>NC_041391.1:168928547-169010815 GCF_002162155.2 Triticum dicoccoides | reverse complement strand
TTCTCCATTCCTCCCGCCAAACTCCGTCTTCATCCTTCCAAGCCGGCCGCCATGGCACCGAAGAAGTACGTGATCCCCTGCACCGCGATGGATCCTACAGCCGCCGCCGTCGCCCAGCCGAAGCAAAGGAAGCAGAGGGCGCCGCGTCCAAGCCCGCGGGCATGACCAACGCCGACTGAAAGGCGGAAGTGCAGCTCCGGGAGGCCGTCACCGCCGATAGGCGCAACAGGGCTAAGAAGGCCAGGGAGAGGGCGGCGCACGCAGCCGCGGCTGCGGAGGAGCAGGCGGAGCGCGCGGCTGCTGCCGAACAAGCCGACGCGGCTCGCGCGGGGATGATGAATCCACTCGACGGCCACGGACCGCACGCGGCCTGGAGCCAGCAAAGCGTCGGATCTTCGGCCGGCTTCTCGTCGTGGCCGCACCCATGGAGCACGCCGTCGCCGGGCTATGCCGACGGTGACATCCAGGCGGTTTCAACCCCAACGTCACCTTCCCCCATGGGCGCCCGGTCCAGCGCACGCCCTCGCCTGTGTTCGCCGGTGTGCAGTACCCTCCATACACGTACTCGCCGCCGGACTACGCGTGCAGGAGTCCGTCGAGCATTGCCTCGCCGACGCCAAGACCAAGGCCGCCCAGCGAGAAGAGAAAACTGAGGCGAAGTGGGCTGCTTTGATGACGAACAGCACCGTCAAACTCGACTTGCTCCGGACCAACGTTGCCTCGAAGCTCAAAGCTCAAGACGCCAAGAAGAGGAACAACGACCTGGCTTTCTTGATGGGCGGCGCTAACATGCTCCAGAGCCGCGACGAGAAGCTCAAGGCGTGGTTCCTGGCGGAGCGCAGCCTCATCCAGAACCAGATACTGGCGACTCCAACACCAACGCCAACGCCGCCGGCCAGCCCGACTGATGATGCCTCCGCGACGCCCAGCAGCATAGAAGCCGCGCCGACTCCTCCCAGCCCATGCACGCCGACGACTATGCCGGAGGGCGACCTCAACATTTGATGCATTCCTTGCGCGTCCTTCCTTTTTTGTGCGCCGAACTATTGGCTATTCTTTCATTTGATCGCCGAACTGTGGCACCGATCGCCGAACTGTGGCACCGATCGCCGAACTATTGCGTTGATCGCCGGATTATGGCCTTTTTTTGAAGCCGGAACGATCAAGTTTGAATATGAGGCGCGTGTGTGGGGCCTTGGGGGCGGCACCTGGAGGCGTGGCTGGGGCCTTGGTCGCCCCCAGGGTCTAAAAATCACCGGGTCGACGCCCGAAATCGCGCCGGCCAATGCGCTGGGGGGCCGAACGAGTGGATATGCTCTAAGCATGTGTATGTTCCACATCCTCCGGTACCGGTCGTCGTAGTGATGTACATTAATAGGACGCGAACGTGAGGGAGACCTGCAGGTGCGGTATGGTAGATGGTCATCTTGATGGTATGCAGACGAGACCTGGAGCTGTCGGATGCTGCCATGATGCAGCTCTTGCACTGCAGGATATCGTCCAACTGATTTGAGCCAATAAATTCGAAGCCCTTTTGCCCCCAGAGGCAGCTGGAAATAATTGTAGCCTTCCATTATTCGGCCTGTTATTAAACCCATTAAGAGGCGTTAGAATGGTGGTCAACCAACTACGCCATGTGATGCATGCTGGTTGGTCATGGTGAGAAAATATTTTTTTAAAGTTTTTTAATTATAGGGGCTTTTTTTGAGAGCATTTTTTTAGGTTTTTTCTTTTTCCTTTTAAGATGGTTGTGATGTCCACGTTATACGAGATTTTCTTTTTAAAATTTGACATGATGATGAAATGCGCATAGTTTTTTTCAAACGGCCCGCAATGGCGGGCCCCAACCACTAGTGAAGATATGTACCCTGGAATGGGCTTGTGCAGTTGTGCTGCGAGTGCAACACAAATTCTAAGATGTGTCGAAGCACATCTCTTGTAGAAGCCGATGATGAATTTCTTCAAAGAGCCTTTTTCTTTCTTTTTTTGCTTTTGGTATGAAGCTGCTACTCTTTGTTGGTAGTACGTAGCACGTACAAACATAGGAGTTGGAGGTACCGGGAAAAAGTGCGAGAGAGACATAGCCTAGCCCCCATGCTCTTCCTTTCCCTATCTCCCGTGTAGTACTTTGGCACGTACAAGCTCGGCAGTCACAACACGTCGCTCCACTATCCATTCTCGCATCCCTTCATGTGGCCACTCTGACATTGAGCTTGAAGCTTGGTGGGCTCTTGTTAAAATGGAGCCATGGATGAGTCCCTAGTTTCCTATATTTGTGTTACCAAAACTTGCCATGATTGAATACTGCTTCTGATTTATTTATTTGTACACGCCGATAACCAATCCGTTACAATTAGGGGTGTGGCGGCGCGGCAAGGCGCACGCCTCCTCCTCCTTCCCTTACCATATGTCCGTGCCACGACAGAAGAAACAGACGAAGACGCACATCCCCTTTAGTAAAGTACATGATATGCCACAATGAACCTCAGATTCATCCGGTTATTAACCATGCATGAGTTGGTAAAATTTAATCTCCGCTGACATTGTAAAAGGCCAGCTAAACCATACATAAAATCTTTGGACAATGCATTAAAGTACAAGTGCGTTGCCACATTTTCCCATCATCTTGAGCTTTTATTTAGATAAGTGAAGTTTTTGTTGACTAATCATATCAAGGTGATGCAATCGTAAAGATTCCACACCGCTCTCTGCATAACATGATGCACACAACCTTCACAAATAAAACGCCTCATCTTGAAATAAAATGACATAGTCTCACAAAACAAAACATTGTCTAGGATGATTAATGGCTGGTCCAAAGACCTAACCGCCATTCATGTTGTGTAAAATAGTCATTAGTAACCAATTCCACTTTGATACACATCGCTATAGATAACTCCATGTGCTTCGACCAGTAAAGCTAGGGCCAAGGAGTATTGAAGTAGGGACCAAGGTACGGAGCCAATGCATATATAATTGATAAACTATTGTTGGTGAGTAATGATTCCCTAGTCGAAGGAGGGTACCATGCGGTCGTACCTGGTCCAAGTCACCCAAAAAATGCCTAAGGGCTTTCGAATCCTAAGTGTTGCTGCGCCCAAGTAGGAACTCGAAGGGCTAAGGATGGGCACGCCAAATTAGGAAATTTGCTATTACCAGAGATATATTCACGATAATGATGGGATTACCCGATTCTACCGTATCCCCTAAATATATGTACTTAATCATATGCACACAAGTCAATGTGTATAATAGAAAGGGCATGCGACCCTCTGCCGAACGATAAACTGCCTAAACACACATGTTGCTCAGGGCATTCTCAGATCTGGACTATGAGGATTGTTGACTAGAGAAGATTACTATATCTTCAGCCATCGTGAACCCTGCAAGTCTAAGGAGTACCTTAAGGGGATGTCTGACGGTTCCATGTTGGCTAGGCCTCTTAGTCCCCACGGGCTAGGATAGTGGCTAGTAGGGAGAAACATGCAAACCCGCTCAGAAGGATTTTGTACCACCATACTGAGTGGAAACCTTTTACTCCTAAGCTTCAAATAATCAACAAACTCAAAAACAAAAACAAAACCCCTCCTTTAAATTTGAGCAAATCTTGTTTTTCTCTTACATTAGACGTCGATACTAACATTGGACCACAAAATATTTTTATTTGTGGGTTACACAAAAAGACTGGGTGGATCTAGAATAACAAATAGTAGCAGATAAGAAATGTGCTCTCATTTAGCTTCATGTAAAATATAAATAAAATGATTACATAGTAAAGTTTTAAATTTACTGAGTACACATCTACATTTTCATTTTTTTTAACTTTGGAATGCACTTTCATCTTTTTTGAGCAGTTTTAACATGGTTGCTCTTGCCTCCCCTTTTAACATGAGAGCTAAGACTATATAATCGATTTGAGCTGTTGATTTCATTAAGTAGTGAGTCTGAGTAACTCTTACCTTCTTACCTCCCATGTGAAAAGAGGAGGTAAGAGGGACCATGTTAAAATTGTTCTTTTTTAAGCGAGCACAAAGGAGACATTCAGGGTTTCCTCACAATATCACAATATGTTAGTTTTACTGAGTTTTAGAGTGGTTTCGGAAAGCACACAAGATTTTGATTCACATTATTAATGAAAGAAGATAATACATTTTCTCTGATGGAAATACATCTATTACCTAGTTGTTTTTCCTTAAGTTGGGCCTCCCCAAGACTCAGTTGGTAATCACGCAAAGATGAATATTGTCATGTACTATGTTTCAAAAGCTTGACTTTGTAGACATACAAAGGAAGATGTGAATATGCCAAGTTGTTGTGCCCTAAGTTTTTATTTCATTTAGTGTGAGCACAGATCTACCAACCAGTTCCAAGAAATACAACAAGAAATTCAAATTTAACGTAACATAGTTGGTAAACCCTATATTATAATCAAAACACTTTACTGAAAATAAATCTTTTCTATCACATGGTAACAAATATGCCTTGTTATATGCTATTTATTGCAATTGTAATCTAATTATTTCTATATTTTAATTTCTATCAAATATTGCTTGCAACAAAATTTAATAGAAGATCAACCTATATACATCTAGGTAAAAGGCGAACCCGTGTGGGCAAAAGTTAAGTTAGTTTCAAATACTATGAATATTTGTTCCACATATATTTTTTAGAAGTTGACATTAAAACAAGTATCACAATGCAATTTCAAATCATTGGAACTAATGACATGCAACAATGAATATTGGTTACCATGTGGCAAAAAGAATATACCTTTTTTGAATAAATTCATGATAAATTCATGGTTTACAAATGTTATACTAATATTCTATTGTCTTCTTATTTCCCGAGACTGGTCGGTAGGTTTATACTCACACTATATATCAACGACAAGAAAATATAATAGTACATGACAACATGCAAATACTCGCCGATATCTTCATTTCTATATTTACTACTAATTTAATCTCCTCGAGCCTTAATGTATTATGTAACTTACCTTACTCTATAAAGGCTCAGTATATTTCCTATCACAACAAGTACTATCTTTTTTTATTTCATTATTAGTAAGGGTTAAAAAATCATGTGTGCTTGCCAAATCCACTATCTACAACGATGACACTAATATATCATGATACCGTGTGGAAATCTTGAATGGTTCCTTTGAGTTTGGTTTAAAAAGAAAGGAAGGAAGTGCATTTTTAAGTTTAAGAAAAATTGCGCATGTAGTATATGTGTACACCAAATTTTATTAGAAATTGTTTTTATTTGTATGTTAATTTTTTGTGTAACTCGCATATAAATCATGGTTTAGTCAAATGTTACATATATGTAACAACACTAGTTGTGAAAGGCATACGAGCACCATGCACGGTCTTTGGTTCTTATAGCATCCATACAAGATGTAACAATTTTCAATATTAAATAGTAAAACTAGGATATCTTCAAATTGGTTAGAGCTATAGTAAGTTGGAGGACTTGTGCCCCCATAAAGTAGTTGGTAGTAATTGCACACCCTTCCATTTCTTCAATATAAAAGGGGTAGTATGTGCAGTGCTATTGAGTGAAGAAATTCTAGAATGTGTTGAAGAAGATATCCTCCTCCCCACTTAAAAGGATAAAGAGTGTTGCAAGGTAGAGTAGTTGGGCCTGGTAGTGTATATGATGCCTGAGTTATATAAGCTTCATGAACATTACAATGATATAGGAGTTGGAGGCACTAGGAAATATACTGGTCACCCAAGAGGAATTATGAGTACAACGCAATATGCTATCATTAGAGAGGGTCGGAATTTCAGTTGTTACTTCATTACATTACCAACGTTTGTGTCGATTTTTTCAGCACACTCATGTTTTTTGGTTTGCATGTGGATCAGGGGACTTCAATATAAAGGGCATCAGTTAGGTGTTAGTATTTTTGCTTGTAAAACACATATCTGTATAGGTATAAGTTCAACTGTACATTTGATCATGCCCTAGAGTTGAGTTGTGATTTGTGATATCTACAATAGGTGATTATCTCAACCTACAGGAAAGATCCCAAAACATCTTAACTCTGAATGATTCATAAGTCACCATAATTTCCTAGCTCAAGGACAAGACAATCAACTACAAAGCCATTCATGTTACCAACTTCAGAACATGTTCAGCAAAGCTAGAACTGACTCTTGACTGTTTGGAAAGATGAAAGACCCCTGTAAAAACATGTTAATGTTTCTTTGGTTTGTTGTGACATGAGCAAGCACAGGGACATGAAAAACTCTACCCACATTTCATTTTCAAAGGAAACTCGACCTACAGTGCACATTGAGCCACAATGGTTCCCACCTCTTAAAATGTGAAGGCGTTAACTAGTGCCTCAAACAAGACGATGTCGTAGAAAAACTAATTAAGCATACATATATATAAGACCACACAATGTGAAGCACACGCTAATCACACTGAAGTATCACAAATTCACAACTTGAGCTTAACACAATGATTAGAGTATCAAACTGCAGAACACACGCAGAGTAAGCAGGCACGCTTGGGGGCGCCTAAACAAAATTTGTCAAGCACCTGCCATACAGTGTCTGTGCGAAGCATGTGGTTGGGAAGATGAGCCGTACATACGGCGCTACCACAACAATTGCCTCCTGAGTGACACATCGACTGGTTCATGGACTCAAGCGCACCTTCATGCTGAGTGAGATTTCTTTGAAGTATAGGCTAGCACAAGAGTGAAATCGATGCTTGGCGTAGCATGTTGACAGAAACCGTGGCTTGAAAGCCAGTCAAAATTATCACCTTCCTTTTTTGAAGCTCAATTGCATTAGATTAAGGATTTGTTAAGACACTTTCCTGATCAAACCGGCCTGGCTATTAACTACTCCAAATCTGTGATGGTACCTCAATGTGCCTGGGAAAAAAATGATTCAAAGTCCGATCGATGTTTTGGAATGTAAGCAAGGTGCATTCACCTTCACTCTGGTCTGCCTCTCAATACTTCCACACCCAAGCTAGATGTTCACCAATTTACCAAAGGATTGAGAGAAGGTTGACAGGATGTTCCACATTTCTCATGATGGAAGATTCCAGTTGATGTTTTTTGTGTTGCATTTCTTTGTCCTGCCTTCTACTTCTCTCTTTCTTGGCAATATTTTGTCACACCAATTAATGTGATTTTAACACCATATCTTGGAGTTCTTTTGTTATGCCTGAAAATACCTTCGTAGGTGGAATCCTGACGAAAACAGACAAAAGAGGTGCAGGAACGCAGTAAAATCTGACTAACCCTACAATTAAGGTGCAAAGCTAAAGGTAAAAAAACATAAATTTGGATCCATTACCTCCCCCATGCTGAACTCTTGCTCGTTCCTAAGTAAGTACCACAACTCGTAAGAACAAGGTCATCAAGTTTATGAGGTGCGGATAAATATAGAGGCATGAGTCCATTACAAGTAACCAAAACTCACATAAGATAAATGACCATGTGACAGACATTATCACAGTTTTACCGTTAGGATGATCATAAAGGCTTCCACACCATGCTACTTAGTTCATTAGTGAACGTGCCACAAATCCATGCAATAGGCTATTCATTTTTCAACCGAGCAAATAGTAAGGGGTCCTCAATTCCATAAATATTTGAATGTTATTTTTTTCACCTTTTCTTGGGAAGCATGTTTGTTCGCCCATATCACACTTGTTCATTTTCAAGTGACATGTAAGCTAAACAGACCTCTTTTTTGAGATTTGGTTTGCAAAAATCTTTATACTTTTTATTCAAGAGGTTTTCTCTTCTCTTGCTGCTTGCTCTTGTATAATTTGGGCGGATTTATGTCTCAAACCATTTCCTAATAATTTAATCATTCGAATCAAATGACCAATGTATGCAAATTCTTAAGGATTGCAATCCTTTATTTTTTGAGGTGTTACCTTTCAATTTTTGGGTCTTGGAATCTAAATGTATTTCTCATTATGTTCAAGATGCTTTGTACTTTTGCTGAGCTTTGATAATAGATCTGGATCATTTCCGCAAAAAAAAACTTTCAAATTTTCTTTGAGAACTCTTTGAATCAAAGAAGCCTTGGAGGAAAAAGTTCAGTCTTGTTTTTCGAGGCAAAGGAAAAAACTCAGTCACCACTTCGTTTATCCCACGACGCAGAACCCCAGCCCATCCCACGAGTCTATGCCCCCTTCTCCATGGGCCCCCAGATATAAAGCTCGACAATGCAGTCCACCGGCCTAAATGCAAGACGCGCGAGAATTGACCCGAATTTACACCCATAAGTCCCACCAACCAGCCTCACAGAGTCCGCCAGGCTGGGCCCGAGCACACCCAGAACGGGCCCCAAGCACGCTGACCCACCTATCGGCGCCACCTTAATATGGGCGCCGGGGCAGAGTCAATCGGGTTAAAGCATGGGACATGAAAGCTTCTGTTTCCAACTGCGGCAAGAAGAATGATTCTTATGTATGCTGAATCTGGCTGAGTTTTTACCGTGTCCTGTCATTATATCTATTTAAATTTGCAGCTCCATTGATCTGCAGAGCTTTGCTTTGGATTACTTTGCTTCCGTCTATGGTGGTAGTCTATCTGTTGTTCCAGGTCTTCAGATAAACCTCATGCAATGAGTCCAATACATTCATGTTCTTCACCCATCCATCTCAAAGTCCAAGAGGATGCACGATAAATGGCATTTTGAATGTTCAGCTGTCTGCTATGATGATTTATGCCCATGTTTCTTCTGTAGTGCAGAACTATGTGCTTGATTATATTTTCAACAATTTCTTCTCACCTATGTTTTCCTGGAAGGAAAAGCACTGTATCCCTGTAAGCTGCTAGCCACAAAAAAGTTTCTTTAATACGTGGATCACGAAAATTCAAGAAGAAAAGAAGAGCCTAGGATTTGTTTAATGTCATGGGTTCAGTACAAAAGTGAACTGCCCAAACAAGAAAGGAGCGACATTTGCCAACATCTGGGCAAAGGTGACAGAATAGAAAAAATAGCATCTATTTGTGCTAATTTAGACACGTGGGACTAAAAATCTATAATTGAGCTGGTCATCACGAGCCAGAAAAGCGTTAAAATTTTCATATGATCAAATTTCTCTTCAGCAAATCTCCCCTCTGAATCAAGAGTGTGACCATAAATCTAGACCATCAATCATAAGTCTTTTTGTCGAAAAAAGCGCTAATTTTTTTAAGTAATATATATTTTTATTAGTTTTCAAAAATAATACACGGTTTTGATATTTTTGACAAATAATACGGCATCATCTTCCTGTAGGATGACTGGACCTAATCGTCTTACTAGTAGACGATTAGCTTCCACTCATCTCACAGTCGTCCTACAGTAAGATGACTAGTTCCAGTAGTCTTCCTTGTAGATGATTAGTTTCAGTCGTCCTCCCCGAAGATGATTAGTTCCACTCGACCTCCTTTGCTGCCATCTTCTTTCCCGCCAAACCCGCCTTTCCCGCAAACCCTGCTGTTCCCGCCATCGTCTTTCCCAGCACCCCTTCTGTTCCCGCCAACTTCTTTCTCGCCATCCCTTCTGGTCCCGCCTCTTTTTTCCCGCCAAGCCTTCTGTTCCCGCCATATTTCTCTTCTCGACCTATAAACCCCCTCCCATACAGAAAGGGTTGACAAGCAATGCATTGTAGTCTCATCAAGATGTCCCATCCTCGTTATCCTTTCGATCGTAGTTTCCACCCGAGTATGTAGAAATGTCTTCTGAGGTTAGCCAGCAATTTCGAAATAGACAATAGGATTGTTCAATGGGATGAACTTATCAGTAGTGACAACATACTAAATGAGTTGGCTCACGCATTAAGTAGGTCTGGGTAGCCTGCAAGGACCTTTGAGGAGATACAGAAAGAACTCCTCAGGTTGCATGTTAGGTGGAAGAAGCAACAACATAATAATGCAACTTTCCTAAGGATGGCCCGAGAGCATACTTTTTTATGGACTGATGAAAGCAAAGACGAAGACGATATCTTCATGCCGAGCAGCAAGGCCAAGACAGCCGCATCGTCGAAGGGCAAGAGTGACTCATCGTCGAAGGGCAAGAGTGCCTCATCTTCGAAGGGCAAGACCGCCTCATCGTCGAAGGGCAAGAGTGCTGCATCGATGGAGGATGACGATGATGTTTTCATGTAGTTTGTATGTTGTATTATCTAAGCTAAGTCGTACCGTTTAATTTCGATATATTTGTATCTTAATTATCTCTAAGAGTGTTGTATTATCTACGTTTAGTCGTACCGTCTAATTTCGATGTACTTGTATCTTAATCATCTCTAAGAGTGCTGCATCGATGAGAGAAATATGTCTCTCGTATACATAGGTAGAATATTTCTCTCGCATACATAGGTAGAATATGTCTCTCACACACATAGATATACATGCCTGTTGCATACATACGTAGCATATGTCCCTCACATACATAGATAGATATAGTGCTAGACAAGCATCAGCCACGTCGTCCGCCACCTCGTCCGCCACGTCGTGGAGGTGGTGTAGGCGGCGTCGGCCACATATACCTGTGCACTGGTCGAACGTTACGGGGAGGAAGCTCAGATCAATCTTGGTCATACTGTGTTTCCTGTGTGGGAGGTGGTGCAGGAGTCGAATACATGTCCACCCACTTGTTGTGCTGCGATAAGAAATCATGTCTGTTATGTCCACCTTCATGGTCACTATCCCACCCGGATTCGGACATAGACATGTCATGTCCATACACCTGATATCCGTAGGACCCTGCTGGATGGACGAACATAAGTAATGGTGAAATACATAGGCCCAATCGATATTCACAAGAATAAAAATGAAGAAACATACCTGTAGGCGGAGGTTACATCATGAATCCTGGTGTCCAACTCAGATCGAAGGTACAAAAAGAACAAAAGTTAGATTGAGACACACCCTGCGACGTGTCCAACTCAGACCGAAGGTAGGCATGTCGATGCCGTCAGCATCGAACATGATATCCATAGGCTCGTCAACACGTACGTCCGGTCATCCTACGGAGAACCTCTCCCACGACCACAATTACAAAAACAGAGGGCATCCAAGAAGGGCTGACGTGGGTGACGTAAGCTGGCAGGTGTTGCACATAGCTCGGTATGTATACGCTAATACAGCCGAACCCCAACTCCCCTGTGTGATTTGATCCGGCGTCTCAGCGCTCGCGATCTCCAGTGCAATAGGGATGTAGCTCGCGCTAATAGTGCTGACATGGTTCTCCGTGAACATCACCTTGCCGAGAAGCCACAATATATATGCCTCCAGACTCCGAGTGATGTGTGTCGCATTCTATGGGACCCTTGGATACCCCGGGAACTTCTGGATCTGTATTGAGCAAAGAGAGTATTAGTACATAGTGAATGTATCTTCTGTAAAAATAGATGCACGACAACTAAAACTTAAGCAGCAGGGGAACTAACCTGGAAATGGAGCAACCATTCGTACTTAGGTCTGTGATTATCCGATGTCAGCGCCGGAGCACGGTCATAAATACCCGCGAAACGTTGTGCAATACCAAGCTGCCAATCAGCCGGTGCCTCCAACGGTCCTATGGCATGACCTGCCAACGGTAGTCCCAATAAAAGGGACACATCCTGGATAGTAGGAGCTATCTCTCCCCGGCGGAAGTGAAATGTGTGGGTCTCAGGTCTCCACCGGTCCACTAAGCATGTGAGCAAAAGGCATCGATGGTGAGGCTTTTGGAGGTCTCCGTGGACTCAAACAGACGCGCGAAAGGTAAAAGGCCAGCCCATTTCAACCTGCATGTGAGGACAAATCAGTTAGTGTGTCTCATCCATACATGCTTGAAGGAAATAATCAGCCCATTTGGAGGTCTCCTGTTGAGTGCGAGTGACCAGTGCATCAAGCTTGCGCTCAGAACCTATCACAGCACGATGCTTTCTAACAATGTTCGCACTAAGCAACCCCATTCCCGCCATTCGTGCATATACAAATTTCAAACATAGTGCCAGACTTAATACAAATTTCAAACATAGTGCCAGACATAATACAAATCACACATAGTATGAAACTTAATACAAATTTCAAACATAGTGCGAGACTTAATACAAATTTCAAACATAGTGCCAGACTGAATACAAATTTCAAACATAGTGCCAGACTTAATACAAATTTCAAACATAGTGCCAGACTTAATACAAATTTCAAACATAGTGCCTAGTTTCTGCCTTGACCTCTTCCTCCTCTTCCTCCCCTTGCTCTTGCTCCTCGTCCCCAGTTCCCTCGTCCACGCCCAGTGACGAAAGTGGGACAATTAGTGTCCCTATGGCCAAACTCATTCCATAAAATATATTGCATAGTGGCACCTCCCGCTTCAGATTCATCCATATCATTCCGGATGTGTTGTGGAATTGCCACGGCAGATGTCCTAGCAGAAGGACTTAGTCGTGGAGCCATATCAACTAGGTTAGTTTAAAGGGGTTAAACAGGACAAAGGACACAGGGGTTTATACTGGTTCGGCCCCTTGCGGTGAAGGTAAAGGCCTAGTCCAGTTTGAGGTGGTATTGCTTGGGGTTCGATTACCAGGGAGTGAATACGCTTGATCTAGTTCTTGATCTCTTGTTTCTTGTCCTAAGCCGCCGCCGGGTCGTCCCTTTATACACACAGGTTGACGCCCGATGACTCACAGAGTCCCGGCCGGCTCATAATCAACGTGTCCGGCTCGGTGACTAATTATACTTTGCCTTAAATCCAAGTCATACATATATGTCAGTTTACACCTATGGGCCTTAAGTCGCCTTTGGGCTTCGGGCCCCGTAGCAAGTCTGCTTCATGAACTGTCATCTTCAACATCTTCATGGGCTTTGTCTTGATGAACCGCCGTTGGTATAACCCGGCCCCTCCTGGGCGGGTCATACCCAATAGTTACATCCCCAACATTAGGCCACAGGTTGATTTGAACTTGTTCATGTCAATCTTCAACACTTAGAAAAATTCTTCTTCATTTAGTCTTGCGAGACCCTGTAACCTGCCATGATGTCATCTTCTAAGATCATGGTAATTCGTCGTGACATCATCTGTCATTAATATTACATAAATCCCAAATCTTAATATATCTTCTTTTTTTAATGAGCCTCCGAAAATCGAGGCGTCCGCGCTGTCACATATCCATTTTTTAACCTCCTCGATTCCTGCGCCTGCCACTTATCTTTCCAGCCTTATAAATAGGGCCAGGGGTCCCTTTCACTTTCCCCCTTGCCTCCCCGTCTCTGTCTTCCACCTCGCATCGCCTCAGCGCCCGAGCTCCGCTGCCGTCGTCGACCTTTGCCACTGCCTCAACAACGGCCGCTGTATCAACCTGAACCGACCAGAGTTCGTCCGCGCGCCTCCGCTGTTCAACATCCTTGGTGAGTTCTCCTTCCTTCTTTTCCCATAGATCCCATTAGGGCTTCCATGCGTTCGTCGAAGTTCATCTTTGTTCTTCGCTGTAGCATTCATTTTTGATTCGAACTTGGTACCTCTCCTGCGCGGTGGTACCCGTAACACTCATTTTCACTATTAGGCCATCTCCTTTTGCATAAAAAATCAGATCTGGACATATGAACTGCTCAGGCACTACAATTTAGGTCTAGATTTTTCCATTATCTGACGCGCCGTAGATCCAAAATTATGATATCAATCTGTGAAATCTGTTTTTCCAACACTTAGCAATTTTCCCTTTCTTAGGTCTGTAAATAAATAATTGTGTGGGTGACTTAACACAGAAATAGTAACCCATCAGGTACCATTAGTCCCCTCTTAATCCCGTCAATAACTCCTCTTTATGACTTCAATGCCAATCTCCGGTTTAATACCTATGCATGCTTCATTATTGTTTTGCATGTTAAGTCTTCAACCGGCTTAACCATATAATCTTGAACCGGCATAATCTTTTTTTCAGATCATTGAAAAAATGGCTAAGAGATACACCGCTTGCAACTGGGTCCAATCCCGAATTACTGAAGAAGAGCTGAATAATTTCGTTGCCACTGGCGCCCTAGCCAAGAAAGAGGACATCCATTGGAGGTCCCCTGGTGAAGAAAATCCTCCTAAACCCAAGGATGGAGAAGTGATTGTCTTTGCTGACCATCTGAGTCAGGGGTTCAGCCCACCCGACTCAAAAAAATTCCGTGATGTGCTTCATTTTTTCCAACTTCACCCTCAAGATATTGGACCCAACTTCGTGTCCAACATTTGCAATTTTCAAGTATTCTATGAAGCTTAGCTTCAAGAGGAGCCCGCAGTTGGTTTATTTAGAGAGTTCTACTATTTGAACCGTTAGACAGAGTTTGTTGATGGGCCCAACACCGAACTTGGTGGGATTTCAATTCAAAAGAGAAAAGAAGTCAGCTTTCCCCATGCTAAGCCGCCAAGTCATCCCAAAGATTGGAACCAGACTTGGTTCTATTATCAAGACACATCTCCAACCGGCGAGAATCCTCTGCTGGGTTACCGCGAACATCGGCTTAGCAGCACACACCCACTCCCCACACAGCTCAGTGCGACGAAACGGGCCAAATACGCGCCATCATTTCCAAAGCTCAGAGCCTTTATGGCTAATGGCTTAACCGGCATTGACTTTGTCCGGCGCTGGGTATCCTGGAGTATCTTTCCATTAAGCCGTCGCCCCGGCTTAATGTGCGAATACACTAGCGATGTAAGAGATCCCGAACGCCATTGTGACATTCAACAGTCGGATGCAGAAATTACTGAAGCCACCAAGAAATTTCTAAACGAACCCTTAAAGGAATGCAGCAAAACAGGACTTAGTCCTTTCAACACCTTCAATAAGCCGCCAGCCGTAAGTGTTGCTCACCTTCTGGTCAATTAATATTTTCAGTAGTTATGCCTACTCATGATCTTTTTGACCTAAACAGGCTGATTCTCCATTTTGGAAGAAGAAACCGCAAGATAAGCCGGCCAAACCGGCTCGTACCAAAACCAAGGCCACCAAGAGGCCTGCAAAGAAGAAGACCACTAAATCCGCCGAGTTAAACATTGATGATGACGATGATGATAATGAGTCAGAGGTAGAACTTGACTCTCTTGGCTCCTTTTTTATACATCTCATTGACAATGATTGTTATCAGGATGATGCAGAGGCCAGCCGTGCAGGTGACGCAGAGGTCATTATTCTTTTCTCCGGCTCAGAATCTCTGCCAACACAGAAAACTAGACAAGCAAGCCGGAAAGTAAGCTTTTTTCACCCTCTAGCTCACTTGGATCCCAACTTTCTTTTGAAGAAGCAGCAACACGAAGCTCACCGCACCACCTGGCATAGTGGCAGCGTGATTACTTCCTCCAGCTTACCAAACACACCGGTTCGCAAACGCCGCCCCAAAAGTCTTACATATTTCTGACATACTTTATCCCAAGGCGGGTCATTTCCGACAACCTCTTAACCCGTCTGATTCAAACTATCAGGGGACTTCTCATTCCTCTTCTGGCGAGTCAACGGGAACGCAAATCCCGGCTTTCAAAACTATACATGGGTAAGGATATATTTTAAGGACAACGCTAACGCCCACACGTGAGGTGGCAGTGAAACCCGCCCACACGCCCTATAACACACAGACTGCTCCACGTCACCGCATGCATGCATGTGGGAATCTTTTGGGATTTTAGTTTTTTAAATGTTTTATCTCTTAAGTGAAAAATCCGATTGAAGATCCGTTTTCACCATTAAATCCCTCGCGACGAGATCTTCAAAACTAGATCCCATGTTGATATGTTTTGATGAAAAAAAATTGGGTTAAAAGTTGCCATGTCTATTGCACATGAATTGCCATGGGGTTTACACTGAAGTTGCCATGATATATTTCAGCTATTTTCTTCTACATTTAAAAGTAAATTTTGACATTTATAAAATGGGAAATTAAGAAACTAGACTTGCCATGAACCATAAACTAAAATTGCCATGATACATGCACTTAAAATTAACATGGTTCATACAAAAAATATTTTTTATGGTCAAAGTACTGGAGTTGCCATCATTAAAATACTAAAACTACCATGCTCTACAAACTGAAATTGCCACATGGCAACTTTCGTTTAAGCACTATGGCAACTACAATGTAAACATCATGGCAACTTTTGGGCAATTTTTTTTGTCAAAACATATCAACATGGGGTCTAGTTTTGAAGATCTCGTCGAGACGGATTTAATGGTGAAAACAGATTTTTAATTTTATTTTTTAATTAGGAGATAAAACACTTTTAAGCCGAAAACCAAAAAGATTCCTGCTGATGTCATCTGTTCACATGTGGCAAAATGAGTGGTAAAGGAGGCGTGTGGGCGATGTGCAAGATGCCACACATGTGGGCGTTAGTTTTTTCGTATTTTAATCATTCACACCTTATGTTTGATCATTATACTGACCTCTTTACACTTCTTATTTTCAGGGGCCAAACCAAACCCAGCAAGAAGGCAAAGCTGAACTCTTTACACCTCTTTACACTTCTTATTTTCAGGATGCACCGACATTGTCGCCTACCTCTACTTGTACGCATATTCTCTTGGTCTGGAATGTACGCCTTTCAATAGGATTAACGGTGTTGAAGTTACCCATTGAGCGAAATCCCAGCAACTCACCTGTCCAGGTATTGAGGACGGACTCTTTTAGAAAATATGGAGACATGAACGATATTGCGTCCATTCCAAGCTGTCCGCAAGCAACAAGTACATGGGAGCATGGTAGGTGAAGCAACTTTGGTTTGTTGCATGTGCACTCACACGTTGGCCAGACTTCATTTCCAATTTTGACCTCATGCGTCCTCAACTCATTTGCACAACTGAATTTGTTGTTAGCTAAGTGGACCTCAAACCTTCTTTCTTGATTACCAATGGGGACTACATTGCGTGACCTAGCTTTTTGCATCTTTTCTTCCATGTACTTCATAATCCTTTCACAGTAACGTCTGCTTGGGTTGTTCAAGATATGCTGCTCTGCTTTTTGACATCTATCTCTGAAATACTTCACGGTTCCATAGAAAATACCCTCAACGATGGCTGTAAGCGGCAAAGCCCGGTTTCCTTTGAGGACAAAGTTGTATGTTTCTGCAAGATTGGTAGTCATGACACCATACCTTGATCCATGTGTGTCATGCAACAAAGACTACCTCTCCACTCGAAAGTTTTAATCGACCTCCCGAGCCTTCTCCTAGTACCAGGTGGGTCAAATCCTGGCAAGTCACAATGCCCAATAGGCTCCTCCTCGACGTCCGCTGTTCCAGTTGCTAACTGTGCTGCTACTGCTTCAACATGTGCTCTCACCGCTGCATCTCTTGCATCTTTCCCGTCCCTAACGTGTCTCTGCATGCACACATTAAGTCTATCATGTATCAAATTGTACTTCCATAGTTGGTTCTGCTTGTAGAGTTTTTTTGAATAGATTCATCAGGTTCTTATTTCTGAACTACGAGAAGAAATTAGCCCCCAGATGGCGCATGCACCAACAGCTCTACAAGTCGTGCCATGGAGTTTGTTCCTCAGGACCAACGTTTGTCAGTATCTTTATCGCAGTGAGTATACCTGCATGCCTGTCATGAAGGATGCAAACATTGGTATTATCCTTCACAACTGCTACTTTCAATTGCATGAAGAACCATGACCAACTCTCAATGTTCTCACTCTCCACAAATGCAAAAGCGAGTGGTACTACTTGATTTTGTCCGTCTTGACCAATGGATGTCAGGATCTGACCCTTGTACTTGCAGTGAGAAAAGTGCCATCTACACATATGACCGGTCGGCAATGCCTGAAAGCTTTGATGCATACACCAAAAGCGAAGAACAACTGATGCAACACCCTCACAGTTGGGAACTCTGCCATGAAGAGGTTTTGGATGTCGACATAGGTGCCAGGATTCCGGTCCTGCAGCGTGTAGAGGAGCCGGACAACAGAGTCATATGCATCGCAAAATGAACCAAATCTGGTCTCAAGCGCCCTATGCTTAGCCCTCCAAGCCTTGCCATAAGAAATTCTATATTTGAACCTCACGAATACTTTTGTCTAGATAGCCTTCACTTCCATCGCTTTGCACTCCACTATCTCGCTGTAAAGCAACCGAGCAATAAGCGTGGACAAAGGTTGGCATGATCTCGAGGGATGCATGGAATAATACATGTGTGATGAACTAGGTCACTGATCACCCAACTTGTGCCATACTTAGGGAGATAGCCATGCACCCTGGCAGGACAATCTTCATTCTTGCATACCATTGTCAAGTATTTCCGACTTGACACCTAAGCTGTGAGAACCCTTTGTGTGGACATTGCCCATTGAATGATTCCGTCCTTTAAAGCGTTCTTGTTGGGATACATAGCACCCGTCGCAATGTTATTCTGGTGATATTGCCAGGCAGAATCATGCCCATCGTTCATGATCATTGCTGATGAGAAGTCATGATTCCATGATGCAGGATTCGGCAGATCCTCTGCGTTCTCTTCTTCATCAGACTCACCCAAATCATCGGCATGACCAATGTCAACATATGTATTCTCATCTTCCATTTGGTTCTGCATTTGCCCATCTACCTCATCACCGTCCACCTCCCTACTATAATAATCTTCGGCATTTCTCTGACTACTCTGCTCTTGTTCATAACCATCATCTCCAGCATTTGACATTGAGTATTGCATCCCATCACTGCTTTGCCCAGGATTGTAACCACCCTCGCCTTCAGGTGCAATTACCTCCTTTACAATGGGAAGCACTAAGGCACAAGGATCGCATCCCCTGGTTTCGCAACCTTGTAACCAGCGCACCCACTGAGAGGTCCGCTCTATTGGTCTCAAATAGAATAAAATGTTTGTACATGACCGGGTCCACAATGCATGAACACCCATGGTGTGCGTTTCAATATTCAGCCCTAAACATGTTGTCAACCATTCTTTCAACTAACTAACATACTGTTGGGGATATAACTATTTGTGTAAGCCGCCCAGGAGGGGCCGGGTTACGCAAAGAAGACTCACCAGAAAGAAGCCCAGGACCAAGCATGAAGATGGCGGTTCAATAAAGGGTCTAAGGCCCACAGGCGGCTCAAGGCCCATAGTGGTAAATCACCATGATGATATGACTTGTAACATAAGATAGAATTAACTAGTCACCGAGCCGGACACTGTCTATGAGCTGGCCGGGACTCTGCAGGCCATAGGGAGTCCACCCGTGTATATAAGGGGACGACCCGCTGGCGGCTTAGGGCAAGAAACAACTCATCGAAAATCGGGCATAGCGTATCTCGCTCCCTGGTCATCGAAACATCAAGCAATACCAACCCAACTAGATGTAGGCCTTACCTTCACCGTAAGGGGCCGAACTAGTATAAACCTCTTGTGTCCCTTGTCCTGATTAACCCCTTCAGGCTTCCTAGTTGCGATGGCTCCACAACTAAGTCCTTTCACTAGGACATTTGACGTGACAATTCCACGACAGTTGGCGCCCACTATGGGGCCAGTGCATGATGGATTTGAGTTCTTGAAGGGCAACTTCGAAGGGCTCAGGGGATACGCAGTGGGCTGGATGACCAAGAGTCGTCATGGCAAGATCTACATCAACGACGAAGGCTGGGGCCCCGACGCCGACTCAATTGAGTACGGGTACCGGGTCACCTTCGGCGGAATCCACGTCTTCATCGGCCGGATTGGTGAGCCGGGCCTTGAGCCGGACAACTGCACCGACCTCGTCGAGACGGCTCAGCGCGCGAGACCTGCCTGAGCTCAACACGTCATGAAGTGTGCCTTCGTGGGATGCATCCACGGAGAGAAACTGTCTAAAGGATCTGAAGATGGTGGTGAGACGGTCGTCCTCTCTGACGGTGATTCGTCCGCCGGTTCAACAGATTCGCTGTATCAAGTGCAAGAGGGCATGCTTGGGGGCTGTTCCCACGGCTCCAGTATTCCGGACCCCTATGAGCCGCCAAGCTGGGAAGGAGTCTTCATGGCTGGGACTCAACCCGGCCAAAACTCTACAACTGCTACCTCAATAACGTCCGGGTTAGGAGCGGTCGAGGCAGGAGGCCCTGTGCACCCGCCGACTCAGATACTGATGGATCTCATGGATAAGCTTACGGCCCTGTTAACCGCCACGGTTATTCCTGCAAATCAAGATGAGCATGATGCGGAGGTGGCACAGGTGCGCGAGGAGATAGCTCGGGCCAAGGAGGCCTTGGCAGTTGAGGACACCAGGTTAGCTACGGAACGGGCAGCTTTGGATGCACGGGCGCAATGGCTCCAGTCAGAGGCTTTTCAGCTTACGATGAGCCTGAACGCATCTAACGAGGTGACAAGGAGGAGACATCAGAAAACCCAGTCCTGTTTACCTCCGGTTTACGATCCTCAGAATCTTTTTGCTACACCCGGAGCCGACCCAAGTAACCCGCCAGATGCAAATCAGTTTATGACAGACGGAATAGGAGGACCGGCTCAGCCTCGGGAGATGGCACCTCCTCATAGGAACATGGCACCGCCCCGTTACGTGTCGATACCGCCGGGTCACTTTTCCAACCCCATGGAGAACTTAATCGCAACATCGGCGCGTTTGGCAGCTCTCCGGGTGGACGGTGATGATCCGACAGCGGTGGAGATCCGGAGGATCAGAGAACTTGTCCAGACGGCCCTGGCTCAGCAAGAGACTTATTCTTATAGCCAGGACATGATTTATTCAACTCCTCCACCTTGGTTAGCACCGCCTCGTCAAAACCGGAGTCCAAGTTACAGCAGGCACATGGAGTCAGAAGCTTTGTCAAGCAACGCCCAGCGTCATAACCATCCCGGTGGCTATAACCCAGTACAAGACCGAATACGTCAGGAGAACGAGTGAGTGGCTCAGCTAGCGGCTCAACAGACGACTCATCAAGATTTCCCAGAGTATCCGACGACTTCCGTTGAGAAGGGAGCCGGCGGTGTTCCTTGTTTGGTGCCGGCTCTGTGTAATGTACGCCTACCCAAGGACTTCAAGGGACCTTGAAAGGTGCCGAATTACACGGCCGACTTACAGCCCGGAGCATGGATTGAAAGCTATGAGATGGCCATGGAGCTGTTGGAGGTCAGCGACACGGCAATGGCTAAGTACTTCACCATGATGTTGGATGGAACGGCCCGGTCTTGGTTAAAGGGCTTGCCGCCCAATTCCGTTAACTCATGGGCAGAGCTAAAGGCCCGATTCATCAAGAACTTCAAAGACACTTTCAAGCAATCCATGTCGATTGTGGACTTGACTAATTGTAAGAAGGAGGAGGGTGAATCCACAACTCATTGGGTGCGTCGGGTCAAGGAGATAATACATTCATCTGATAAGATGGATGCCGGCTCTACAGTCCTCATGTTGGACAAGAACTGCCGCTTTGAGCCGCTGAGATAGAAACTGGGGTGCCTTAAGCATGATTGCAACGATATGGGTACGCTGATGGTAGATTTAGTCAAATACGCCGACTCTGATAGTACCAAGGATCCCGCGTCTGATGAGGAAAAGACAGGGAAGGGAAAGAAGAACGGCAATGGAAAGGGTCAGCAGCATAACCCAATGAATCAAGGAGGCAATAAGCGTAAGGCGGAGGGTAACCCGGAGTTTGTAGCCAACGCCAATGCACAGGGTAATAATCAGAGACGTAAGGGAAAACCGCCCCCTCGATCTGGCGGGTCAGGCCCATCTCTTGAGCAGCTACTCAATGAGCCTTTCCCGAGACACGACACCCCGGAACGACCCACCACCCACTTATCGAAGGATTGCGCGATCATGAAGGCTTTCAAGAATTCCAACATGTTTGATGGCAATCATGGATCGGTCGGCGGCTCGAGAGCCAGCGGCTTTCATGGCCCGGACGGTGGTTCAAGTTCTGGATTTCAGGGAAATCAAAGCGGCTATAATCAACAGCAGCCTGGTAAGTGGGGTCAACAGCAGCAGCAGTCGGGTTATCAAAGCCATCCTAAGCAGCTGAATAGTGGGCAGTATCATGTGTTCACTACCACCTTGTGCAAACGTGACCAGAAGGTTCATAAGGGGGCCATGAATTCTGTTGAACCAGCGGTTCCCCGTTATTTGAGGTGGTCAGAACAGCCCATTGTATGGAGCAGGGAAGATCACCCCCTCATGGTTGATAATCCGGGTCAGTTAGCCTTGGTGGTAGCACCTCAGGTTGGTGGATATAAATTCACTAAGGTACCCATGGACGGGGGTAGTAGCATCAATATCCTCTATTATGAGACCTTTCGACGCATGGGGTTAACTGATAAGAATTTGAAGACGTCCAACACTATTTTTCATGGAGTGGTTCCTGGTAAGTCGGCTTACCCAGTTGGCAAGAATGAACTGGAAGTGGCCTTTGGAGATGAGTATGATTCCAGGGCTGAGAAATTGACGTTTGAAGTGGTCAAATCAGGAGTCCATACCATGCTCTGTTTGGACGGCTGACTTATGCCAAGTTCATGGCACGACCGTGTTATGTTTATCTGCAGCTTAAGATGTCGGGTCACAAGGGCACCATCATCGTGCATGGAAGTTGAAATGTAGCTCTGGAATGTGAGGAGGGCGACGCGGCTTATGCTGAGTCTGTTTGTGCAGCAGAGGAGCTGAAGTTTTATCAAGACAATGTTGACCCGACGGATATGACCTCTCTAAAGAAGCCAACCACCGAGCATGACCCGGCTATGAAGTTTAAGTCGGCTGCTGAAACCAAGCTTGTTGATTTCAATCCAGGTGATTCATCTAAGCAGTTCGGCATCAGTGCCAATTTGGATCCTAAATAGGAAAGCGCGCTCATCGAGTTCATCCATGAGAACCGGGACATCTTCGCATGGAAACCTTCTGACATGCCGGGTGTACCGAGAGAACTCGCTGAGCACACTCTCAATATTGATCCGAAGTATAAGCTGGTCAGACAGTTTCTTCGACGGTTCAACAAAGAGAGACGGAAAGCTATTGGAGAGGAAGTTGCCCAGCTCTTAGCGACTGGGTTTATTGTTGAAGTTTTTCACCCAGAGTGGTTGGCTAACCTGGTGCTCGTGCTCAAGAAGAACGGCACCTGGCGGATGTGTGTGCATTACACGGACTTAAATAAGGCTTGTCCGGCTGATCCCTTTGCTCTCCCCCGTATTGATAAAATCATTGTGCTACGGCGGGTTGCGAGCGTTTGAGCTTTTTGGATGCTTACTCTGGTTATCATCAGATCAAAATGGCAGTTAAGGACCAGGAGAAGACGACTTTCATCACTCCGTTTGGAGCCTTTTGTTATGTGTCTATGCCATTTGGGCTCAAGAGTGCTCGTGCGACTTATCAGCGATGTGTACAGAACTGTCTCCACGATCAAATTGGGCGCAATGTTCATGCTTATGTGGATGATATCGTGGTGAAGTACAGAGAGAAGGAAACCTTGATATTTGACTTGAAAGAGACCTTTGATAATCTCCGGGTTTATAAGATGATGATTAACCCGGCCAAGTGTGTATTTGGTATACCTGCAGGCAAGCTCTTGGGTTTTCTAGTCTCAAACAGAGGCATTGAAGCTAATCCAGAGAAGGTCAAGGCAATTACCTCTCTGGCTAAACCAGCGTGCATCAATGATGTTCAGCGACTGGTGGGTTGTGTTGCTGCTTTAAGCCGGTTCATAAGCCGGTTAGGTGAGAAGGCCCTACCGCTGTATCAGATGCTGAAGAAAACAGACACTTTTGTCTGGAGTGATGCAGCTCATACTGCCTTTGAAGATTTAAAGAGGCAGTTGTCTGAGCCACCGGTCCTTGCGGCTCCCATTGATAAAGAGCCATTGCTGTTATATGTGGCTGCTAATTCACGAGACGTCAGTGTTGCCATCGTGGTGGAGCATAAGGAGGCTGGCAAGGAGCATCCGGTTCAACGGCCGGTTTACTACATCAGTGAGGTGCTCATTGAGTCTAAATAAAGGTATCCACATTGGCAGAAACTTGTTTACAGAGTGTTTATGGCAAGCCGAAAGCTGAAGCAGTACTTCCAAAGTCATCCTATAACTGTGGTAAGTTCTGCCCCCTTGGGAGACATCATCCAGAATAGGGAGGCCACAGGATGAGTCGCCAAGTGGGCTATCGAGCTTGGGCCTCATGGTTTGATGTACATGCCATGTACCGCCATTAAGTCTCAAGCCTTGGTGGACTTTATCAATGATTGGACAGAGTTGCAGGCACCTGAGGAGAAGCCGGATAACACATATTGGACTATTCACTTTGATGGGTCCAGGCAGTTGGAAGGCTCGGGGGCTGGAGTTGTTTTAACTTCCCCTCAAGGTGACAAATTTTGTTATGTGCTCCGGCTTATGTTTCCTTGTACTAACAATGCAGCTGAGTACGAGGCCTTACTCCATGGTCTCCGAATGGCCAAAGAGATGAATTTGAGCCGGGTAAGGTGCTTGGGCGATTCAGATCTCGTGGCCCAACAGGTGTGAGGCAAGTGGGACTCCAAGGATCCTCTTATGGCGGCTTATCGTCGTGAAGTAGATGTTGTGGCTAGGCACTTCAAAGGTTATCAAGTGGAACACATTGATCGAAGGAAGAATGAGGCGGCTGATGCTTTAAGCCGGTTGGGATCTCAGCATAAGCCGGTGCCGCCTAACACCTTTCTCGACATTTTGCATAATCCTTCTGTCAAGGTACCTACAGAGGAAGAACTAGCAGTGCCAGACCCGGAGGCATAGCTGGTGGCAGCTCTTCACGTTATCCCGGGTTGGACAGTGCCATACTTGGCCTATATGACCCGGGGAGAGTTGTCTGAGGATGAGACCTTGGCGAGACAAATCGTCTGGCGGTCCAAATCTATGACGATTGTTCATGGCGAGTTACCACACCGCAGTGTCACTGGGGCGTTTCAACGTTGTGTGTCGCCTGCGGAGGGTCAGGAGATACGTCGTGAGATCCATGAAGGAGATTGTGGTCATCATGCCGGTTCAAAATCTCTTGTGGCCAAGGATTTCCGTCATGGTTTCTATTGGCTGACGGCTCATGCTGATGCGGAGGATCTAGTCAGCAAATGTGACGGATGTCAAAAATTCTCACGACGAGCCCATGTGCCGGCTCAAGAGTTGAGCATTATTCCAATTACTTGGCCGTTCGCAGTCCGGGGGCTTGACATGGTTGGACCTTTCAAGAGGTCTAAGGATAAAAATACACACCTCCTGGTGGCAGTGGATAAGTTTACAAAGTGGGTTGAGGCAGAACCGGTCAGTAAGTGTGATGCAGCCATGACGGTTCAGTTCATGAAAAAGGTGATCTTTCGTTTTGGTTTCCCACACAGTATCATAACTGATAATGGCACTAATCTCTCCAAAGGTGCCATGGAAGAGTTCTGTCAACGAGAACATATCCGTCTTGATGTTTCGGCTGTTGCTCATCCTCAATCCAATGGTCAAGCAGAAAGATCTAATCAGGAGATCCTGAAGGGTATCAAACCCCGGTTCTTGGTCCCCTTGTAGCGGACTCCAGGTTATTGGGTGGAGGAGTTACCCTCTATATGGTGGAGCATCAACACGACGCCTAACAGATCTATAGGGTACACACCTTTCTTCATGGTGTATGGAGCAGAGGCAGTCCTGCCAAGTGACATCCGACACGATTCACCCCACGTGTCGGCTTATGTTGAGGCTGATAACGAAAAAGCTCATCAAGATGCACTTGACTTGTTGGATGAGGAGCGAGACTTGGAGATAGCCCGCTCGGCGATTTACCAGCAAGACCTGCACCGCTATCACAGCCGCCGGGTTAGAAGCAGAACCTTTCAGGAAGGCGACTTAGTGCTCTGGCTCATCCAGGACCAGTCTGATATGCACAAGCTATCCCCTCATTGGGAAGGACCCTTTGTGGTCAGCAAGAATTTGAAGAACGGGTCATACTACCTCATCGATGTTCGAGAGCACAAAGACTCACGTAAGTCGGAGGAGGAGACCCGCCGGCCGTGGAATATCGCTCATCTTCGGCCTTACTATACTTGAGCCACCGGCTCTCAAGATGTATATATTTTGACATTGTATATATTATATAAAGAAATAAAGCAGGACCTTTGTCCTTTTCACCCTCAAAGGTTTATATGTCTTCTTTATCAGGTGGTGGAAATAACCAACAGGGGGCAGATCATATCTGAATCCGGCTTCCCCTTTGGTCCGGCTTATGATCATATCTGAATCTAGCCATGATCACTTGGGGGCTTCCTGTTCAAACATAGGTTGTATTAGAACCAAAGAGAACATAGCTATCTATACCCACTTGATCGGCATACTGCCAAACCCACTTGGGGGCTTCTTGATCATATTTTAATCATAGCTTAACCCCTTTGGGTTTGACGTGGATCGTATTCGAATCAACGTCATTAAACAACTCTTATGGTCACTTGGGGGCTTCCTGTTCAAACATAGGTCATATTCGAACCAAAGAGAACATAGCTGTCTATACCCACTTGATCGGCATCGCCAAAGCCTCTGGGCTATATGATCATATTCGAATCTTAGCTTAACCCCTTTGGAACGGTTCACTGATCGTATTCAAATCAGAGGCCTTTCAAATTTTGTTTATTATTCATCATACTTTGCAAGTATAAATGTTTGACTATCGTGAGGCCTTTCTTGAAAGTACTATGGGGTTCTTGTTCCATCGATTTAATATTGGTCACTTTAATTGTTAAAGGCCAGGTGAATATCATATGTGCCAACTTTCAGGAGTTAAACTTACCCTCATGATTTAGGTCACATAAACCGGCAAGATTACCAAAAGGATCGCATGTATGCTATTGTGATTATTTTTAATAAATATAATCATAAACCAACCTTTATGTGATGTTTTGGTTCACACTTTGGGTTATCAATACCTTATGTGACCCCCGATGCGATATATCGCCAAGGGAATTTTTGCTTGTTTTATATGCAGGGTAAGGCAAGCAAATTTTTAACATCAAGGAAATAAAAGATCAACATAAGCTGGAAGTATATACCGATGGCGGCTTACGAAAGTATTAAGCGCCATAAACATGTGCGAAGGCATGAAAAAAATTGAGAGGTTTTTCTACCCTATTACAAGACTCCTCGAGTCTGAATAATGAAGCATTGTTTTTGCATAGTCATAAACGTTTTTGAAATGTCACAGAGCATATGAGATGTTCCAAGATCTGAAATTGGTATTTCAGACTCATGCCCGTGTCAAGAGGTATGAGACCTCTGACAAGTACTTTGCCTAAAAGATGGAGGAGAATTGCTCAACTAGTGAGCATGTGCTCAGAATGTCTGGGTACTACAATCACTTGAATCAAGTGGGGGTTAATCTTCCAGATAAGATAGTGATTGACAGAGTTCTCTAGTCACCATCACCAAGTTACTGGAACTTCGTGATGAACTATAGTATGCAAGGGATGACCAAAATGATTGTCGAGCTCTTCGTGATGCTGAAATCGACGAAGGTAGAAATCAAGAAAGAGCATCAAGTGTTGATGATTAAACAATACTACTAGTTTCAAGAAAAGGGCACAGGGAAAGAAAGGGAACTTCAAGAAGAATGGCAAGCAAGTTGTCACTCCCGTGAAGAAGCCCAAAGCTAGACCTAAGCCTGAAACTGAGTGCTTCTACTGCAAAGGAAATGGTCACTAGAAGAGGAACTGCCTCAAATATTTGGCAGATAAGAAGGATGGCAAAGTGATCAAAGGTATATTTGATATACATATTATTGATGTGTACCTTACTAGTGCTCGTAGTAATCCCTAGGTATTTGATACTTGTTTGGTTGCTAAGATTAGTAACCCGAAACAGGAGTTGCAGAATAAATAGAGACTAGTTGAGGATGAAGTGACAATGTGTGTTGGAAGTGGTTCCAAGATTGATATGATCATCATCGAGCACTCCCTATACTTTCGGGATTAGTGTTGAAATAAATGTTATTTGGTGTTTGTGTTGAGAATGAATATGATTAGATCATGTTAATTGCAATACGGTTATTCATTTAAGACAGAGAATAATTGTTATTCTGTTTACATGAATAAAATCTTATATGGTCATACACCCAATGTTGATGGTTTATCGAATCTCGATCGTGGTAATACACATATTCATAGTATTGATGCCAAAAGATGCAAAGTTGATAATGATAGTGCAACTTATTTGTGGCACTGCCATTTGGGTCATATCGATGTAAAGTGCATAAAGAAACTCCATAAAGATGGACTTTTGGAACCACTTGATTATGAATCATTTGATGCTTGCGATCCGTGCCTTATGGGCAAGATGACTAAAACTCCGTCCACTAGAACAATGGAATGAGCTAGTAACTTATTGGAAATAATACATACCGATGTATGCGGTCCAATGAGTGTTGATGCTTGTGGCGGGTATCGTTATTTTCTGACCTTCACAGATGATTTGAGCAGATATGGGTATATCTACTTAATGAAACACAAGTCTGAAACATTTGAAAAGTTCAAAGAGTTTCAGAGTGAAGTGGAGAATCATCGTAACAAGAAAATAAAGTTTCTATGATCTGATCGTGAAGGAGAATATTTGAGTTACAAGCTTGGCCTTCATTTAAAACAATGTGGAATAGTTTCACAGCTCACGCCACCTGGAACACCACAACGTAATGGTGTGTCCGAACATCATAGCCGCACTTTGTTGGATATGGTGCGATCTATGATGTCTCTTACCGATTTACCACTATTGTTTTGGGGTTATGCATTAGAGACAATGATACGTCTCCAACGTATCTATAATTTTTGATTGTTCCATGCTATTATATTACCCCTTTTGGATGTTTATGGGCTTTATTTTACACATTTATATCATTTTTGGGACTAACCTACTAACCGGAGGCCCAGCCCGTATTGCTGTTTTTTTTGCCTATTTCAGTATTTCGAAGAAAAGGAATATCAAACGGAGTCCAAATGGAATGAAACCTTCGGGAGCATGATTTTTGGAACGAACATGAACCAGAGGACTTGGAGTGCAAGTCAAGAAGCAGCCGAGGCCTCCACGAGATAGGAGCCCCCCCCCCTATATGGCGCGCCCCCTGTCTCATGGGCCCCTCGGGCGTCCACCGATGTACTTCTTCCTCCTATATAATCCTACATACCCCGAAAACATCCAGGGAGCAGACGAAACACAATTTCCACCACCGTAACCTTCTGTATCCGCGAGATCCCATCTTGGAGCCTTCGCCGGTGCTCTGCCGGAGGGGTAATCGAACATGGAGGGCTTCTACATCAACATCCTTGCCCCTCCGATGAGTTGTGAGTAGTTTACCACAGACCTACGGGTCCATAGTTATTAGCTAGATGGCTTCTTCTCTCTTTTTGGATCTCAATACAATGTTCTCCCCCTCTCTTGTGGAGATCTATTCGATGTAAACTCCTTTTGCGATGTGTTTCTTGAGATCCGATGAGTTGTGGTTACGATCAAGTTTATCTATGAATAATATTTGAATCTTCTCTGAATTATTTTTTGTATGATTGAGTTATCTTTGCAAGTCTCTTCGAATTATCAGTTTGGTTTGGCCTACTAGATTGATCTTTCTTGCCATGGGAGAAGTGCTTAACCTTGGGTTCAATCTTGCGGTGTCCTTACCAAGTGACAGAAAGGGTTGCAAGGCACGTATTGTATTGCTGCCATCGAGGATAACAAGATGGGGTTTATATCATATTGCTTGAGTTTATCCCTCTACATCATGTCATCTTGCTTCTCTGTTCTTATGAACTTAATACTCTAGATGCAGGCAGGAGTCGGTCGATGTGTGGAGTAATAGTAGTAGATGCAGGTAGGAGTCGGTCTACTTGTTGCGGACGTGATGCCTATATAAATGATCATGCCTAGATAATCTCATAATTATTCTTTTTTCTATCAATTGCTCGACAATAATTTGTTCACCCACCGTAATACTTATGCTATCTTGAGAGAAGCCACTAGTGAAACCTATGGCCCCCGGGTCTATCTCTTATCATATTTGCTTCCAATCTACCTTTATTTGCATGTTTACTTTTTGCATGTATATTATAAAATACCAAAAAAATATTTATCTTATCATACTATCTTTATTAGATCTCACTTTCGCAAGTGGTCGTGAAGGGATTGACAACCCCTTTATTGCGTTGGTTGCGAGTTCTTTGTGTGTTTGTGTAGGTGCGTGGAACTTTTTAGGAGCCTCCTACTGGATTGATACCTTCGTTCTCAAAAACTGAGGGAAATACTTATGCTACTATTGCTGCATCACCCTCTCCTCTTCGAGGAAAACCAACGCAAGCTCAAGACGTAGCAAGAAGGATTTCTGGCGCCGTTGCCGGGGAGGTCTTCGCTCAAGTCAAGACATACCAAATACCCATCACAAGCTCATCTCCCTCGCATTTACATTATTTGCCATTTGCCTCTCGTTTTTCTCTCCCCCACTTCACCCTTGCCGTTTTATTCGCCCTCTCTTTCCCAATCTCCTCCTCTCTTTTTCGCTTTCCTTTTTCTGTTTGCTTGTGTGTGGGATTACTTGTTGCCATGGCGCAAGATAATACCAAATTGTGTGATTTCTCGAATACCAATAATAATGATTTCCTTAGTACTCCGATTGCTCCTCTTAATGATGTTGAGTCTTGTGAAATCAATACTGGTTTGCTGAATCTTGTTATGAAAGATCAATTCGCCCGCCTTCCTAGCGAAGATGCCGCTACTCATCTAAACAACTTTGTTGATTTGTGTGATATGCAAAAGAAGAAAGATACGGATAACAATATTGTCAAATTGAAGTTATTTCCGTTTTCACTTAGAGATCGTGCTAAAGTTTAGTTTTCGTCTTTGCCTAAAAATAGTATTGATTCTTGCAACAAGTGCAAAGATGCTTTTATCTCTAAGTATTTTCCTGCCGCTAAGATTATCACTCTTAGGAACGATATTATGAATTTTAAACAACTTGATCATGAGCATGTTGCCCAATCTTGGGAAAGAATGAAATTGATGCTTCGCAATTGCCCTACTCATGGTTTGAATTTATGGATGATCATACAAATTTTTTATGCCGGTTTAAACTTTGCTTCTAGAAATCTCTTAGATTCGGCCGCGGGAGGCACGTTTATGGAAATAACGTTAGGATATGCTACGAAACTTCTTGATAATATTATGCCTAATTATTCTCAACGGCACACCGAAAGATCTTCTAGTAAAAAAGTGCATGCTATAGAAGAAATCAATGTTTTGAGTGGAAAGATGGATGAACTTATGAAATTGTTTGCTACTAAAAATACTCCTCTTGATCCCAATGATATGCCTTTGTCTTCTTTGATTGAGAATAATAATGAATCTATGGATGGGAATTTTGTTGGTAGGAATAGTTTTGGAAACAATGCCTATAGAGGAAACTTTAATGCTAGACCATTCCCTAGTAATTCCTCTAATAATTATGGAAATTCCTACAATAATTCTTATGGTAACTTTAATAAGATGCCCTATGATTTTGAGAATAGTGTGAAAGAATTTATGATTCCTCAAAAGAATTTTAATGCTTTTCTTGAAGAAAAATTGCTCAAAGTTGATGATTTGGCTAGGAACGTTGATATACTTTTGCTTGATGTTGATTCTCTTAAACTTAGATCTTCTCCTCCTAAGCATGATATCAATGAGTCTCTCAAAGCAATGAGAATTTCCATTGATGAGTGCAAAGAAAGAACCGCTAGATTGCGTGCTAAAAAGATAGCTTTCTAAAAGCGTGTTCTTCTAGTTCCATGAAAATAATGATGAGGATCTTAAAGTTATTGATGTGTCTCCAATTAGATCTATGTTTTGCAATATGAATTTTGATAATTATTGGACTGATGATGAATCAACTTTGCCTAGAAGGCGTCCCAAGAATTCGGAGTCTTTAGATCTTGATGCTAAATTTGGTAAAAGTGGGATTGGAGAGGTCACAACTTTAAATAGCATTGAACCCACTATTCGGATTTCAAGGATTTTGATTATGATAATTATTCTTTAGAAGGTTGTATCTCCTTGTTGCAATCCGTTGTTAATTCTCCTCATGCTTATAGTCAAAATAAAGCTTTTACCAAACATATCGTTGATGCCATCTTATGATGAAAAACTTAATTTGGAAGTTTCTATACCTAGAAAACTTAATGATGAGTGGGAACCTACTATAAAGATTAGAATTAAAGATCATGAGTGTTTTCCTTTGTGTGATTTGGGTGCTAGTGTTTCCACGATTCCGAAAACTTTATGTGATATTCTAGGTTTCCATGATCTTGATGATTGCTCTTTAAATTTGCACCTTGCGTATTCCACCATTGAAAAGCCAATGGGAAGGATCAATGATGTTCTCATTGTTGCCAATAGAAATTTGGTGCCCGTGGATTTTATCGTTCTTGATATAGATTGCAATCTTTCTTGCCCTATTATTCTTGGTAGACCTTTCCTTAGAACGATTGGTGCGATTATTGATATGAAGGAAGGGAATATTAGATTCCAATTTCCATTAAAGAAAGGCATGGGGCACTTTACAAGAAAGAAATTCAAATTACCTTATGAATCTATCATGCGGGCTACTTATGAATTTAGTGCCAAAGATGGCACCCGTTAGATCTATCTTTGATTTTATGCCTAGCTAGGGGCGTTAAACGATAACGCTAGTTGGGAGGCAACCCAATTTTCTTTATGTTTTTTGTTTTTGCTCCTGTTTAGTAATAAATATTGCATCTAGCTTTTGTTTAGATGTGTTTTTATCTCTTAATTAGTGTTTGTGCCAAGTAGAACCTATAGGATAACCTATGATGATAGTTGATTTGATTCTGCTGAAAAACAGAAACTATGCACGCACGAATATAATTTTGTTAAATCACAGAAACGTGATTTTGCGTTGATTCTTTTTTCTGCTGATCAATAAACAGAGTTTCCAGGACTTCCTACTTTGGTAGGATTTTTAGAGTTCCAGAAGTTTGCGTTAGTTACAGATTGCTACAGACTATTCTGTTTAGTAATAAATATTGCATCTACCTTTTGTTTAGATGTGTTTTTATCTCTTAATTAGTGTTTGTGCCAAGTAGAACCTATAGGATAACCTATGATGATAGTTGATTTGATTCTGCTGAAAACCAGAAACTTTGCACGCACGAATATAATTTTGTTAAATCACAGAAACGTGATTTTGCGTTGATTCTTTTTTCTGCTGATCAATAAACAGAGTTTCCAGGACTTCCTATTTTGGTAGGATTTTTAGAGTTCCAGAAGTTTGCGTTAGTTACAGATTGCTACAGACTGTTCTGTTTTTGACAGATTCTGTTTTTCGTGTGTTGTTTGCTTATTTCGATGCATCTATGGCTAGTAAAGGAATTTATAAACCATAGAGAAGTTGGAATACAGTAGGTTTAACACCAAAATAAATAAAGAATGAGTTCATTACAGTACCTTATGTGGTGATTTTGTTTTCTTTCACTAACGGAGCTTATATGATTTCCTGTTGAGTTTTGTGTTGTGAAGTTTTCAAGTTTTGGGTAAAGCTTTTATGAACTATGGAATACGGAGTGGCAAGAGCCTAAGCTTGGGGATGCCCAAGGCACCCCAATATATTCAAGAATATCCAAAAGCCTAAGCTTGGGGATGCCCCGGGAAGGCATCCCCTCTTTCGTCTTCGTTCATTGGTAACTTTACTTGGAGCTATATTTTTATTCGCCACATGATATGTGTTTTGCTTGGAGCGTCATGTATTATATTAGTCTTTTCTTTTTAGTTTACCACAATCATCCTTGCTGTACACATCTTTTGGGAGAAGCCTACTTGATTAGAATTTGCTAGAATACTCTATGTGCTTCACTTGTATCTTTTGAGCTTGATAGTTTTTGCTCTAGTGCTTCACTTATATCTTTTAGAGCACGGTGGTGTCTTAATTTTGAAGAAATTTCTAGTCTCTTATGCTTCACTTATATCTTTTTGAGAGTCTTTTAGAACAGCATGGTATTTGCTATGGTTTCAAAGTTGGTCCTAGAATGATGAACATCCAAGTTGGGTATAATAAAAACTATCATAGAAAAAGAATTGGATGCTATGATCAATATGATGCTTGATAATTGTTTTGAGATATGGAGGTAGTGATATTAGAGTCATGCTAGTTGAGGTGATTATGAAAAATACTTGTGTTAAGGGTTGTGATTCCCGTAGCATGCACGTATGGTGAACCGCTTTGTGATGAAGTTGGAGCACAATTTTATTTATTGAGTGTCTTCCTTATGAGTGGCGGTCGGGTACGAGCGATGGTCTTTTCCTACCAATCTATCCCTCTAGGAGCATGCGTGTAGTGCTTTGGTTTTTGATGACTTCTAGATTTTTGCAACAAGTACATGAGTTATTTTGATTAATGTTGAGTCCATGGATTATACGCACCTCACCCTTCCACCATTGCTAGCCTCTCTTGTGCCGTGCAACTTTCGCTGGTACCATACACCCACCATATACCTTCCTCAAAACAGCCACCATACCTACCTATTATGTCATTTCCACAGCCATTCCGAGATATATTGCCATGCAACTTTCCACCGTTCCATTCATATGACACGCATTACTTTTGTCATATTGCTTTTTGCATGATCATGTAGTTGACATCGTATTTGTGGCAAGGCCACCTTCATAATTTTCATACATGTCGCTCTTGATTCATTGCATATCTCGGTACACCGCCGGAGGCATTCATATAGAGTCATATCTTGTTCTAGCTTTGAGTTGTAATTCTTGAGTTGTAAATCCATAAAAGTGTGATGACCTTCATTATTAGAGCATTGTCCTAGTGAGGAAAGGATGATGAAGACTATGATTCCCCCACAAGTCGGGGTGAGACTTCGGACTTTACAAAAAGAAAAAAAAGAAAAAAAAAGAGAAAGGCCAAAAGGAAAAAAAAGGAAGGCCAAAGAAAAAAAAAGAAAAAAAATGGGAGAAAAAGAGAGAAGGGACAATGCTACTATCTCTTTTTCCACACTTGTGCTTCAAAATAGCACCATGATCTTCATGATAGAGAGTCTCATATGTTATCACTTTCATTTACTAGTGGGAATTTTTCATTATAGAAGTTGGCTTGTATATTCCAATGATGGGCTTCCTCAAAAGTGCCCTAGGTCTTCGTGAGCAAGCGAGTTGGATGCACACCCACTTAGTTTCTTTTGTTGAGCTATCATATATTTATAGCTCTAGTACATCCGTTGCATGGCAATCCCTACTCACTCACATTGATATCTATTAATGGGCATCTCCATAGCCCGTTGATACGCCTAGTTGATGTGAGACTATCTTCTCCTTTTTGTCTTCTCCACAACCACCATTCTATCCCACATATAGTGCTATGTCCATGGCTCACGCTCATGTATTGCGTGAAAGTTGAAAGAGTTTGAGATTATTAAAGTATGAAACAATTGCTTGGCTTGTCATCAGGGTTGTGCATGATTAAATACTTTGTGTGATGAAGATAGAGCAATAGCCAGACTATATGATTTTGTAGGGATAACTTTCTTTGGCCATGTTATTTTGAGAAGACATGATTACTTTGATTAGTATGCTTGAAGTATCACCATTTTCATGTTAATATGAACTTTTATTTTGTATCATTTGGATCTGAACATTCATGCCATTATAAAGAAAATTACATTGATAATTATGCTAGGTAGCATTCCACATCAAAAATTTCTTCTTTATCATTTACCTACTCGAGGACGAGCAGGAATTAAGCTTGGGGATGCTTGATACGTCTCCAACGTATCTATTTTTTTTATTGTTCCATGCTATTATATTACCCCTTTTGGATGTTTATGGGCTTTATTTTACACATTTATATCATTTTTGGGACTAACCTACTAACCAGACGCCCAGCCCGTATTGCAGTTTTTTTGCCTATTTCAGTATTTCAAAGAAAAGGAATATCAAACAGAGTCCAAACGGAATGAAATCTTTGGGAGCGTGATTTTTGGAACGAACGTGATCCAGAGGACTTGGAGTGCAAGTCAAGAAGCAGCCGAGGCCTCCATGAGATAGGAGGCGCCCCCCCCCCCTATAGGGCACACCCCGTGTCTCGTGGGCCCCTCGGGCATCCACCGACATACTTCTTCCTCCTATATAAGCCTACGTACCCCTAAAACATCCAGGGAGCAGACGAAACACAATTTCCACCACCGTAACCTTCTGTATCCGCGATATCCCATCTTGGAGCCTTCGCCGGCGCTCCACCGAAGGGGGAATCGACCATGGAGGGCTTCTACATCAACATCCTTGCCCCTCCGATGAGTTGTGAGTAGTTTACCACAGACCTATGGGTCCATAGTTATTAGCTAGATGGCTTCCTCTCTCTTTTTGGATCTCAATACAATGTTCTCCCCCTCTCTTGTGGAGATCTATTCGATGTAAACTCTTTTTGCGGTGTGTTTGTCGAGATCCGATGAATTGTGGGTTTATGATCAATTTTATCTATGAATAATATTTGAACCTTCTCTGAATTCTTTTATGTATGATTGATTTATCCTTGCAAGTCTCTTCGAATTATCAGTTTGGTTTGGCCTACTAGATTGATCTTTCTTGCCATGGGAGAAGTGCTTAGCTTTGGGTTCAATCTTGTGGTGTCCGTACCCAGTGACAGAAAGGGTGCAAGGCACGTATTGTATTGTTACCATCGAGGATAATAAGATGGGGTTTATATCATATTGCTTGAGTTTATCCCTCTACATCATGTCATCTTGCTTAATGTGTTACTCTGTTCTTATGAACTTAATACTCTAGATGCAGGCAGGAGTCGGTTGATGTGTGGAGTAATAGTAGTAGATGCAGGCAGGAGTCGGTCTACTTGTTGCGGACGTGATGCCTATATACATGATCATGCCTAGATAATCTCATAATTATTTGCTTTTTTATCAATTGCTCGACAGTAATTTGTTCACCCACCGTAATACGTAAGCTATCTTGAGAGAAGCCACTAGTGAAACCTATGGCCCCGGGTTTATCTCTTATCATATTTGCTTCCAATCTACCTTTATTTGCATATTTACTTTTTGCATCTATATTATAAAATACCAAAAATATATTTATCTTATCATCCTATCTTTATTAGATCTCACTTTTGCAAGTGGCCGTGAAGGGATTGACAACCCCTTTATTGCGTTGGTTGCGAGTTCTTTGTGTGTTTGTGTAGATGCGTGGGACTTTTGAGGAGCCTCCTACTGGATTGATACTTTGGTTCTCAAAAACTAAGGGAAATACTTACGATACTATTGCTGCATCACCCTCTCCTCTTCGAGGAAAACTAACGCAAGCTCAAGACATAGCAGATAGCTGCATTCACGTTAAATAGGGCACCATCAAAATCCATTGAGACGACGCCTTATGAACTGTGGTTTGGCAAGAAACCAAAGTTGTCGTTTCTTAAAGTTTGGGGCTGTGATGCTTATGTGAAAAAGCTTCAACCTAAAAAGTTCGAACTGAAATCAGAGAAATGTATCTTCATAGGATACCCAAAAGAAACTGTTGGGTACACCTTCTACCACAGATCCGAAGGCAAGATATTCGTTGCTAAGAATGGATCCTTTCTAGAGAAGGGGTTTTCTCTCGAAAGAAGTGAGTGGGAGGAAAGTAGAACTTGATGAGGTAATTGTACCTTCTCCCAAATTGGAAAGTAGTTGATCACAGAAATCAGTTCCAGTGATTTCTATACCAATTAGTGAGGAAGCTAATGATGATGATCATGAAACTTCAGATCAAGTTACTACCGAACCTCGTAGGTCAACCAGAGTACGATCCGCACCGGAGTGGTACGGTAATCCTATTCTGGAAGTCATGTTACTAGACCATGATGAACCTATGAACTATGAGGAAGCAATGATGAGCCCAGATTCCGCTAAATGGCTTGAGACCATGTAATCTGAGATGGGATCCATGTATGAGGACAAAGTGTGGACTTTGGTGGACTTGCCCGATGATCGGAAAGCCATTAAGAATAAATGAATCTTCAAGAGGAAGACGGATGCTGATAGTAGTGTTACTGGCTACAAAGCTCACCTTGTTGCCAAAGGTTCTCAACAAGTTCAAGGAGCTGACTATGATGAGACTTTCTCACCCGTAGCGATGCTTAAGTTTGTCCGAATCATGTTAGCAATTGCCGCATTTTATGATTATGAAATTTGGCAGATGGATGTCAAAACAGCATTCCTAAATGGATTTCTTGAAGAAGAGTTGTATATGATGCAACCAAAAGGTTTTGTCGATCCAAAGGGTGCTAACAAAGTGTGCAAGCTCCAGCGATCCATTTATTGTCGGCGTTCTGGGAACGGGGGTCCCTAGACTTGCCTGCCTGCGGCGTGGCTCAAGCAGTGGCCTAGTACGGCCCGTCTACATCAACCCAAGCTCAAGACCCTCGCGAGGGGCCAAGCCTCGCGGGGCGGATGACACAAGGCTTCCTCAGGGGTGGCCTCACCAGGCAGGCTCGCGAGGAGGCGGAGAGATGAAGGCAGGGGTACCTCGCGAGGTGCTCATGACGCAAGCCATGACGATCGAGACCAGGCGGGCGCCAGCCTGTGTAGTGTCCTCGTTTCTTCTTTGGTGCAAAGGGGGCAAGCGCAGGCGCGTAGTACCGAGGCATCAAACAAAGGTTACCATATCAGTGCAACGAGACCAAGACCAGAAGAGCGGCAAGATGGAGGTCACCGTGGAGCCCAAGACGGCGTCATCACCAGTGCCTTTGGCAGTCGAAGACCAACTTTAGTCAGGATAACTTGTACTAGATGTTCCCCTTCAAAATGGTCGTTGTTGGCTCCCTTCCCGCTCAATATTTGGGAAGAGGACCAGGACCCCTATAAATAGAGATAGCCACCACTGTAGAGGGAGAGATCTCATCTCATCTAGAGCAGACCGAATCCATCCCAAGTAGAACACCGCACCAGCTCAAGAACACCCCTCGCGAGGCTGTTCTTCCTCTGTACTGTTCATCATCAGCCCCAGAGGCAATCCACCACACCACAAACTAGAGTAGGGTATTACACCACAACAGTGGCCCGAACTAGTATAAACCTTGTGTCCCTCGTGTTGTTCATCATGTAGCTTAGATTCGCGACGAGGCTTTGGGGCGTGGATCGGTAGGGAGAAGATCTTTGTGCGCACCCCAGAGTTCGAACCTTAAGGGTTTTGCCGGAACCCGATATTCGACATTTATGGACTGGTGCAAGCCTCTCGGAGTTGGAATAAACGCTTTGATAGTGTGATCAAAGTATATGGTTTTATACAGACTTTTGGAGAAGCCTGTATTTACAAGAAAGTGAGTGGGATCTCTGTAGCATTTCTAATATTATATGTGGATGACATATTGTTGATTGGAAATGATATAGAATTTCTGGATAGCATAAAGGGATACTTGAATAAGAGTTTTTCAAAGAAAGACATCGGTGAAGTTGCTTACATATTGGGCATCAAGATCTATAAAGATAGATCAAGACGATTGATAAGATTTTTCAATGAGTATATACCTTGAAAAGTTTTTGAAAGAGTTCAAAATGGATCAGTCAAAGAAGGAGTTCTTGTCTGTATTACAAGGTGTAAAATTGAGTAAGACTCAAAGCCCGACCACGGCAGAAGATGGAAAGAGAATAAAAGTCATTCCCTATGCTTTAGTCATAGATTCTATAAAGTATGATATGTTGTGTACCAGACCTATTGTGTACCTTGCCATGAGTTTAGCAAGGGGGTACAATAGTAATCTAGAAGTAGATCACTGGACAGCGGTCAAAATTATCCTTTGTGAGGACTAAGGAAATGTTTCTCGGTGATGGGGTGATAAAGAGTTCGTCGTAAAGAGTTACGTCGATGCAAGCTTTTATACTGATCCAGATGACTCTAAGTCTCAGTCTGGATACATATTCAAAGTGGGAGCAATTAGCTAGAGTAGCTCTATGCAGAGCATTGTAGACATAGAATATTTGCAAAATACATACGGCTCTGAATGTGACAGACTCGTTGACTAAACTTCTCTCATAAGAAAAACATGATCACACCTTAGTACTCTTTGGGTGTTAATCACATAGCAATGTGAACTAGATTATTGACTCTAGTAAACCCTTTGGTTGTTGGTCACATGGCGATGTGAACTATCGGTGTTAATCACATACAGATGTGAACTATTGATGTTAAATCACATGGCGATGTGAACTAGATTATTGACTCTAGTGCAAGTGGGAGATTGAAGGAAATATGCCCTAAAGGCAATAACGAAGTTGTTATTTATATTTCCTTATATCATGATAAATGTTTATTATTCATGCTATAATTGTATTAACTGGAAACTTATTACATGTGTGAATACATAGACAAAACATAGTGTCCCTAGTATGCCTCTACTTGACCAGCTCATTTATCAAAGATGGTTGTGTCTCCTAAACATATACATGTGTTGTCATTTGATGAACGAGATTACATCATTAGGAGAATGATGTGATGGACAAGACCCATCTGTTAGCTTAGCATTATGATCGTTACAGTTTCATTGCTACTGCTTTCTTCATGACTTATACATGTTCCTCAGACTATGAGATTATGCAACTCCCGAATACCGGAGGAACACTTTGTGTGCTATCAAACGTCACAATGTAAATGGGTGATTATAAAGATGCTCTACAGGTGTCTCCGAAGGTGTTTGTTGGGTTGGCATAGATCGAGATTAGGATTTTTCACTCCATGTTTCGAAGAGGTATCTCTCGGCCCTCTCGGTAATGCTCGCCACTATAAGCCTTGCAAGCATTGTGACTAATGAGTTAGTTGCGGGATGAAGTATTATGGAACAAGTAAAAGAGACTTGCCGGTAACAAGATTGAACTAGGTTTGATGATACTTACGATCGAATCTAGGGCAAGTAACATACCGGTGACAAAGGGAACAACATATGTTGTTATGCGGTTTGACCGATAAAGATCTTCGTAGAATATGTAGGAACCAATATCAGCATCCAGGTTCCGCTATTAGTTATTGACCGGAGAGGTGTCTCGTCATGTCTACATAGTTCTCGAAGCCGTAGGGTCCGCACGCTTAACATTCGATGACGATTGGTATATTGAGTTTATGTGATTTGATGTACCGAATGTTGTTCGGAGTCCCGGATGAGATCACGGACATGACGAGGAGTCTCGAAGTGGTCGAGAGATAAAGATTGATATATTGGAAGACTATATATGGGCACTGGAACAGTTTCGAGGCGTATCGGGTATTTTCCGGGGGGGTTACCGGAAACCCCGGGGGGTTATTGGGCCTCATGGGCCAAGTGGTGGAAGAGAGGAGGCAGTCCAAGGTGTGGCGAGCGCCCCCTATCCCAAACCGAATTGGACTAGGCGGGTCGGCCCCCCTTTCCTTTTCACCCCCCTCCTCCCCCCTTCTCCTTGTTGGAATAGGAAAGGAGGGGGGGATCCTACTTGGGGTAGGATTGCCCCCCATGGCGGGCCTCCTCCCCTAGCCGGCCTCCTCCTCCTCCCTTCTTTATATACGGGGGAGGGGGAACCCCAAAGACACACAAGTTGATCTTTATTCGTGTGCGGTGCCCCCCTCCACAGTTTTCCACCTCGGTCATATCATCGAAGTGCTTAGGCTAAGCCCTGCACCGATAACTTCATCATCACCGTCACTACACCGTCCTGCTGATGGAACTCTCCCTCGGCCTCAGCTGGATCTAGAGTTCGAGGGACGTTCCGAGCTGAACGTGTGCAGAACGCGGAGGTCTCGTGCGTTCGGTACTTGATCGGTTGGATAGCGAAGACGTTCGACTACATCAACCGCGTTACTTAACGCTTCCGCTTTCGGTCTACGATGGTATGTGGACACACTCTCCCCTCTCATTGCTATGCATAACCTAGATAGATCTTGCGTGATCGTGGGAATTTTTTTGAAATTATTGTGTTCCCCAACATTACAATCACTACAAAATTGCTATTGTTACTATTGCCACAGTTGCAGTTATTTCTATACTACTTTACTACTAAATACTTTGCTATAGATATTAAGTCTTTCAGGTATGGTTGAATTGACAACTCAACTACTAATACCCGTGAATATTCTTTGGCTCCCCTTGTGTCGAATCAATAAATTTGGGTCGAATACTCTACCCTCGAAAATTGTTGCAATCCCCTATACTTGTGGGTTTTCAAGACCTTTTTCTGGCGCCGTTGCCAAGGAGCATAGCTCTATTTGCTGAGTCACTTGGGGTTTACAATTGTTGATCACTATGAAGAATTTAAAAGATAACAAAATCAAGATCGTTCCCTATAAGACGAGGGGAGGAAAGGAACTGCCATCTAGCTCTACACTTGCAATTCTATAGTTCATCTCTAGGGCGTCTCGTCCCCCTCCCATGTCGCTTCCGCACGGCAACCTGGGGAACCCTAAGTTCGGAGCCGCCACGCCCTTCCCCAATTCCTCCCGCCTCCCCCGTCACCGCCCCGGGGCTTGGACGGGCAAAGGATGACCAGAGCCGGCGGCGGCGGGGCCTTCATGTTACCTCGACGACTGGGGTTGACGCGCCGAGGCGGCGCGTGGGCTCCTGATGGCTGCCAGTGCTCCTGCCGGGCTTCGGGGCGGCATGGGTGGTGGCGGGGCGCGCTGTGGCAGGGATGGTGGCGGAGATCTGCTCTGTATCGGCCAATGATGCTCGCAACGTGGGCCAGGAACGATGTCACTGGTGGTGCGCGCCTGGCCACGATAGTTGTCCTGACCGGCAGGTGACGTGGGTTCAAGTGGCCTTGGCTGGCTGCCATGGTCCCCCTTGCAAGCATGGTTGTTAGTGCTGGTGCCCTCTACCCTGCTTAGGCTTTGGGGGCCTAGTGCGTGGCAGGGTGTGCGGGTCTACGGTGTTGCGGCGGCATGGCAGCTGTGGGGATGCAGGCAGCGCGGGGGGGGGGGCGGTGGCGAGGTCCTTCTCTTGGATGTGTGCCGGCGGTAGGCTCAGATCTAGGGTTCATGCTCGGGCAGGCCAGGTCAGGGCCGGAGGCGTATCGGAGCATGTTCTTCAGGTAGGAGTAGTCGGGCTCAGCCCGGGAGGTGCTCGATGGTGGTGGTCGTGATAGCGTTGTGTTGGTGCACGGATCTGCGTCGGTGACCATGGGCATGACATCGTGTGAGCCGACCTGGCCAAGGGCCCTGGGCTAGCTCGTTGGCAGCCGTCGGCAGTCCCGGAGTTGTGCCCCCCCCTCCCAAGTCCACCGGGATTGGCTGGAGCTGCAGGTGTTGGTGCCTCCTATGGTGGCGGCGCCGACCCAGACTCAGGGTCTTATGTCGGGCTAGGAGTAGATGGAGTGTTGTCGCTTCTCCTGCCCTGGTTGAGTATGCTGTCACGTGAGCGACATACGTTATCTGGCGACATGGATGCCGGAGCGGTGGGTCCAGATGGTGGTCCGCATGATTGCTCTCCGGCGGGATTCATTGCGGTGGTGGTGGCTCTCCTCCCGGCTTGTGTGGGCAATGGGAGGTGGTGCGGCGGGTAGCTCGGATGTGCCTTCTCTCTTGGAGGGAGGGTGTCTTGATCTGGATCTGGAGTTCTGACATCGTCGTGCTTCGCCTGGCGACCTCGCAGTGACACGGATGAGTTGCCGAATGAAATCTCTGTGCCTTGGCGCCAACGACGGCGACACCGAGGGTGTCGCGTTCTTCCTGAAGTCGTGGTTCTTCTCTTCGTGTCAGAGCTCCGCGTGAAGACCTTTGTCCCGTATGGAGTCGGCAACGACGATCCTCGTCGTTGTTTTCCCTCTTGGGGGTGTTGTGGTGGAGGTTAGGTGTGTTAGGTCGTAGCATGGTGTGTTTTGTTCTCTCAGTGGTCTTTGCGAGTAGTGTAGTCGCGTGCGTATTGTGTGTGCCGTTTATCTTAGGATCATTCATTTGTATACTTCTTCTGATTGTTTTATACATAAAGCGGGGCGAAAGCCTGTTTTGAGATCGCACACGATTTGTTGGGTTGAAACTGTGGGCCGTCAGCGTATCACACATGCTTTCGCACGAGAAATCGTGTGTGATGGTGTCTCTCATCGCACACATTGTCTATGATAGAATTCTGTGTTGCTGTTACTCCATTTCACGCGCTTATTTTTTAGCAATTGTGTGTATTGTTGGTCATTGCGCACATACCCTTTTATGAAATCGTGTGTAATGCAGTGACCTAATAAGCATGTTTATTATCCCATTATTAATGTTATCCTTATAATAAGCAAATTTACATTTCATATCCAACAAATGTTCACCATCATTTTATAATGAACACACAATATATTTTAAATCCATCACCACGATTAAACATTTGAAAATAGATAGATAAATCTCATCTTAAAAGCTGCTAGAGCAGAAGGTAAATATTAAGCCTTTTCACAATACTAAAGATCCGCGCAACTTTAGACCATCGCTTATGGATAATCGTCCGCATGTCCTTCGCCTTGGGACGTGGGCGACTGGATTCTCATATGCTCCTGTCAAACCACTATTTAATTACTGAACCACCGAAAATGAAGATCAAGGGCATAAAGTAAAGTCTTGAATGCCACCACATCACGCCATGCCAAAATATCTGCTTCGATACAACACCCTAAACACATCAACGGAGATTTTTTCATACCCCTTCGTAATAAAGGGTAGGATGATCTTTATTAAAGTACGTCGCCCGTATGTATGTGTACGCAAACCACCCTCTGCAATGGGCCGTCCCGCTTTACCTGTCTTTTTTCTGTAAACTTGCAAAAAAGTGTGTGGAATGTGATTCGAACCCAAAACCTACTCGTTAAGTGTACAACACAAGCCAACCAGACAACTCGCCTGATGCAAATACTTACATCCTTCTTCTACTTTTCTTCTTTCTTCTGTTCCCGTCCCACTGAACAAGGAGGCTGTGGATTTATTTTTCTTCTTCTCTTTCGAGTTTCGTTTGGCCAACGAGGTCGCGGGTTTACTTCTCTCTTTTTTTTTTTGGTTTTGTTTGGCCGGTTTTACTTTTTTTTTTCATTTTCTCTTTCTTTTTAAATTATTATTTTATTAAAATTCATGAACTTTTTCAAATCCATGATTTTTTTGAATCTGTGAACTTCTTTTTGAAATCCATTAACTTCTTTCAATTTTTACGATTTTGTTTTTCAAAATTCTTGAACTAGTTTGAAAATCCATGATTTTTTTCAATGTTGACGTGAAATACCAAAGAGGAAAAAATTGCAGTTCATATTGTCTACGGTTTATCATATGGTATGAAATTTCCATGCCATTTGAAGTTTAGTTTATTTGGTATATACCGAGAAAACCAATGGTACACCAAATTTTGTACACCAAATTGGTACACCAAATTAACTGAAGCAAAAAATAAATTCTTCTCTAGGAAAGAAGCAAGGTGGTCTTGTATGCACTGGGCGCTGGCTCAATGAACCCAAAAGTCAAACCCGTAGCCGTGTGTGAGTTTTGAATGTAAAGGTTGTGGACTCGGCCGTGAGGAGCCAGTGCAATGCATTGGAGGCGCTTTCCCCTCACTTTTCCTATTCCCTACCTATGAAAAATACAGCCCAACATATGTTTGTATTTTTTTTTTTGCGGGAATAACATATCGTTTGTATTAACTTGTGTGACGAGCCGCCAGCCATCACGCAACGTGATGCATGCATAAATATATGCTTTTATACCTGTACTGGCAAAAGCTTTGCATATTGAAACAAAAAAAATTAAAATTTCACGACGTAGTTTTGAAATTTCTCTTGTACTAACCAAATAAACTGAACACATAGAGTGAGCTTTACTGTAGCAAATCGGTCTTTTTCGCACTGTTTCTTTTCTTCATTTATTTCTTTTTCATTTTTCCGTTTTGCATTTTATTTTTTCCTTTTATGCTCGCGCTTTAAAATATTGTTCAAAATTTCAAAAAAATGTTTGTTTTTTAAATTTTTGTTGAAAATATACAAATATTCACATTTTAAAAAATTGTACAGAAATTTCAAAAAATATTCGTGCCTTTCAAAATTACAAAGAGTGTTAAGACATGAACAATTTTAAAAAGAGCAAACAAAATTTGAACACAAACGTTTATTTGGAAAAGACTAACAAATTTGGAATTTCAAAAAATTCTGAAAGCATGAACAAAGTTTTGAGACTAGTATTTTTTTTTATTTTCCCTGAATTATTTTTATATTTTGTAGAAATATTTTGAAACATGAACATTTTACAAATTCGGAACAAAATTTTCAATGCGAACATTATTTGAAACTCCCCGATTCTTTTTGAATTTGTGTACAAATTTTGAAAAAGGGAATTTTTTTGAATTCATGAACAATTTCTGGAAACAGCTACATTTTTTTAATCGATGAACTTTTTTCAAATTTCAAATCCGTGACCGCTCGAGCCATTTCAAGGATTTTGAAAAACAACATGCTCTCATATGGACTCTTCTGTCCTCTACCCGAACACCCTCTGTTGAACATGATCTATTTTTCGACATCCTTAAAGTGACCCCCACTTTTTCAACCGGGTGGGCATGCCCATGGTCATCATCCATACCAAGTTTGAATGAATTTTGACATTGTTTTTACGTTGCGACACGTCCAACCAAGTTATCAGCCTTTTTCATCAGAAAAACTCCAGATAATACAAAAATGTCAAAAACACAAACAACTTGGCGTAATGCCTTGAATTCGTGATACAAGACAACAGAAAAAATTGGGTCAATTTTAAGGATATCGAGAAATAACGTGCTCTCAAACAGAGCCTTCTGGCCTACCTGGACAACCACTATTGAACATGGTATAGTTTTGCACATTCTTTAAATGATCCCAACTTTTGCAAGTAGGTGGGAATGCCCATGGTAGGCATCCATGCCAAGTTGAACGATTTCTAACATTGTATGCAAACTGCGACACGTTTGACCATTTATCAACGCTTTTTCACTGAGAAAACTCTAGAAAATGCAACACTTGTCAAAAATCCAAAAAATGGTTATGACGCCTTCAATTGCTCAAAGAAGCTGGTAGAAGAATTTTGGGGTCATTTCAAGTAACTATGCCAAGTTATTTTGGTTTCATACAAGGCCATGAAAAAAATTGAGTCCATTTCAAGGATATCGAAAAACATGTTCTCAAAGAGAGCCTTATGGTGTACTTGGACACCCGCCGTTGAACATGGTCTAGTGTTCAACTTTTTTGAAATGATCCCAACTTTTGCAAGTAGGTGGGAACGCTCGTGGTAGATATCCATGCCAGGTTTGAACGACTTCAAACACCATATGCAAATTGCGACATGTCTGACCATTTATTGACCCCTTTTCACCGAGAAAATTCCAGAAAATGCAACACTTGTCAAAAGTCCAAAAAAATCGGTATGATGCCTTCAATTGGTTATGGAAACTGGTGGGAAAAAATTATGGCCATTTGACGAATGTCGAAAAACAACGTTCTTTCAAATAGACCTTTCTGGATTACCCGAACACTCTTTCTTGAACATGGTCTATTTTTAGATATACTTGAAATGACCTTAACTTTTGCAAGTAGGTGGGCATGCCTATGATAGGCATCCATGTTGGGGAACGTAGTAATTTCAAAAAAATTCCTACGTACACGCAAGATCATGGTGATGGCATAGCAACGAGAGGGGAGAGTTTTGTCCACGTACCCTCGTAGACCGTAAGCGGAAGCGTTAGCACAACGCGGTTGATGTAGTCGTACGTCTTCACGATCCGACCGATCCAAGCAGCGAACGTACGGCACCTCTGAGTTCAGCACACGTTCAGCTCGATGACGATCCCCGGGCTCCGATCCAGCAAAGCTTCGGGGATGAGTTCCATCAGCACGACGACGTGGTGACGATGATGATGCTCTACCGGCGCAGGGCTTCGCCTAAACTCTGCGATGATATGACCGAGGTGGAATATGGTGGAGGAGGGCACCGCACACGGCTAAGGAACGATCCGTAGATCAACTTGTGTGTCTATGGGGTGCCCCCCGCCCCCGTATATAAAGGAGCCACGGGGGAGGAGGCGGCCGGCCAAGGAGGGCGCCAAGGGGGGAGTCCTACTCCCACCGGGAGTAGGACTCCCTTCTTTCCTAGTTGGAATAGGAGAAGGGGGGAAAGAGGAGGAAGAGGGGAAGGAAAGGGGGGGCGCCGCCCCCCTTCCCTTGTCCTATTCGGACTAGGAAGGGGAGGGGTGCGCGGACCCCTCCTGCCTCCTTCCCTCTTCTCCCTCGAGGCCCATGTAGGCCCAATAACCCCCCGGGGGGTTTCGGTAACCTCCCGGTACTCTGATAAAATGCCGATTTCACCCGGAACGATTCCGATGTCCAAATATAGGCTTCCAATATATCGATCTTTATGTCTCGACCATTTCGAGACTCCTCGTTATGTCCGTGATCATATCCGGGACTCCGAACAAACTTTGGTACATCAAAACTTATAAACTCATAATAAAATTGTCATCGTAACGTTAAGCGTGCGGACCCTACGGGTTCGAGAACTATGTAGACATGACCTAGAACTATTCTCGGTCAATAACGAATAGCGGAACCTGGATGCCCATATTGGTTCCTACATATTCTACGAAGATCTTTATCGGTCAAACCGCATAACAACATACGTTGTTCCCTTTGTCATCGGTATGTTACTTGCCCGAGATTTGATCGTCGGTATCCAATACCTAGTTCAATCTCGTTACCGGCAAGTCTCTTTACTCGTTCCGTAATGCATCATCCCGTAACCAACTCATTTGGTCACATTGCTTGCAAGGCTTATAATGATGTGCATTACCGAGAGGGACCAGAGATACCTCTCCGACAATCGGAGTGACAAAACCTAATCTCGAAATACACCAACTCAACATGTACCTTCGGAGACACCTGTAGTACTCCTTTATAATCACCCAGTTACGTTGTGACATTTGGTAGTACCCAAAGTGTTCCTCCGGTAAACGGGAGTTGCATAATTCTCATAGTTACAGGAACATGTATAAGTCATGAAGAAAGCAATAGCAATATACTAAATGATCAAGTGCTAGGCTAACGGAATGGGTCATGTCAATCACATCATTCTCCTAATGATATGATCCCATTAATCAAATGACAACACATGTCTATGGTTAGGAAACATAACCATCTTTGATTAATGAGCTAGTCAAGTAGAGGCATACTAGTGACTATATGTTTGTCTATGTATTCACACATGTATCATGTTTCCGGTTAATACAATTCTAGCATGAATAATAAACATTTATCATGATATGAGGAAATAAATAATAACTTTATTATTGCCTCTAGGGCATATTTCCTTCAGTCTCCCACTTGCACTAGAGTCAATAATCTAGATTACATAGTAATGATTCTAACACCCATGGAGTCTTGGTGCTGATCATGTTTTGCTCGTGAGAGTGGCTTAGTCAACGGGTCTGCAACATTCAGATCTGTATGTATCTTGCAAATCTCTATGTCTCCCACTTGGACTTGGTCCCCAATGGAATTGAAGCGTCTCTTGATGTGCTTGGTCCTCTTGTGAAATCTGGATTCCTTTGCCAAGGCAATTGCACCAGTATTGTCAGAGAAGATTTTCATTGGTCCCGATTCACTAGGTATGACACCTAGATCGGAAATGAACTCCTTCATCCAGACTCCTTCATTTGCTGCTTCCGAAGCAGCTATGTACTCCGCTTCACATGTAGATCCCGCCACGACGCTTTGTTTAGAACTGCACCAACTTACAGCTCCACCGTTTAATAAAAACACGTATCCGGTTTGCGATTTAGAATCGTCCGGATCAGTGTCAAAGCTTGCATCGACGTAACCATTTACGACTAGCTCTTTGTCACATCCATATACGAGAAACATATCCTTAGTCCTTTTCAGGTATTTCAGGATGTTCTTGACCGCTGTCCAGTGATCCACTCCTGGATTACTTTGGTACCTTCCTGCCAAGCTTATTGCTAAGCATACGTCAGGTCTGGTACACAACATTGCATACATGATAGAGCCTATGGCTGAAGCATAGGGAACATCTTTCATTTTCTCTCTATCTTCTGCTGTGGTCGGGCATTGAGTTTGACTCAACTTCACACCGTGTAGTACGGGCAAGAACCCTTTCTTTGCCTGATCCATTTTGAACTTTTTCAAAATTTTATCAAGGTATGTGCTTTGTGAAAGTCCTATCAAGCGTCTTGATCTATCTCTATAGATCTTGATGCCCAATATGTAAGCAGCTTCACCGAGGTCTTTCATTGAAAAAGTTTTATTGAAGTATCCCTTTATGCTATCCAGAAATTCTATATCATTTCCAATTAATAATATGTCATCTACATATAATATCAGAAATGCTACAGCGCTCCCACTCACTTTCTTGTAAATACAGGCTTCTCCAAAAGTCTGTATAAAACCATATGCTTTGATCACACTATCAAAGCGTTTATTCCAACTCCGAGATGCTTGCACCAGTCCATAAATGGAACACTGGAGCTTGCACACTTTGTTAGCACCTTTTGGATCAACAAAACCTTCTGGCTGCATCATATACAACTCTTCTTCCAGAAATCCATTCAAGAATGCAGTTTTTACATCCATTTGCCAAATTTCATAATCATGAAATGCAGCAATAGCTAACATGATTCGGACAGACTTAAGCATCGCTACGGGTGAGAAAGTCTCATCGTAGTCAACTCCTTGAACTTGTCGAAAACCTTTCGCAACAAGTCGAGCTTTATAGACAGTTACATTACCATCAGCGTCAGTCTTCTTCTTAAAGATCCATTTATTCTCAATTGCTTGCCGATCATCGGGCAAGTCAACCAAAGTCCACACTTTGTTTTCATACATGGATCCCATCTCAGATTTCATGGCCTCTAGCCATTTTGCGGAATCTGGGCTCATCATCGCTTCCTCATAGTTCGTAGGTTCATCATGGTCAAGCAACATGACTTCCAGAATTGGATTACCGTACCACTCTGGTGCAGATCTTATTCTAGTAGACCTACGAGGTTCAGTAGAAACTTGATCTGAAGTTTCATGATCAATATCATTAGCTTCCTCACTAATTGGTGTAGTTGTCACATGAACCGGTTCTTGTGATGAACTACTTTCCAATAGGGGAGTAGATACAGTTATCTCATCAAGTTCTACTTTCCTCCCACTCACTTCTTTCGAGAGAAACTCCTTCTCTAGAAAGGATCCGATTTTAGCAACGAAAATCTTGCCCTCAGATCTGTGATAGAAGGTGTACCCAATAGTCTCTTTTGGGTATCCTATGAAGACATATTTCTCTGATTTGGGTTCGAGCTTATCTGGTTGAAGTTTCTTCACATAAGCATCGCAGCCCCAAACTTTAAGAAACGAAAACTTTGGTTTCTTGCCAAACCACAGTTCATAAGGCGTCGTCTCAACAGATTTTGATGGTGCCCTATTTAACGTGAATGCGGCCGTCTCTAAAGCATAACCCCAAAACGATAGCGGTAAATCAGTAAGAGACATCATAGATCGCACCATATCTAGTAAAGTACGATTACGACGTTCGGACACACCATTTCGTTGTGGTGTTCCGGGTGGCGTGAGTTGCGAAACTATTCCGCATTGTTTCAAGTGTAGACCAAACTCGTAACTCAAATATTCTCCTCCACGATCAGATCGTAGAAATTTTATTTTCTTGTTACGATGATTTTCCACTTCACTCTAAAATTCTTTGAACTTTTCAAATGTTTCAGACTTGTGTTTCATCAAGTAGATATACCCATATCTGCTCAAGTCATCTGTGAAGGTGAGAAAATAACGATACCCGCCGCGAGCATCAACATTCATTGGACCACAAACATCAGTATGTATGATTTCCAACAAATCAGTTGCTCGCTCCATAGTTCCAGAGAACGGCGTTTTAGTCATCTTGCCCATGAGGCACGGTTCGCAAGTACCAAGTGATTCATAATCAAGTGATTCCAAAAGCCCATCAGTATGGAGTTTCTTCATGCGCTTTACACCGATATGACCTAAACGGCAGTGCCACAAATAATGTGCACTATCGTTATCAACTCTACATCTTTTGGTTTCAACACTATGAATATGTGTATCACTACGATCGAGATTCAATAAAAATAGACCACTTTTCAAGGGTGCATGACCATAAAAGATATTACTCATATAAATAGAACAACCATTATTCTCTGATTTAAATGAATAACCGTCTCGCATCAAACAAGATCCAGATATAATGTTCATGCTCAACGCTGGCACCAAATAACAATTATTTAGGTCTAAAACTAATCCCGATGGTAGATGTAGAGGTAGCGTGCCGACCGCGATCACATCGACTTTGGAACCATTTCCCACGCGCATCATCACCTCGTCCTTAGCCAATTTTCGCTTAATTCATAGTCCCTGTTTCGAGTTGCAAATATTAGCAACAGAACTAGTATCAAATACCCAGGTGCTACTGCGAGCATTAGTAAGGTACACATCAATAACATGTATATCACATATACCTTTGTTCACTTTGCCATCCTTCTTATCCGCCAAATACTTGGGGCAGTTCCGCTTCTAGTGTCCAGTCTGCTTGCAGTAGAAGCACTCAGTTTCAGGTTTAGGTCCAGACTTGGGTTTCTTCTCTTGAGCAGCAACTTGCTTGCTGTTCTTTTGAAGTTCCCCTTCTTCTTCCCTTTGCCCTTTTTCTTGAAACTGGTGGTCTTGTTAACCATCAACACTTGATGCTCCTTTTTGATTTCTACCTCCGCGGCTTTTAGCATCGCGAAGAGCTTGGGAATAGTCTTGTTCATCCCTTGCATATTATAGTTCATCACGAAGCTCTTGTAGCTTGGTGGCAGTGATTGAAGAATTCTGTCAATGACACTATCATCAGGAAGATTAACTCCCAGTTGAATCATGTGATTATTATACCCAGACATTTTGAGTATATGTTCACTGACAGAACTATTCTCCTCCATCTTGCAGCTATAGAACTTATTGGAGACTTCATATCTCTCAATCCGGGCATTTGCTTGAAATATTAACTTCAACTCCTGGAACATCTCATATGCTCCATGACGTTCAAAACGTCGTTGAAGACCCGGTTCTAAGCCGTAAAGCATGGCACACTGAACTATCAAGTAGTCATCAGCTTTGCTCTGCCAGACATTCTTAACATCGTCAGTTGCATCAGCAGCAGGCCTGGCACCCAGCGGTGCTTCCAGGACGTAACTTTTTTGTGCAGCAATGAGGATAATCCTCATGTTACGGACCCAGTCCGTGTAATTGCTACCATCATCTTTCAACTTTGCTTTCTCAAGGAACGCATTAAAATTCAACGGAACAACAGCACGAGCCATCTATCTACAAACAAACATAGACAAGCAAGATACTATCAGGTACTAAGTTCATGATAAATTTAAGTTCAATTAATCATATTACTTAAGAACTCCCACTTAGACAGACATCTCTCTAGCCATCTAAGTGATCACGTGATCCAAATCAACTAAACCATGTCCGATCATCACGTGAGATGGAGTAGTTTCAATGGTGAACATCACTATGTTGATCATATCTACTATATGATTCACGTTCGACCTTTCGGTCTCCGTGTTCCGAGGCCATATCTGTATATGCTAGGCTCGTCAAGTATGACCTGAGTATTCCGCGTGTGCAACTGTTTTGTACCCGTTGTATTTAAACATAGAGCCTATCACACCCGATCATCACGTGGTGTCTCAGCACGAAGAACTTTCACAACGGTGCATACTCAGGGAGAACACTTCTTGATTATTAGTGAGAGATCATCTTAAAATGCTACCGTCAATCAAAGCAAGATAAGATGCATAAAGGATAAACATCACATGCAATCATATAAGTGATATGATATGGCCATCATCATCTTGTGCTTGTGATCTCCATCTTCGAAGCACCGTCGTGATCACCATCGTCACCGGCGCGACACCTTGATCTCCATCGTAGCATCGTTGTCGTTACGCCATCTATTGCTTCTACGACTATTTCTACCGCTTAGAGATAAAGTAAAGCAATTACAGGGCGTTTGCATTTCATACAATAAAGCGACAACCATATGGCTCCAGCCAGTTGCCGATAACTTCGGTTACAAAACATGATCATCTCATACAATAAAATATAGCATCACGTCTTGACCATATCACATCACAACATGCCCTGCAAAAACAAGTTAGACGTCCTCTACTTTGTTGTTGCAAATTTTACGTGGCTGCTATGGGCTTAGCAAGAACCTTTCTTACCTATGCATCAAAACCACAACGATAGTTCGTCAAGTTAGTGCTGTTTTAACCTTCGCAAGGACCGGGCGTAGCCACACTCGATTCAGCTAAAGTGAGAGAGACAGACACCCGCCAGCCACCTTTAAGCACGAGTGCTCGCAACGGTGAAACCAGTCTCGCGTAAGCGTACGCGTAATGTCGGTCCGGGCCGCTTCATCTCACAATACCGCCGAACCAAAGTATGACATGCTGGTAAGCAGTATGACTTGTATCGCCCACAACTCACTTGTGTTCTACTCGTGCATATAACATCAACGCATAAAACCTGGCTTTGATACCACTGTTGGGGAACGTAGTAATTTCAAAAAATTTCCTACGTACACGCAAGATCATGGTGATGGCATATCAATGAGAGGGGAGAGTGTTGTCCATGTACCCTCGTAGACCGTAAGTGGAAGCGTTAGCACAACGCGGTTGATGTAGTCGTACGTCTTCACGATCCGACCGATCCAAGCACCGAACGTACGGCACCTCCGAGTTCAGCACACATTCAGCTCGATGACAATCCCCGGGCTCTGATCCAGCAAAGCTTCGGGGATGAGTTCCGTCAGCACGATGGCGTGGTGATGATGATGATGCTCTACCGGCGCAGGGCTTCCCGTAAACTCCGCGACGATATGACCGAGGTGGAATATGGTGGAGGGGGGCACCGCACACGGCTAAGGAACGATCCGTAGATCAACTTGTGTGTCTATGGGGTGCCCCCCGCCCCCGTATATAAAGGAGCCACGGGGGAGGAGGCGGCCGGCCAAGGAGGGCGCCAAGGGGGGAGTCCTAGAGGGGAAGGAAAGGGGGGGCGCCGCCCCCCTTCCCTTGTCCTATTCGGACTAGGAAGGGGAGGGGCGCGCGGCCCCCTCCTGCCTCCTTCCCTCTTCTCCCTCGAGGCCCATGTAGGCCCAATAACTCCCCGGGGGGTTTCGGTAACCTCCCGGTACTCCGGTAAAATAACGATTTCACCCGGAACGATTCTTGTCCAAATATAGGCTTCCAATATATCGATCTTTATGTCTCGACCATTTCGAGACTCCTCGTTATGTCCGTGATCACATCCGGGACTCCGAACAAACTTCGGTACATCAAAACTTATAAACTCATAATAAAATTGTCATCGTAACGTTAAGCGTGCGGACCCTACGGGTTCGAGAACTATGTAGACATGACCTAGAACTATTCTCGGTCAATAACGAATAGCGGAACCTGGATGCCCATATTGGTTCCTACATATTCTACGAAGATCTTTATCGGTCAAACCGCATAACAACATACGTTGTTCCTTTTGTCATCGGTATGTTACTTGCCCGAGATTTGATCGTCGATATCCAATACCTAGTTCAATCTTGTTACCGGCAAGTCTCTTTACTCGTTCCGTAATGCATCATCCCGTAACCAACTCATTTGGTCACATTGCTTGCAAGGCTTATAATGATGTGCATTACCGAGAGGGCCCAGAGATACCTCTCCGACAATCGGAGCGACAAAACCTAATCTCGAAATACGCCAACTCAACATGTACCTTCGGAGACACCTGTAGTACTCCTTTATAATCACCCAGTTACGTTGTGACGTTTGGTAGTACCCAAAGTGTTCCTCCGGTAGACGGGAGTTGCATAATTCTCATAGTTACAGGAACATGTATAAGTCATGAAGAAAGCAATAGCAATATACTAAACGATCAAGTGCTAGGCTAACGGAATGGGTCATGTCAATCACATCATTCTCCTAATGATATGATCCCATTAATCAAATGACAACACATGTCTATGGTTAGGAAACATAACCATCTTTGGTTAATGAGCTAGTCAAGTAGAGACATACTAGTGACTATATGTTTGTCTATGTATTCACACATGTATCATGTTTCTGGTTAATACAATTCTAGCATGAATAATAAATATTTATCATGATATGAGGAAATAAATAATAACTTTATTATTGCCTCTAGGGCATATTTCCTTCAATCCATGCTTAGTATGAACAACTTTCGACATCATATGCAAGTTGCAACACGTACGGCCATTATCGGTCTTTTTCAACGAAGAAAACTTTAGAAAATGCAAAACTAGTCAAAAACCTAAACAACTTGGTATGGTGCCTTGAATTGGTCATAGAAGACCACTACACCAAGAGTTATCTATACCTGATAATAAAGGGGCTATTGCTTTATGGCGGTACGTCATGAAAATCGCCCCCAAAGTTACAAAGTATTACCCACCAACCTATAAGTGATAAAAAAAAGTTTTACACAGGGGAATCCCCCTCCTGGCCGGCCCATGAAGTAGGGATCTCCTATACTGCACTCTGCGCGCTGCGAGCAGACGCAGCATGCCAGTTTGGGCCGGCCCATGTACGGGCGACCTTTATTTTAAATCTTGTTTTCACTTTTTCTTTTTCTTTTTTGTTTTCGGGTTTTCCACTTTAAATAATTTGGGACTTCAAAAAAAGTTCCAAAAGTTAAAGAAAATGTAAATTTTGAAATAAAATGTTTGTGGATTCAAAAAAATTCGAGATTTTGTTAAAAACTGTTTGATTTTTAAAAAAATGTTTGAAATTTTGAAAACAAATGTTCAGGAAATAAAAAAAAGTTCATGATTTTTTTAAATGGTTAGTGCATTAAAATGTTAATTAAATTGAACAAAATTTTGCGAATTAAAAATGTTTGCTTATTCAAAAAATTCAAAATTTTAAAAACAAATATTCGGGAAATAGAAAAATGTTCATGATTTTTGAAAAAGTGTGTATTAAAAAAGGCTAATGAAATTCAACAAAATTTTATCAATTAATAAAATGTTCGTAAATGTAAAATATCCTAAAAATTCAAAAACTCTTCATGATTTACAAAATAGTTTATTTATTCATAAAATGTTCGCTTATTCAAAAATTGGAACATGAGTTGTGCGAGTCGTCGGTCGGGTTAAAGCATGGAACATGAAATCTTCTATTTCCAACTGTTGCAAGAAAAATGATTCTTATGTATGCTTAATCTGGCTGAGTTTTTACGGTTTCCTGTAATTATATCAGTTTTGAGTTTGCAGTTCCACTAATCTGCAGAGCTTTGCTTTCTAGTACTCCTACTTTGCTTCCGCCTACCTGTAGACAGACGGTTAGCCTGTCTGTTTTTCCAGGTCGTGTAGGAACTTCAAGTTGGGCAGCAGAAGCAGCTTGGTTCCCTGAGTCATATGAATGGCCATGACCAGCAGCTCATGCAGATCTCCTGTTATCAAAGAGATGGAACCAATGTCGCGCACTAAAGGGCTCAAGGCCAAAGCATGGTAGCCTAAAATCCCTTGACTTGAAGAAGCTTTACCCTTCCAATCATCATCATCTGGGTAAAACAAAAAGCATTCTTTCTCAAGATGTCATGGCCATTCTTCAGACAAACCTCATGCAACGAGTCCAACACGTTCTTGTTCTTCACCCATCCATCTCGAAGTTCAAGAGGATACATTGTTGCGTGAAGAAGAGGTAGGATTGCCGCAAGGGAGAAGATTCAAGGAGAGAGTAGTTGCCGGGCTTGCGGGCGGTCAAGGACATGCTCTGGGAATGGCGGCTGCCGGGGTGCTTGCCCCAGCGCTAGCCAAGCTCCGACATCTAAGAGCATCTCCAGCAGCGTCCCCAACAGGCCCTCAGGCAAATTTTTAACGCTGGTGGCCCAAAATCGGCCCAGTCGCGCCCCAGGACCTCGTTTAGCGCCGGTTCGGGCCAAATCCAGAGTCGGCGATCCCACCCCGAACCCAAGCGCCCGGGTGTCGCCTGGGGGCGCCGGCAGAAACGAAAAGGGGTGTGGGGCCGCTCTGTCGGCGAGAGGATGCCCTTTTCCCGCCGTTTCCTCCTGTGCCCCCCTCGATTTCCCTCTCATTCTCCATTCCTCCCGCCAAACTCCGTCTCCTTCCTTCCAAGCCGGCCGCCATGCCGCCGAAGAAGTACGTGATCCCCTGCGCCGCGATGGATCCCACAGCCGCTGTCGTCGCCCAGCCGAAGCAAAGGAAGTAGAGGGCGCTGCGTCCAAGCCCGCGGGCATGACCAACGCCGACTGAAAGGCGGAAGTGCAGCTCCGGAAGGCCGTCACCGCTGATAGGCGCAACAGGGCTAAAAAGGCCAGGGAGAGGGCGGCGCACGCAGCCGCGGCTGTGGAGGAGCAGGCGGAGCGCGCGGCTGCTGCCGAACAAGCCGAGGTGGCTCGCGCGGGGATGATGAATCCACTCGGCGGCCATGGACCGCACGCGGCCTGGAGCCAGCAAAGCTTCGGATCTTCGGCCGACTTCTCGTCGTGGCCGCACCCATGGAGCACGCCATCGCCGGGCTATGCCGACGGTGACATCCAGGCGGTTTCAACCCCAACGTCACCTTTCCCCATGGGCGCCCGGTCCAGCGCAGGCCCTCGCCTGTGTTCGCCGGTGTGCAGTACCCTCCATACACGTACTCGCCGCCGGACTACGCGTGCAGGAGTTCATCGAGCATTGCCTCGCCGATGCCAAGACCAGGGCCGCCCAGCGAGAAGAGAAAACTGAGGCGAAGTGGGCTGCTTTGATGACGAACAACACCGTCAAACTCGACTTGCTCCGGACCAACGTTGCCTCGAAGCTCAAAGCTCAAGACGCCAAGAAGAGGAACAACGACCTGGCTTTCTTGATGGGCGGTGCTGACATGCTCCAGAGCCGCGACGAGAAGCTCAAGGCGTGGTTCCTGGCGGAGCGCGGCCTCACCCTGAACCAGATAACGGCGACTCCAACACCAACGCTGACGCCGCCGGCCAGCCCGACTGATGATGCCTCCGCGACGCCCAACAGCACAGAAGCCGCGCCGACTCCTCCCAGCCCGTGCACGCCAACGACTATGCCGGAGGGCGACCTCAACGTTTGATGCATTCCTTGCGCGTCCTTCCTTTTTTGTGCGCCGAACTATTGGCTATCCTTTCATTTGATCGCCGAACTGTGGCACTTATCGCCGAACTAGTGCGCCGATCGCCGGATTATGGCCTTTTTTTGGAGCCGGAACGATCAAGTTTGAATATGGGGCGCGTGTCTGGGGCCTTGGGGGCGGCACCTGGGGGCGTGGCTGGGGCCTTGGTCGCCCCCAGGGTCTAAAAATCATCGGGTCGACGCCCGAAACCGCGCCGGCCAATACGCTGGGGGGCCGAACGAGTGGAGATGCTCTAAGCATGTGTATGTTCCACATCCTCCGGTACCGGTCGTCGTAGTGATGTACATTAATAGGACGCGAACGTGAGGGAGACCTGCAGGTGCGGCATGGTAGATGGTCATCTTGATGGTATGCAGACGAGACCTGGAGCTGTCGGATGCTGCCATGATGCAGCTCTTGCACTGCAGGATATCGTCCAACTGATTTGAGCCAATAAATTCGAAGCCCTTTTGCCCCCAGAGGCAGCTGGAAATAATTGTAGCCTTCCATTACTCGGCCTGTTATTAATTAAACCCATTAAGAGGCGCTAGGTCAATCAACTACGCCATGTGGTGCATGCTGGTTGGTCATGGTGAGAAAATATTTTTTAAAGTTTTTTAATTATAGGGGCTTTTTTTGAGAGAATTTTTTTAGGTTTTTTCTTTTTCCTTTTAAGATGGTTGTGATGTCCACGTTATACGAGATTTTTTTTTTTTAAAATTTGACATGATGATGAGATGCGCATAGCTTTCTTCAAACGGCCCGCAATGGCGGGGCCCAACCACTAGTGAAGATATGTACCCTGGAATGGGCTTGTGCAGTTGTGCTGCGAGTGCAACACAAATTCTAAGATGTGTCGAAGCACATCTCCTGTAGAAGACGATGATGAATTTCTTCAAAGAGCCTTTTTCTTTCCTTTTTTTGCTTTTGGTATGAAGCTGCTACTCTTTGTTGGTAGTACGTAGCACGTACAAACATAGGAGTTGGAGGTACCGGGAAAAAATGCCAGAGAGACATAGCCTAGCCCCCATGCTCTTCCTTTCCCTATCTCCCGTGTAGTACTTTGGCATGCACAAGCTCGGCAGTCACAACACGTCGCTCCACTATCCATTCTCGCATCCCTTCATGTGGCCACTCTGACATTGAGCTTGAAGCTTGGTGGGCTCTCGTTAAAATGGAGCCATGGATGAGTCCCTAGTTTCCTATATTTGTGTTACCAAAACTTGCCATGATTGAATACTGCTTCTGATTTATTTATTTGTACACGCCGATAACCAATCCATTGCAATTAGGGGCGTGGCGGCGCGGCAAGGCGCACGCCTCCTCCTCCTTCCCTTACCATATGTCCGTGCCACGACAGAAGAAACAGACGAAGACGCACATCCTCTTTAGTAAAGTACATGATATGCCACAATGAACCTCAGATTCATCTGATTATTAACCATGCATGAGTTGGTAAAATTTAATCTCCGCTGACATTGTAAAAGGCCAGCTAAACCATACATAAAATCTTTGGATAATGCATTAAAGTACAAGTGCGTTGCCACATTTTCCCATCATCTTGAGCTTTTCTTTAGATAAGTGAAGTTTTTGTTGACTAATCATATCAAGGTGATGCAATCGTAAAGATTCCACACCGCTCTCTGCATAACATGATGCACACAACCTTCACAAATAAAACGCCTCATCCTGAAATAAAATGACATAGTCTCACAAAACAAAACATTGTCTAGGATGATTAATGGCTGGTCCAAAGACCTAACCGCCATTCATGTTGTGTAAAATAGTCATTAGTAACCAATTCCACTTTGATACACATCGCTATAGATAACTCCATGTGCTTCGACCAGTGAAGCTAGGGCCAAGGAGTATTGAAGTAAGGACCAAGGTACGGAGCCAATGCATATATAATTGATAAACTATTGTTGGTGAGTAATGATTCCCTAGTCGAAGAAGGGTACCATGCGGTCGTACCTGGTCCAAGTCACCCAAAAAATGCCTAAGGGCTTTCGAATCCTAAGTGTTGCTGCACCCAAGTAGGAACTCGAAGGGCTAAGGACGGGCACGCCAAATTAGGAAATTTGCTATTACCAGAGATATATTCACGATAGTGGTGGGATTACCCGATTCTACCGTATCCCCTAAATATATGTACTTAATCACATGCACACAAGTCAATGTGTATAATAGAAAGGGCATGGGACCCTCCGCCGAACGATAAACTGCCTAAACACACATGTTGCTCAGGGCATTCTCAGATCTGGACTATGAGGATTGTTGACTAGAGAAGATTACTATATCTTCAGCCATCGTGAACCCTGCAAGTCTAAGGAGTACCTTAAGGGGATGTCTGACGGTTCCATGTTGGCTAGGCCTCTTAGTCCCCACGGGCTAGGATAGTGGCTAGTAGGGAGAAACATGCAAACCCGCTCAGAAGGATTTTGTACCACCATACTGAGTGGAAACCTTTTACTCCTAAGCTTCTAATAATCAACAAACTCAAAAACAAAAACAAAACCCCTCCTTTAAATTTGAGCAAATCTTGTTTTTCTCTTACATTAGACGTCGATACTAACATTGGACGACAAAATATTTTTATTTGTAGGTTACACAAAAAGACTAATGGGTGGATCTAGAATAACAAATAGTAGCAGATAAGAAATGTGCTCTCATTTAGCTTCATGTAAAATATAAATAAAATGATTACATAGTAAAGTTTTAAATTTACTAGTACACATCTACATTTTCATTTTTTTAACTTTGGAATGCACTTTCATCTTTTTTGAGCAGTTTTAACATGGTTGCTCTTTCCTCCCCTTTTAACATGAGAGCTAAGACTATATAATCGATTTGAGCTGTTGATTTCATTAAGTAGTGAGTCTGAGTAACTCTTACCTTCTTACCTCCCATGTGAAAAGAGGAGGTAAGAGGGACCATGTTAAAATTGTTCTTTTTTAAGCGAGCACAAAGGAGACATTCAGGGTTTCCTCACAATATCACAATATGTTAGTTTTACTGAGTTTTAGAGTGGTTTCGGAAAGCACACAAGATTTTGATTCACATTATTAATGAAAGAAGATAATACATTTTCTCTGATGGAAATACATCTATTACCTAGTTGTTTTTCCTTAAGTTGGGCCTCCCCAAGACTCAGTTGGTAATCACACAAAGATGAATATTGTCATGTACTATGTTTCAAAAGCTTGACTTTGTAGACATACAAAGGAAGATGTGAATATGCCAAGTTGTTGTGCCCTAAGTTTTTATTTCATTTAGTGTGAGCACAGATCTACCAACCAGTTCCAAGAAATACAACAAGAAATTCAAATTTAACGTAACATAGTTGGTAAACCCTATATTATAATCAAAAGACTTTATTGAAAATAAATCTTTTCTATCACAGGGTAACAAATATGCCTTGTTGTATGCTATTTATTGCAATTGTAATCTAATTATTTCTCTATTTTAATTTCTATCAAATATTGCTTGCAACAAAATTTAATAGAAGATCAACCTATATACATCTAGGTAAAAGGCGAACCCGTGTGGGCAAAAGTTTACTTATTTTCAGATACTATGAATATTTGTTCCACATATATTTTTTAGAAGTTGACATTAAAACAAGTATCACAATGCAATTTCAAATCATTGCAACTAATGACATGCAACAATGAATATTGGCTACCATGTGGCAAAAAGAATATACCTTTTTTGAATAAATTCATGATAAATTCATGGTTTACAAATGCTATACTAATATTCTATTGTCTTCTTATTTCCCGAGACTGGTCGGTAGGTTTATACTCACACTATATATCAACGACAAGAAAATATAATAGTACATGACAACATGCAAATACTCGCCGATATCTTCATTTCTATATTTACTACTAATTTAATCTCCTCGAGCCTTAATGTATTATGTAACTTACCTTACTCTATGAAGGCTCAATATATTTCCTATCACAACAAGTACTATCTTTTTTATTTCATTATTAGTAAGGGTTAAAAAATCATGTGTGCTTGCCAAATCCACTATCTACAACGATGACACTAATATATCATGATACCGTGTGGAAATCTTGAATGGTTCCTTTGAGTTTGGTTTAAAAAGAAAGGAAGGAAGTGCATTTTTAAGTTTAAGAAAAATTGCGCTTGTAGTATATGTGTACACCAAATTTTATTAGAAATTGTTTTTATTTGTATGTTAATTTTTTGTGTAACTCGCATATAAATCATGGTTTAGTCAAATGTTACATATATGTAACAACACTAGTTGTGAAAGGCATATGAGCACCATGCACGGTCTTTGGTTCTTATAGCATCCATACAAGATGTAACAATTTTCAATATTAAATAGTAAAACTAGGATATCTTCAAATTGGTTAGAGCTATAGTAAGTTGGAGGACTTGTGCCCCCATAAAGTAGTTGGTAGTAATTGCACACCCTTCCATTTCTTCACGATAAAAGGGGTAGTATGTGCAATGCTATTGAGTGAAGAAATTCTAGAATGTGTTGAAGAAGATATCCTCCTCCCCACTTAAAAGGATAAAGAGTGTTGCAAGGTAGAGTAGTTGGGCCTGGTAGTGTATATGATGTCTGAGTTATATAAGCTTCATGAACATTACAATGATATAGGAGTTGGAGGCACTAGGAAATATACTGGTCACCCAAGAGGAATTATGAGTACAACGCAATATGCTATCATTAGAGAGGGTCGGAATTTCAGTTGTTACTTCATTACATTACCAACGTTTGTGTCGAGTTTTTCAGCACACTCATGTTTTTTGGTTTGCATGTGGATCAGGGGACTTCAATATAAAGGGCATCAGTTAGGTGTTAGTATTTTTGCTTGTAAAACACATATCTGTATAGGTATAAGTTCAACTGTACATTTGATCATGCCCTAGAGTTGAGTTGGGATTTGTGATATCTACAATAGGTGATTATCTCAACCTACCGGAAAGATCCCAAAACAGCTTAACTCTGACTGATTCATAAGTCACCGTAACTTCCTAGCTCAAGGACAAGACAATCAACTACAAAGCCATTCATGTTACCAACTTCAGAACATGTTCAGCAAAGCTAGAACTGACTCTTGACTGTTTGGAAAGATGAAAGACCCCTGTAAAAACATGTTAATGTTTCTTTGGTTTGTTGTGATATGAGCAAGCACAGGGACATGAAAAACTCTACCCACATTTCATTTTCAAAGGAAACTCGACCTACAGTGCACATTGAGCCACAATGGTTGCCACCTCTTAAAATGTGAAGGCGTTAACTAGTGCCTCAAAGAAGATGATGTCGTAGAAAAACTAATTAAGCATACATATATATAAGACCACACAATGTGAAGCACACGCTAATCACACTGAAGTATCACAAATTCACAACTTGAGCTTAACACAATGATTAGAGTATCAAACTGCAGAACACACGCAGAGGAAGCAGGCACGCTTGGGGGCGCCTAAACAAAATTTGTCAAGCACCTGCCATACAGTGTCTGTGCGAAGCATGTGGTTGGGAAGATGAGCCGTACATACGGCGCTACCACAACAATTGCCTCCTGAGTGACACATCGACTGGTTCATGGACTCAAGCGCACCTTCATGCTGAGTGAGATTTCTACGAAGTATAGGCTAGCACAAGAGTGAAATCGATGCTTGGCGTAGCATGTTGACAGAAACCGTGGCTTGAAAGCCAGTCAAAATTATCACCTTCCTTTTTTGAAGCTCAATTGCATTAGATTAAGGATTTGTTAAGACACTTTCCTGATCAAACCGGCCTGGCTATTAACTACTCCAAATCTGTGATGGTACCTCAATGTGCCTGGGAAAAAAATGATTCAAAGTCCGATCGATGTTTTGGAATGTAAGCAAGGTGCATTCACCTTCACTCTGGTCTGCCTCTCAATACTTCCACACCCAAGCTAGATGTTCACCAATTTACCAAAGGATTGAGAGAAGGTTGACAGGATGTTCCACATTTCTCATGATGGAAGATTCCAGTTGATGTTTTTTGTGTTGCATTTCTTTGTCCTGCCTTTTACTTCTCTCTTTCTTGGCAATATTTTGTCACACCAATTAATGTGATTTTAACACCATATCTTGGAGTTCTTTAGTTATGCCTGAAAATACCTTCTTAGGTGGAATCCCGACGAAAACAGACAAAAGAGGTGCAGGAACGCAGTAAAATCTGACTAACCCTACAATTAAGGTGCAAAGCTAAAGGTAAAAAAACATAAATTTGGATCCATTACCTCCCCCATGCTGAACTCTTGCTCGTTCCTAAGTAAGTACCACAACTCGTAAGAACAAGGTCATCAAGTTTATGAGGTGCGGATAAATATAGAGGCATGAGTCCATTACTAACCAAAACTCACATAAGATAAATGACCATGTGACAGACATTATCACATTTTTACCGTTAGGATGATCATAAAGGCTTCCACACCATGCTACTTAGTTCATTAGTGAACGTGCCACAAATCCATGCAATAGGCTATTCATTTTTCAACCGAGCAAATAGTAAGGGGTCCTCAATTCCATAAATATTTGAATGTTATTTTTTTCACCTTTTCTCGGGAAGCATGTTTGTTCGCCCATATCACACTTGTTCATTTTCAAGTGACATGTAAGCTAAACAGACCTCTTTTTTGAGATTTGGTTTGCAAAAATCTTTATACTTTTTATTCAAGAGGTTTTCTCTTCTCTTGCTGCTTGCTCTTGTATAATTTGGGCGGATTTATGTCTCAAACCATTTCCTAATAATTTAATCATTCGAATCAAATGACCAATGTATGCAAATTCTTAAGGATTGCAATCCTTTATTTTTTGAGGTGTTACCTTTCAATTTTTGGATCTTGGAATCTAAATGTATTTCTCATTATGTTCAAGATGCTTTGTACTTTTGCTGAGCTTTGATAATAGATCTGGATCATTCCGCAAAAAAAAAACTTTCAAATTTTCTTTGAGAACTCTTTGAATCAAAGAAGCCCTGGAGGAAAAAGTTCAGTATTGTTTTTCGAGGCAAAGGAAAAAACTCAGTCACCACTTCGTTTATCCCACGACGCAGAACCCCAGCCCATCCCACGAGTCTATGCCCACTTCTCCATGGGCCCCAGATATAAAGCTCGACAATGCGGTCCACCGGCCTAAATGCAAGACGCGCGAGAATTGACCCGAATTTACACCCATAAGTCCCACCAACCAGCCTCACAGAGTCCGTCAGCCTGGGCCCGAGCACACCCAGAATGGGCCCCAAGCACGCTGACCCACCTATCGGCGCCACCTCGATATGGGCGTCGGGGCAGAGTCAATCGGGTTAAAGCATGGAACATGAAAGTTTCTGTTTCCAACTGCAGCAAGAAGAATGATTCTTATGTATGCTGAATCTGGCTGAGTTTTTACCGTGTCCTGTCATTATATCTATTTAAATTTGCAGCTCCATTGATCTGCAGAGCTTTGCTTTGGATTACTTTGCTTCCGTCTATGGTGGTAGTCTATCTGTTGTTCCAGCTCTTCAGATAAACCTCATGCAATGAGTCCAATACATTCATGTTCTTCACCCATCCATCTCAAAGTCCAAGAGGATGCACGATAAATGGCATTTTGAATGTTCAGCTGTCTGCTATGATGATTTACGCCCATGTTTCTTCTGTAGTGCAGAACTATGTGCTTGATTATATTTTCAACAATTTCTTCTCACCTATGTTTTCCTGGAAGGAAAAGCACTGTATCCCTGTAAGCTGCTAGCCACAAAAAAGTTTCTTTAATACGTGGATCACGAAAATTCAAGAAGAAAAGAAGAGCCTAGGATTTGTTTAATGTCATGGGTTCAGTACTAAAGTGAACTGCCCAAACAAGAAAGGAGCGACATTTGCCAACATCTGGGCAAAGGTGACAGAATAGAAAAAATAGCATCTATTTGTGCTAATTTAGACACGTGGGACTAAAAATCTATAATTGAGCTGGTCATCACGAGCCAGAAAAGCGCTAAAATTTTCATATGATCAAATTTCTCTTCAGCAAATCTCCCCTCTGAATCAAGAGTGTGACCATAAATCTAGACCATCAATCATAAGTCTTTTTGTCGAAAAAGCGCTAATTTTTTGAAATAATATATATTTTTATTAGTTTTCAAAAATAATACACGGTTTTGATATTTTTTGACAAATAATACGGCATCATCTTCCTGTAGGATGACTGGACCTAATCGTCTTACTAGTAGACGATTAGCTTCCACTCATCTCACAGTCGTCCTACAGTAAGATGATTAGTTCCAGTAGTCTTCCTTGTAGATGATTAGTTCCAGTCGTCCTCCCCGAAGATGATTAGTTCCACTTGACCTCCTTTGCTGCCATCTTCTTTCCCGCCAAACCTGCCTTTCCCGCCATCTTCTTTCCCGCGAACCCTGCTGTTCCCGCCATCGTCTTTCCCGGCACCCCTTCTGTTCCCGCCAACTTCTTTCTCGCCATCCCTTCTGGTCCCGCCTCTTCTTTCCCGCCAAGCCTTCTGTTCCCGCCATATTTCTCTTCTCGACCTATAAACCCCCCTCCCATACAGAAAGGGTTGACAAGCAGTGCATTGTAGTCTCATCAAGATGTCCCATCCTCGTTATCCTTTCGATCGTAGTTTCCACCCGAGTATGTAGAAATGTCTTCTGAGGTTAGCCAGCAATTTCGAGATAGACAATAGGATTGTTCAATGGGATGAACTTCTCTGTAGTGACACCATACTAAATGAGTTGGCTCACGCATTAAGTAGGTCTGGGTAGCCTGCAAGGACCTTTGAGGAGATACGAAAAGAACTCCTCAGGTTGCATGTTAGGTGGAAGAAGCAACAACATAATAATGCAACTTTCCTAAGGATGGCCCGAAAGCATACTTTTTTATGGACTGATGAAAGCAAAGATGAAGACGATATCTTCATGCCGAGCAGTAAGGCCAAGACAGCCGCATCGTCGAAGGGCAAGAGTGACTCATTGTCGAAGGGCAAGAGTGCCTCATCTTCAAAGGGTGTCGGTGTCAAAACCGGCGGATCTCGGGTAGGGCGTCCCGAACTGTGCGTATAGGCAGATGGTAACAGGTGGCGAGGGACACGATGTTTTACCCAGGTTCGAGCCCTCTTGATGGAGGTAAAACCCTACGTCCTGCTTGATTAATATTGATGATGTGTGTTACAAGAGTAGATCTACCACGAGATCAAGGAGGCTAAACCCTAGAAGCTAGCCTATGGTATGATTGTTGTTCGTCCTACGGACTAAAGCCATCCGGTTTATATAGACACCGGATGTCAGGACCCCGACTTAATGCCACATAGATCTAGCATGTAACACCTCATATCACTTTGCGGCCTCACGCACGGTATTCCCACGGGTGTCGCCTTACCTTTACCCGGGACCGTTTGCGCCTTTTGGCACACGTATATGACAGTGTCGCTAGCATCCATATGATAAGGAGCCCGGGCTGACATGGCTAGTCGTAAACCCAAAGTGGCACAAACTTACAGGGACAGGCATCCATGACCCAGCATCGAACGTGTCGGTCATCAGCGAGTGAATCCAGGCTGTAGCACTGGGCTAGCAGGACTCCGGTAAACCGGGCTGTAGCGGGCTAACAGGACTCCGGTACTCAAAGCGTGACATTTCCCCGAAGGGACAGACACAGGAACGAGGAAGGACACATGCCGGCCAGCCTAAGTGTTCCAGAGCAGTAGCAAGCTACCATGGCTCAGCGGTAACACTAGGAGACATTTCCCGGTAAGAGAGGCTACTAAAGATAAACAACTAGATAGTCAGATCCCACACATACCAAGCATTTCAATAACATACACACAATATGCTAGATATGTGCAATACAACATGGCATCACAAAATGACTCTACGACTCAAGTAGTTTATTCAATAGGCTCCGAGGAGCGAGACATTACAAACATGGGTCTCATGACCCAACAATCAGAGCATACAAGTCAAAGCACAAGCGGAAGCTATCATGTCTGGGTACAGACATCTATAAATGAAAAAGGCTGAGAAGCCTGTCTATCTACCAGATCCTGCCGATGGCACAAGATCGTAGCTGAGGTAACAAGCTAAACGTCGAAGTCCACGTGGAACTACTAGTGAGACTGAAGTCTCTCTGCAAAAACATAAAATAGGCAAACGTGAGTACAAATGTACCCAGCAAGACTTACATCAGAACTAACTACATATGCATCATTTTCAACAAAGGGATGGTGGGGTTTAACTGCAGCAAGCCATCTTTGACTCGGTGGCTATCCTAAACTACGACTGCAAGCGACTCTTTTGAGGTGGCGCACACGAGTCCACATATTCACCATATCAATACACCACTATGGATCCGCTCCCGTCTCCCTACGAGAACGCCATCCATAGCACTCACGCTTATCTTGCGCATTTTAAAGTATCCACTTCCACTTGTCTATGAACTGATATAAGCAACCCAGAAGTCCTTTACCGCGGACACGGCTATTCGAATAGATGATGTTAACCCTGCAGGGGTGTACTTCTTCATACATGTTTCCACCACTTAGCGTCTGCACACGACATGTGCTCGGCAGACTTCAAGCGAAAGCCGACGTGGGTGTAGACCACGACCTACCTAAACACTCAAGTCTCTAGTCCAGGTTTATCGCCTATTCGGGTTCCATCCATGAGGAGATCCGGCCGGAGTTTCGCTCACAGCCCCAAACGATGTGAACAGGGTTCCGTGACACCAAACGGGCGCCCGGTATACCCGGCCACGTGCCTACTGCATCACAGCCCACCCCTACGGTCAGCGCTGTCCACGGCTTCCAGCATACTACAAACACCAGAAACTACTTGCAACTCCTGGACAGAGGACAAGGGTGAATAAGAAGTCGAGCGGGGTCATATTTCAGGGCCCAATGTATGGTAGTAGCTGAATCATGGATCACAAACACAGAACTCAGTTCCTGAGGACGGCTTCAATGAGACAACCCACCATGTACTCCTACATGGCCTCTCACCGACACCTTTTACCAAATCGTGTTCACACACTTAGCTCACACACAGTAGGACATGTTCACCCGCCTCTGATTCATCCCCGATGAATCAGACCTGACTCAACTCTAAGCAGTAGCAGGCATGACAAACAAGCATGAATGAGTAGGCACATCAGGGCTCAAACAACTCCTACTCATGCTAGTGGGTTTCATCTATTTACTGTGGCAATGACAGGTCATGCAAAGGATAAAGGGGTTCAGCTACCGCAGCAAGTAACAAATATGTCGTTGTTGTCCTAATGCAGTAAAAGAGAGCAGGAGCGAGAGAGTGGGATTTTATCGGAATGAACAAGGGGGTTTTGCTTGCCTGGCACTTCTGAAGATAACATTGAGTCTTCATCAGTGTCAACGATCACATCATCGGTATCACGTCTATCGAGAGGGGACAAATACCGGCAACACAGAAAAACACGATCAATGCAATGCACAATATGATGCATGCTATGACATGGCAATATGAATGTGTTTGGGCTAATGCACCTAAAACCAGATTAAATGAAGTTGGTTTGAATCCAAGATTCAAATTCAAACTCCATATGTGGTTATTTAAATGTCATTCACTTCCTTTGCCCTAAACAGTAGTGATAAGTTGTTCTAACATGCATGAAAATGGTACAGATGGATTCCTTGAATTTTTCTGATAATTTTTCATATATAATTTATTTAATTTGGAGTTACGGTTAATTTTCTATGATTTATTGAAGTTTTAGGCATTTTCTGGAATTTCCTGATTATTTTTAAATCCAGAAATAATTATTGCGTCAGCCTGACATCATCATGACGTCAGCAGGTCAACTGGGTCGCCCAGAGTCAAACCTGACGTGTGGGGTCCACACGTCAGTGACTAACTAACTAACCTAATTTAATTAGAGCCTGGGCCCGCATGTCAGTGTCAGCAGAGGGGGTAATTAGTTAAAATAGACTAAACTAATTAACAGGGGGGGCTGGCCCCACCTGTCATCGACCCAGGGGGGGTCAAACCCCTGGTCAGCGGGGCCTAACCCGCCGGCGGCTTGACGCCGGCGAGGCCGAGACGGCGGAGACCCTCGGGTTTCTTGCTCCGGCATCCAAACGCCGCGCGGAGAGGCTTTGTGGGTTCCTAGTGCTCGTGCGCATCCGGAGAAGGCGACGGAAGGACGCGGGGTGGTCAGCGCTCGCCGGAGTGGGGCTTGCGGCGGCGGCCGGAGCTTCGGGTTCGAGCGGTGCGAGGCCACAGAGGACGGGAGGGATGGTTAAGGGGCTCGCCGAGCTCCTGAGGATGCTAGGAGCACGGTGCCGTGCTCGGTTTCGAGCCTTGCTGTCTGCAGTGACGGCGGCGACATCGCCGGCGGAGCCGAGCTCGCGGCTCCGGTGGGATCGGGGCTACAGGGCGCAATCGAAGGGGGAAATAGGGAGGGGAGGCGTAGGAGCTCACAGCGGTGCCGTAGAGGAGGTCAGCGAGCTCGGGGAGGTCCTAGCAGCGCTGAATCGACCGGAGGCGAGCTCGGGCGCTGGAGGTGGAAGACGACGGCGGTGGCGACGTTGCAGGGGCTCCCGCGGTGCGCTTCTCGGCGAGGAGGAAGAGGTGGTCGAGGCGGATCTCCTGGCACTTCGGGTGGCAGTGAGGAGCACGGTGGCTACGGCGAACGGCGTCGGCGACGACGAGCTCCGCTCGGGCGCGTGCAGGGAGAGAGCAGAGGAGGGGGAGAGTGAGCGAGGGGGTCAGCGGGATCGGGACGACACGGGGAAGTCGTCCGCGCGTCCAGAGGATCGTCGGCAAGCAGGAGGTGGCCGGGAACGCACGCGCGCACGCCACGCTTCCCCTCTGCCTACTGGCAGGAGGAAGAAGACAGGAGGAGGTGGGCTGGGCCGGCCAGGTGGGGGAGCTGGGCCGGTCCTGTTGGGCCACCAGGTAAGCGCCAGGTAAGATGCTTTGCTCTTTTTTTTATTTTTGTTCTGTTTTCTTTATTTAATTCTTTTGCCACTGTTTTGAATTTTAAAATAATTCAAACAATGCCAAAAACTCCTCTGAATATTTTATATTGCTAGATGGACTTTTCCAAAAGCTTATAAAATATTTCAGGGGTATTTAAATTATATTCTAATTATATGAATATAATTCAAATTCAAATAGCTAGTGATTTAAATTCAAAGTCCCAAAAATAAATCCTTAAAAATGTTCAATATTTTGGTTGGGACCAGAACCCTTACCAAAATTTATCAAACATTTAAGAAGAGCCTTTTGGAGCAATGAATGAGATTTCTAGGGTTTTTGCCCCTCTTTTATTTAGGGTTTTGAGGCTTCCAATATTCCTCAATTCAAGTTTCAAAAATATAGACATGATGCACACATGAAGTCTAGCCTAGTGCATTACCAGAAGCTAGGGATGTGACAACTCACCCCCACTAAACAAGAATCTCGTCTCGAGATTCAAGCGTAGGGTAGGCTGAAGGGGAAAAGCAAACTAGTATAATCTTCACGATCCTGGTTGCACTTCAAATGAACGTTGATTTGAACACCATCTTTGTCTTGTCGTCTTGCTCTGAGAACTCCAGCTAATCATGACAAGAAGAGGAAAGGAAAACTCTGGAAGGATCGGTCTTCTCGAAGATCGAACAACTTAGGATTAACTTCCGGAATGAGACATAGAACCATCTCTCGGGTTGAGACACGAGATACACATCAAGAGGGGTGGAAGAAACGGATGACGAAGGTTCACTAGGTGGACAATAATTCCACACTTAAGAAGGTGGTAAACGATCGTCAACGTAGCGAGGAGTTAAGTTGCCATGATACCACAATGATGCACCTTAGGGAAGGTGACTCGAAGATATATCCCCTTAAGTGGCAAAAAGAATTACCTTTGATATAGAGATCATTGAGACTCTCTATATCAGCCTAAGGTAAATCACGGCAATCGATTGGCGGGGGTCGGTAGAATGGCATACTCGGACTTGGATGATGTGGATTACCTTGTTGAAGACAACGTAATGGATGAATTTGCTTATCACCGGAAATGGAAGAGACCCATGGTAGAATGGCACATTGGCGGTGCAAGCTAGGAACAAAATGCAAATGCTAGGAATGATTCTGGTAACTGGGGAAGAACCCAACAAAAGAGAGTGAATTCACTGTTTGAAAAGGTCATAGCATTTGCCGAGGAAACTGAGAGGAATCCCAGTTAGAGATGATGATAACACGTAGTGCTTGTGCGTGCTCTCAAGAACTTGAGCATTTCCATAATCATCAAGGTTTTATCAACAACCGCGTCAAGGGTGCTGACAACACAACATACTACCATGATAAATAGCGATGGACGATGCAGATGCGAAGGAGGATAACACTTTCTCAGATTTCACCTTAGCGAGGCCAAGCAAATAAAATCTGGATGATCGACCGAGAGACATTTAGCACTCCGCTTCTAATGTTCTCCTTGATGTGCTAGTATAACCCATTCATAGATATGGTTTGATATCTAAAACATCAAGTAAAAGGTCGGACTTCGGGAACACAAAAATCCATAGGGGCAACTAGGGAGTAAATCCTACGAAATCCCTATGGGGGGGGGGTGGCCAACTTCCTCAAACAAGATACTATAATAATAGGTCTACCGGATGGGTGTGTTGGCCACGACATCCACCTTACCGGTTATCGAGAGACCAATATTATAGTTCTTAGAGAATGTTCCAACCATCATATCTGCCTGAGATTCAGATCTGGTTGGTGTCAGGATATCCCAGACTCATCAAGTCTAGAAAGAAAAATGAAAGTTTGCAACACAAATCGACGAAATGACGTTGCGAGATTCTCGGGAAATGAACTACGATAGTAAGCTCCAAAACATGAGCTGGTTCTGCTACAAACATGTGAACACGTTGTCTCGGTCAAGCATGACCACGTGGTAGTCTTACAATAAAACACTACCGAGTTCTGGTTGGGAACCATCACCGTGGATAACGAAGTCCTTGCATAAGTCATATGATTAGCTCTTATGAAGGAACTTCTTCTCCTTGAACAAATCAGTCAGTGGCTTGGTGTGCTAGGGATACATATGGAATGAAGATGATCAGTCTATCAGACCATAGAATACTTCGCACATGCATGACTGGCTTGCGATGATTCCAAAGGAGACAAAACAATCTTCCTCGAATTCATGGCGGCAACTTACACCAATTGCACATGAATTAGAGGAAGTCACTTCTTCCATCCAAGCATAGACTCTATGAACGGAGCACGAAGGCTTGCTTACAAAATTTTCAACACTAGGTTGATGTTCAACATGATTCAGGGGGGGGGAGACAAAATGCTACTGATGGGCTCAACAGCAACTCATCGGAATTTCCATATCACTGGACTTCCACCATCATGTGAACACGGAGATAGCATTGGTCAGACCAAAAAAATATAATGGTGTATGCTCGAGGGATCAACCACGAGGAAGACAACATTACGAACATCGTTGGTTCTGACTTGATTTGACGATAGCCCACACTCAAATCAAAGGATTGATAAGACGATAGGTCCAGCAACTGATCACAGGGACCAATCGATGAAGATATCATCTTTCTTCAACACACACTACACAAGAATATCCCTTTGGAACGAACTAAGTCAGGCAAACTTTTATCTTCCAACTCTCCAAGTTGTTGTCTAGCTTAACCAACTAGCTCCGGGATATCCAACACAGATTCTTGGAGAAAGGGTGGTTCACAAGAAACCAACTTGATCACGAGCTCAACATAGCGGTCAGATGACAACCTGGTAATACTTCCGAGAAGATCTTCGGAAATCACGAACCACCGATATGTTACTAAGCTCGAGAACAATCTTGCTTTTCAGGGCAAGATGATATGATCAAATGAGCGAGGACTTGACAAAATCCTAACTCATCAATCAAAGAGTGCACCAGGAAATAAGGACTAGGTAGCACGATCAATCTTAGAATGGTGATTCAATAACCAACATACTGAGAATAGGATTATTGTCCATTAACTACCAAGCAATGGGGTTGCTAGGAGTATTGAGTTCACACATCATGATTCACTTGTCGGCACTCCGGCTGCAACAACACGGAACCGAGGAATGAAAAAGGATGGCGAGAAGTATCACTATGTCAAGAATTCACAAAAGGTGGTGGAATTCTCATGAAATTCCTGTCATAAAGAAGGTAATACTTCAGGGTAGAGCAGACCAGAAGCTGGATTGTAACTTGATCTGCGGAACACAACTACTTTGACCCAATCCTAAATATGGATGAGGTACTGGAGTTTGTTTCTCCTAGTCATTCAGGACGGAATGGCTTGACGGGCCACAAGGGTAATAGGCATCGACAAACGAACGCGCGCATACTCTTGACTATCAATTGATAGACGAAGGTCAGTAGACAACTAAAGAGGGACAACTCAAAGGAACATATAACTTTCTGAGTTGTGGATACATGGGTTGGTATGCCGAACAAAGTTCAACATAATTCTTCCGGATAACCCATGCAGAAAGGTTGAGCTGGCAGAGTCACAATATAGCATGGAGAACTCCTAAAGGGCCTGTTGTGATCTTTTGATCCAACAAACTTCTGCCATAATGGTTCATGGTATTTGGAAGAACGATATACCACGGACCTCGAGGACTATCGCAAGGTTACTAATATCCTAAAGGAACTAGCAAACACTATCAACATGAGGTAAGTAGAGTGAATCTCGGGTTCAAAACCCAGGAGTAGAATACCTATTACTAAGTAGCATCACGGGATGCTTTCGAGAATGATGGCCAGAATCATCACACTGGGAACACAAATCATGGCTAAATTACTAGATGATCCCCTAAGATACCTAGGGTCATAATAATAATTCCAACATAAATGCCAAGGCAATAGAATACCTCAACTCAACAATTAGTGTGATTGAGCTGGCATAAAGGAGCATCGAAACCAGAGGGAAAGGATTTTGCAAATGCATCAGACTATTTAGAAACCTGGAATGACTCGGACAGCATAACGGCTATAAATGCTCAGAAAAGACTTGAGACATTCACAAAAATGGTGGCATAACCACTCAGAAGCACAATATCAAGGTTTCGAGATCAACAGTTAACGTACGGAAGTAGTAGAAACTGAACTCAAGCTTAAATCCAACAATCTTATAAGTCTGCGGATTAGTAACACGTGATCCTGATAGAAAGAAGAGATAGCCTAGTTCTTAATCCCCGTAGAAGAGAAGATGATGACTCAGATCATAAGGGCATGAGGTAAAGGAGTAAAAAGAGCCTTACGTTCCATCCCACAATCAATTCCCTTACATAACTAAAGAATTTCTAGACTCAACTTCGACCAGTTTGGCTTGGTAATCCTACAGGCAGTCAAGCTCTGATACCAACGCTGTCAGGACCCCGACTCAATGCCACATAGATCTAGCATGTAACACCTCATATCACTTTGCGGCCTCACGCACGGTATTCCCACGGGTGTCGCCTTACCTTTACCCGGGACCGTTTGCGCCTTTTGGCACACGTATATGACAGTGTCGCTAGCATCCATATGATAAGGAGCCCGGGCTGACATGGCTAGTCGTAAACCCAAAGTGGCACAAACTTACAGGGACAGGCATCCATGACCCAGCATCGAACGTGTCGGTCATCAGCGAGTGAATCCAGGCTGTAGCACTGGGCTAGCAGGACTCCGGTAAACCGGGCTGTAGCGGGCTAACAGGACTCCGGTACTCAAAGCGTGACATTTCCCCGAAGGGACAGACACAGGAACGAGGAAGGACACATGCCGGCCAGCCTAAGTGTTCCAGAGCAGTAGCAAGCTACCATGGCTCAGCGGTAACACTAGGAGACATTTCCCGGTAAGAGAGGCTACTAAAGATAAACAACTAGATAGTCAGATCCCACACATACCAAGCATTTCAATAACATACACACAATATGCTAGATATGTGCAATACAACATGGCATCACAAAATGACTCTACGACTCAAGTAGTTTATTCAATAGGCTCCGAGGAGTGAGACATTACAAACATGGGTCTCATGACCCAACAATCAGAGCATACAAGTCAAAGCACAAGCGGAAGCTATCATGTCTGGGTACAGACATCTATAAATGAAAAAGGCTGAGAAGCCTGTCTATCTACCAGATCCTGCCGAGGGCACAAGATCGTAGCTGAGGTAACAAGCTAAACGTCGAAGTCCACGTGGAACTACTAGTGAGACTGAAGTCTCTCTGCAAAAACATAAAATAGGCAAACGTGAGTACAAATGTATCCAGCAAGACTTACATCAGAACTAACTACATATGCATCATTTTCAACAAAGGGATGGTGGGGTTTAACTGCAGCAAGCCATCTTTGACTCGGTGGCTATCCTAAACTACGACTGCAAGCGACTCTTTTGAGGTGGCGCACACGAGTCCACATATTCACCATATCAATACACCACTATGGATCCGCTCCCGTCTCCCTACGAGAACGCCATCCATAGCACTCACGCTTATCTTGCGCATTTTAAAGTATCCACTTCCACTTGTCTATGAACTGATATAAGCAACCCAGAAGTCCTTTACCGCGGACACGGCTATTCGAATAGATGATGTTAACCCTGCAGGGGTGTACTTCTTCATACATGTTTCCACCACTTAGCGTCTGCACACGACATGTGCTCGGCAGACTTCAAGCGAAAGCCGACGTGGGTGTAGACCACGACCTACCTAAACACTCAAGTCTCTAGTCCAGGTTTATCGCCTATTCGGGTTCCATCCATGAGGAGATCCGGCCGGAGTTTCGCTCACAGCCCCAAACGATGTGAACAGGGTTCCCGAGATACCAAACGGGCATCCGGTACACCGTGCCACGTACCTACCGCATCACAGCCCACCCCTACGGTCAGCGCTGTCCACGGCCTCCAGTAGGCTACAAACACCAGAAACTACTTGCAACTCCTGGACAGAGAGCTAGGGTGAATAAGAAGTCGAGCGGGGTCATATTTCAGGGCCCAATGCATGGTAGTAGCTGTATCTTAAATCACGCATACAGATCTCAGTGCTTAAGGTCGGCTTCAATGAAACAACCCACCATGTACTCCTACATGGCCTCTCATCGATACCTTTACCAAATCGTGTTCACCACACCACTCTCATTACCGACATAAACATTTCACTCTAGCCCATCACCCAGATGAACCAGACCTGACACGACTCTAAGCATAGCAGGCATAGCAAGGTAGGAACAACACATACATATGGATCAAACAACTCCTACACATGCTAGTGGGTTTCATCTAGTTACTGTGGCAATGACAGGTCATGCAGAGGAAATGGGTTCAACTACCGTAGCACACAGCAGTTTGAAACGCGTTGTCTTAATGCAGTAAAAGAGAGCAGGAGCGAGAACATGGGATTGTATCGATATGATCAAATGGTTGGTTGCTTGCCTGATGGTTCGATGCACTGATACGGTTCTTCGTTAGGGTAATCACGGTACTCCTCGGAGGCAGAACCTGTCGCAAGGACACCGATACACAACCATCACCAAACAATGTGCAACAATATGATGCATGCATGAAACATGGCAATATGAGTGTGTTGGGCTAATGCAACTAAAACCAGAAGGGTTTGAACAAATTTGAATCAAAGATTCAAATTTCAAACTCAAACATGGCCTTTTAAAGTGCTTTTCCTTGTTCTGTTTAAAACATCCATTTAACTTGTTTGATCATGCATGAGAATAGTACAGATGGATAGATTGGATTTTTCTGATCATTTTTCATATATAATTTGTCCAATTTGGAGTTACAGAATAAAAGTTATGAATTTTTGAAGTTTAAATTATATTCTGGAATTTCCTGATTAAAATTAAATCCAGAAAATCAATTACTGCATCAGCCTGACGTCAGTGTGACGTCAGCAGGTCAACGGAACAGGTCTGGGTCAAACCTGACAGTGGGTCCCGCATGTCAGGGTGATTATTTTAATTAAAACTTAATTAAAATTAATCCTGTTTAAATAACAGGGCTGGGCCCCACCTGTCATTGACTCAGGGGAGTCAACCAGGGCCCACCCGTGGTCAAACCCGGGTCGGCTGCACCGGCGTTTAGCCACCGGCGAGCCCGACGCGGCGGCGGAAGTGGTTTTGGCCATTTCGGCCACCAAATGGGCCGCGGAGACCACCGGAGGGAAGCTGAGGACAAACCGCAGCTCTTGGCGGAGTCCGTTGAGGTCGGGGTGGCCGGAGTTGGCGCCGGCGACGACTTTGGTGGCCACCGGGGTTCGGTCGGAGGTGAACTTGGCGCTAGAGGGTTCGGTGAGGCTCGTGGAGTAGCTAGCTAGGTGCTGCGGGACTTGGTGAGTAAGATGGACACCATCTTGTGGCCGGAGGATGACCGGGAGCACGTCGGTGACGAGGTCCACGGCGGTGGGTGCGGTTGAGCTCCGGGAGGTTGCTACACGGCTCGGGAGCAAGAACGGAAGGGAGGGGAAGATGGCTAAGCTCACAGTGAGTGCGACGGAGTCCTTGGTGCGGCCGGAGATGGACCGGAGCGACGATGGCGTTGAAGGGGATCTGTCAGGACCCCGACTCGATGCCACATCGATCTAGCATGTAACACCTCATATCACTTTGCGGCCTCACGCACGGTATCCCCACGGGTGTCGCATTACCTTTGCCCGGGACCGTTTGCGCCTTTTGGCACACGTATATGACAGTGTCGCTAGCATCCATATGATAAGGAGCCCGGGCTGACATGGCTAGTCGTAAACCCAAAGTGGCACAGACTTACAGGGACAGGCATCCATGACCCAGCATCGAACGTGTCGGTCATCAGCGAGTGAATCCAGGCTGTAGCACTGGGCTAACAGGACTCCGGTGAACCGGGCTGTAGCAGGCTAACAGGACTCCGGTATTCATCGCGTGACATTTCCCCGAAGGGACAGACACAGGAACGAAGAAGGACACATGCCGGCCAGCCTAAGTGTTCCGGAGCAGTAGCAAGCTACCATGGCTCGGTGGAAACACTAGGAGACATTTCCCGGTAAGAGAGGCTACTAAAGATAAACAACTAGATGGTCAGATCCCACACATACCAAGCATTTCAATAACATACACACAATATGCTCGATATGTGCAAATACAACATGGCATCACAACATGACTCTACGACTCAAGTATTTTACTCATTAGGCTCCGAGGAGCGAGATATTACAAACATGGGTCTCATGACCCAACATTCAGAGCATACGAATCAAAGCACAAGCGGAAGCTATCATGTCTGGGTACAGACATCTATAAATGAAAAAGGCCGAGAAGCCTGACTATCTATCAGATCCTGCCGAGGGCACAAGATCGTAGCTGAGGTAACAAGCTAAACGTCGAAGTCCACGTGGAACTACTAGTGAGACTGAAGTCTCTCTACAAAACATAAAATAGGCAAACGTGAGTACAAATGTACCCAGCAAGACTTACATCAGAACTATCTACATATGCATCATTATCAACAAAGGGATGGTGGGGTTTAACTGCAGCAAGCCATCTTTGACTCGGTGGCTATCCTGAACTACGACTGCGAGTAACTTCTTTGAGGTGGCGCACACGAGTCCACATATTCACCATATCAATACACCACTATGGATCCGCTCCCGTCTCCCTACGAGAACGCCATCCATAGCACTCACGCTAATCTGGCGCATTTTAAAGTATCCACTTTCACTTGTCTATGAACTGATATAAGCAACCCAGAAGTCCTTTTCCGCGGACACGGCTATTCGAATAGATGATGTTAACCCTGCAGGGGTGTACTTCTTCATACATGTTTCCACCACTTAGCGTCTGCACACGACATGTGCTCGGCAGACTTCAAGCGAAAGCCGACGTGGGTGTAGACCACGACCTACCTAAACACTCAAGTCTCTAGTCCAGGTTTATCGCCTATTCGGGTTCCATCCATGAGGAGATCCGGCCGGAGTTTCGCTCACAACCCCAAACGATGTGAACAGGGTTCCCGAGATACCAAACGGGCATCCGGTACACCGTGCCACGTACCTACCGCATCACAGCCCACCCCTACGGTCAGCGCTGTCCACGGCCTCCAGTAAGCTACAAACACCAGAAACTACTTGCATCTCCTGGACAGAGGACTAGGGTGAATAAGAAGTCGAGCGGGGTCATATTTCAGGGCCCAATGTATGGTAGTAGCTGAATCATGGATCACAAACACAGAACTCAGTTCCTGAGGACGGCTTCAATGAGACAACCCACCATGTACTCCTACATGGCCTCTCACCGACACCTTTTACCAAATCGTGTTCACACACTTAGCTCACACACAACAGGACATGTTCACACGCCTCTGATTCATCCCCGATGAATCAGACCTGACTCAACTCTAAGCAGTAGCAGGCATGACAAACAACGATGAATGAGTAGGCACAACAGGGCTCAAACAACTCCTACTCATGCTAGTGGGTTTCATCTAATTACTGTGGAATGACAGGTCATGCAGAGGATAAAGGGGTTCAGCTACCGCAGCAAGTAACAGATGAATCGATGTTGTCCTAATGCAGTAAAAGAGAGCAGGAGCGAGAGAGTAGGATTGTATCGGAATGAACAAGGGGGTTTGCTTGCCTGGCACTTCTGAAGATAACATTGAGTCTTCATCAGTGTCAACGATCACATCATCGATACACGTCTATCGAGAGGGGACAATTACCGGCAAATACAGAAAAACACGATCAGTGCAATGCACAATATGATGCATGATCATGACATGGCAAAATGAATGTGTTTTGGGCTAATGCAACTAAAACCAGATTAAATGAAGTTGGTTTGAATCCAAGATTCAAATTCAAACTCCATATGTGATTATTCAAATGCCATGTAATTGATTTGTGCTAAACAGCAGCTATAAGTTGTTCTAACATGCATGAAAATGGTACAGATGGATTCCTTGAATTTTTCTGATAATTTTTCATATATAATTTATTTAATTTGGAGTTACGGTTAATTTTCTATGATTTATTGAAGTTTTAAGCATTTTCTGGAATTTCCTGATTATTTTTAAATCCAGAAATACTTATTGCGTCAGCCTGACATCATCATGACGTCAGCAGGTCAACTGGGTCGCCCAGAGTCAAACCTGACGTGTGGGGTCCACACGTCAGTGACT
>NC_041391.1:168886904-168928537 GCF_002162155.2 Triticum dicoccoides | reverse complement strand
CCATGTACTCCTACATGGCCTCTCACCGACACCTTTTACCAAATCGTGTTCACACACTTAGCTCACACACAGTAGGACATGTTCACCCGCCTCTGATTCATCCCCGATGAATCAGACCTGACTCAACTCTAAGCAGTAGCAGGCATGACAAACAAGCATGAATGAGTAGGCACATCAGGGCTCAAACAACTCCTACTCATGCTAGTGGGTTTCATCTATTTACTGTGGCAATGACAGGTCATGCAAAGGATAAAGGGGTTCAGCTACCGCAGCAAGTAACAAATATGTCGTTGTTGTCCTAATGCAGTAAAAGAGAGCAGGAGCGAGAGAGTGGGATTTTATCGGAATGAACAAGGGGGTTTTGCTTGCCTGGCACTTCTGAAGATAACATTGAGTCTTCATCAGTGTCAACGATCACATCATCGGTATCACGTCTATTGAGAGGGGACAAATACCGGCAACACAGAAAAACACGATCAATGCAATGCACAATATGATGCATGCTATGACATGGCAATATGAATGTGTTTGGGCTAATGCACCTAAAACCAGATTAAATGAAGTTGGTTTGAATCCAAGATTCAAATTCAAACTCCATATGTGGTTATTTAAATGTCATTCACTTCCTTTGCCCTAAACAGTAGTGATAAGTTGTTCTAACATGCATGAAAATGGTACAGATGGATTCCTTGAATTTTTCTGATAATTTTTCATATATAATTTATTTAATTTGGAGTGACGGTTAATTTTCTATGATTTATTGAAGTTTTAGGCATTTTCTGGAATTTCCTAATTATTTTTAAATCCAGAAATAATTATTGTGTCAGCCTGACATCATCATGACGTCAGCAGGTCAACTGGGTCGCCCAGAGTCAAACCTGACGTGTGGGGTCCACACGTCAGTGACTAACTAACTAACCTAATTTAATTAGAGCCTGGGCCCGCATGTCAGTGTCAGCAGAGGGGGTAATTAGTTAAAATAGACTAAACTAATTAACAGGGGGGGCTGGCCCCACCTGTCATCGACCCAAGGGGGGTCAAACCCCTAGTCAGCGGGGCCTAACCCGCCGGCGGCTTGACGCCGGCGAGGCCGAGACGGCGGAGACCCTCGGGTTTCTTGCTCCGACGTCCAAACGCCGCGCGGAGAGGCTCTGTGGGTTCCTAGTGCTCGTGCGCATCCGGAGAAGGCGACGGAAGGACGCGGGGTGGTCAGCGCTCGCCGGAGTGGGGCTTGCGGTGGCGGCCGGAGCTTCGGGTTCGAGCGGTGCGAGGCCACAGAGGACGGGAGGGATGGTTAAGGGGCTCGCCGAGCTCCTGAGGATGCTAGGAGCACGGTGCCGTGCTCGGTTTCGAGCCTTGCTGTCTGCAGTGATGGCGGCGACATCGCCGGCGGAGCCGAGCTCGCGGCTCCGGTGGGATCGGGGCTACAGGGCGCAATCGAAGGGGGAAAGAGGGAGGGGAGGCGTAGGAGCTCACAGCGGTGCCGTAGAGGAGGTCAGCGAGCTCGGGGAGGTCCTAGCAGCGCTGAATCGACCGGAGGCGAGCTCGGGCGCTGGAGGTGGAAGACGACGGCGGTGGCGACGTTGCAGGGGCTCCCGCGGTGCGCTTCTCGGCGAGGAGGAAGAGGTGGTCGAGGCGGATCTCCTGGCACTTCGGGTGGCAGTGAGGAGCACGGTGGCTACGGCGAACGGCGTCGGCGACGACGAGCTCCGCTCGGGCGCGTGCAGGGAGAGAGCAGAGGAGGGGGAGAGTGAGCGAGGGGGTCAGCGGGATCGGGACGACACGGGGAAGTCGTCCGCGCGTCCAGAGGATCGTCGGCAAGCAGGAGGTGGCCGGGAACGCACGCGCGCACGCCACGCTTCCCCTCTGCCTACTGGCAGGAGGAAGAAGACAGGAGGAGGTGGGCTGGGCCGGCCAGGTGGGGGAGCTGGGCCGGTCCTATTGGGCCACCAGGTAAGCGCCAGGTAAGATGCTTTGCTCTTTTTTTTTATTTTTGTTCTGTTTTCTTTATTTAATTCTTTTGCCACTGTTTTGAATTTTAAAATAATTCAAACAATGCCAAAAACTCCTCTGAATATTTTATATTGCTAGATGGACTTTTCCAAAAGCTTATAAAATATTTCAGGGGTATTTAAATTATATTCTAATTATATGAATATAATTCAAATTCAAATAGCTAGTGATTTAAATTCAAAGTCCCAAAAATAAATCCTTAAAAATGTTCAATATTTTGGTTGGGACCAGAACCCTTACCAAAATTTATCAAACATTTAAGAAGAGCCTTTTGGAGCAATGAATGAGATTTCTAGGGTTTTTGCCCCTCTTTTATTTAGGGTTTTGAGGCTTCCAATATTCCTCAATTCAAGTTTCAAAAATATAGACATGATGCACACATGAAGTCTAGCCTAGTGCATTACCAGAAGCTAGGGATGTGACACCGGAGAGGGCTAGGGTTACACAAAGTCGGTTACAATGGTAGGAGATCTACATATCCGTATCGCCAAGCTTGCCTTCCACGCCAAGGAAAGTCCCATCCGGACACGGGACGAAGTCGTCAATCTTGTATCTTCATAGTCTTGGAGTCCGGCCGATGATGATAGTTCGGCTATCCGGACACCCCCTAGTCCGGGACTCCCTCAGTAGCCCCCGAACCAGGCTTCAATGACGACGAGCCCGACGCATATGTTGTCTTCGGTGTTGCAAGGCGGGTTCTCCTTCAAACTTCATGTTCCTGTCGAATAGTGTCCGACTTCCTCATAAATGTTGCGCTCCTTGGCTTCTATGCCCAATAATGGCCTTCTTCCACGTGTCGTATGAATGCGAAAAGCGAGGGTATTTTTACATTTCTCCCCCCAGCCGTGCGAACGAGCCGCCTATAAGAGAGGTGAGGATCTAGATCCAACTCACACCATCCTTCTTTCGCAAGTACTCATCGAAGCGCCTTTGACAAAAATCCTCTCTATCATGGACAGTCGACGCGGCTCCTCCTCTCGCGCTCCCAGCCCTAAGCCAGGAGATTTGGGGAGATGCTCAGTTCCACACAGCGAGCTAATGGCGCTCCAAATCGAGGGATATCTTCCCCCAACCTTCATGGTTCCGGTTCGGGCCGGACTGGCCACCTTCCGGGGTGGAAAGCAGGCGGAGAGCGTTCCCAACCCTTCCAAAGGGGAGCGGGTATGCTTCGTCCCTTATTTAATAAGGGGACTTGGATTTCCCATACATCCGTTTCTCCGGGGGCTCCTGCAGTTCTACGGACTCCAGCTTCACCACCTTACACCTGCCTCCATTTTGCACATCGCGGGCTTTGTAGCTCTTTGCGAGCTGTTCCTGGGCATCGAGCCCCATTTTGCACTGTGGAAGAGATTGTTTTTCCTCGTACCCCGTTCTCACGAGGGGTCGATATATCAAGTGGGCGGAGCCGAAATATGGCGCATCGCCGGGACCGGATATCCATCCGGCACCCTGAAGAAGGCGTCCGAAGATTGGCCTTCGGAATGATTCTATATGGAGGACGCTCCTCTGCCGGATCCAGTTCGGATCGGCCTCCCGGAGTTCAGCAATGCCCCCTTGAAGAGACGCCTGAGTTGGCGCCCACGGAGCCCTCAACGGGAGGATGATGGGAGCGTCCATTATCTGATGGGCCGGATTAGGTTACTGGCCCACTCCGGATTGACCATGATTGGAATCATGGCCACGTGCATTATGCGAGGGGTGCAGCCGCTCCAATATAGGGGCCACCCCATGTGGGACTTCAACGGGGAGAACGACGCCACCCGTCATGGCCGCAAGGGACCAGGATCGGCCGCGGCTCTGGTGAAGATCCTGTCCGGCTTGTACAAGGGGGAGAAGGAAGACTTTATCCGGACGAGCCCATTGAATGGGTTCTCCATGAATAACCCTCGGAGCTGGGTAAGCGAACGTTTATTCATTCGACCCGTGCTTTCGAAGTTTAAATGCCTTACTCTATGATTTTGACGCAGGAACTGCGTCGGGATGTGGAGCGCATACACAGTCCGGCTCCACAACCCAAGGATCCGGGAAGATCCCTTGATCCGGCTTCCGAAGAGGATCCGGACATAAAGGTGGATTTAATTGACGGGGTGTTCCACCAGCTCAGCATAGATAATGCTTTGGTCGCCATTACGGCTGACTACCCTGGTTTGTGTCCGGCTTCCCAGGTGAGTACGACCGAAGCTCTGACACCGTTGCTTTGTTAATGCTTATTTCTAACCACCATGCACTAATGGTGCTCGGCAGGCGGTGCCTTCACGGCAGGAAGCCGAGCTTGCGGCGATTGATCAAACGGGGTCAGTTCGGCCCAGCAGGCGGAAGAGGAGTGCGGCGCGAATCGAAACGTCACCGCAATGGCGCACCATTGTCCTTTAAGGGAAAAACTCCTGGGAGGCATATTAATGCTCATGATTCTTCCAGGAGAAAAAGCGCTCGCCGGACTAAGTCCGGAGAGGGTGCCCACCAAGCCTCCGCCAGCCAGGCTCAACCGCCTGGTCCGGAAGGGGAGGCTAGCACAAGGCGTGAGCCGAACGCTCCTCCAACGGAGGATGCCGACAGGTTGTCCGCCACCAGGTCTGAGGTGGAGAGCGCCATGAATCATAGGCGCCGTCGGACAATTCTTCATGACGCGTGTTTCTCTCCTGAGGCATTAAATGCCTTTAATGCGGGAGACGCGCACCTCCGTGCTGCTCAAGATGGTTTAACCAAAGCCACGGAGAAGTATGTAAAGGACATACGGGTGAGGAATTTTAATGGCTATATATGCCAGTAGCCCCCGAGACTTAAAATAGTTAAACTAACTGATTTAAGGATCATTTGTTATACAGGATCTTACTGAGAAGAATACCCACCTGTCTCAGGAGCTTCAAAAGTGCAAGGCCCAACTTGAGGCCGCACTAGCCGCTGCCGGGGGAGCCACGGAGACCCCCTATGGTAATTCATATTTTTGAAAAGAGAAGTAGTTAACAAAATGCGGCGTGTGTGTATAGTGTGACAATAATATTGCAGAGGGCGCCGGACTAGATCCGGATAAGCAACAGCTACTGCGCCAGTTGAAGGCCGGCGAGAGGTGCTTACGAAGGTGCAGCAGGAGAGGAACAAACTCCAAGATGCCCACACCCAGCTTGGAGAAGAGCTGAAAGGTGTTCGGGCCCAGCTGTCTGGCTCCTTGAAGGAGAATCAGCAGCTTCGTCGCGGCATCTATAGTAAGTGCTTGAGCAAACTCTTTTGAAAAGAAGAGTTCGGCGAGGAAGTCGGTTAACAGAAATATTTCTGTAGGTGTGCTCACAGGTCGCCCTGCGGAGGAAATGCCTGGTTCAACGGGTGACCAACTTCCCGAGCTGGTGCAACTTCTCGAACGTGTTCGACAGGCGATGAGTGGCGTCGTGCAGGCTTTATGGCCTTCCGTCTCCCTACCCGAGGGGCTTGGAGGGCTTGCTGAGAAGCTTCAGGGAGCACGGCAACGCCTCCGTCTGTGGAAGATATCGACCTGCCGTCAAGGCGCCAGGGAGGCCTGGGCCATGGTGAAGACGCGGTATCCGAAGGCTGACCCAAACCACATGGCCGAGGTCGGACCTGCGGGGCCTGACGGGAAGGAGATCCCTATGAGCTTGATGTACGGCCAAGTAGAACTGGCCGTGAAATATTTCCAACAGGACTGTAAATTAGACAGCCTGTTAGATGGGATTGAAGAGGAGTACAATCAGTCAGTTTGACGATGTAATTTTGAAATGACATGTAAAATGCCTTCTAGCCAGATTGTAGATCGTTTGTCTTTGCGGACCTTTTCGCTTCAACCTCAGGACCCAACAGTCCGGAGTGTGTCCGAATACCCTTACGGTCATAGAAGAACCGGGGCATGCGTGGAGACAAGGCGTCGGGGTCATAATTGCTTTATCAGACAAGTGCCCAACTAGTTATGTTATATTACATGGTTAGTAAGAAACATCTTCCAGGGAGAATAGTTCCGTTAAGGGTTCCTTTCCCTGGGGAGGCATGCCCTAAAGTGCATGTCTGGACTGCAAAAATAGCAGAAAAAGCATCTGGGGGCAAATAAATAAGTAAGTAATAAATCATCTTTCAAGTCACCGACCGAATATTCTCTTAAGAATGCTAGCTTTCGGCTTCACCTAGTCTGAGGTACACATCCGGCTGACCCGGCAGTAACAATCGCAGAGGTGCTCCCTTTACCTCCTAGCCGAACAATCGGGAACGTAGGGGTAAGCATATAATGGTGAATAAAAGGTACATGCGGAAGTATGACACATGTGTTGGGCATAAAGCCCGTATAAATAAGCTTCTGTTAAAGAAGCCCCCATGTATAACGAGTGCGAGTAGCACATCGAGTAAGTGCGAACAAAGCGCAGATCAGCCCTCGAGAGGTTTGAGCTGAAGAAAGGAGAGGAGAAAGGAGGGAAAACAAAGACAGCGAAAAAATATGAAAGGTGGACGGAGGAAGGAGACGAACCCCGAGTCCGGCACTAGGCGTAAAATCTTCAGAGACGGGCTGTGTTCCATGGGTTTGGCTCGAGTCGGTTGTCAGATGCGTTGCGTAGACGGTATGCACCGCCAGTAAGGACTTGGTCAATGATGAAGGGACCTTCCCATTTGGGCTTAAGTTTGTCCTTTTTCTTGTCTGGCAGGCGTAGAACTAGCTCGCCAACGTTGTAAGTTTTGGCCCGTACTTCTCTGCTTTGATATCTTCGAGCCTGCTGTTGATAAAATGTGGAACGGGATTTTCCATGTCGCGCTCCTCCTCTAAAGCGTACAAACTGTCCTGCCGATCTAACTCGGCTTCTCTTTCCTCGTACATGCGCACGCGAGGTGAGTCATGAATTATGTCGCAGGGCAAAACTGCCTCAGTGCCGTATACCATAAAAAATGGTGTGAATCCGGTTGTGCGGTTTGGAGTGGTCCGCAGCCCCCAGAGTACGGAGTCGAGCTCCTCTACCCAGTGCGTGTTAGATTCCATGAGGGACCACACTAATCTGGGTTTGATGCCGCTCATGATTAGACCATTTTCTCGTTCCACTTGACCATTAGTTTGAGGGTGGTAGATTGAAGCGTAGTCGAGCTTGATGCCCATGTTTTTGCACCAGAGTTTAACCTCGTCAGCCGTGAAATTCGTGCCGTTATCAGTGATGATGCTGTGGGGGACGCCGAAGCGGTGTACTACCCCGAATATGAAGTCTATCACAGGTTCAGATTCTGTCGTTTTAACCGGCTTGGCCTCTATCCATTTGGTGAATTTATCCACCATGACCAATAAGTATTTGTGCTTGTGGGTTCCCCCTTTAATGGGTCCAACCATGTCAAGCCCCTAGACCGCGAACGACCAAGTAATGGGTATAGTTTTGAGGGCGGTGGGTGGCATATGGCTCTGATTGGCAAAGAGCTGGCAACCGACACATCGTTGGACTAAGTCCTGAGCATCTGCCCGGGTGGTCGGCCAATAAAATCCTGTACAGAAGGCCTTGCCTACAAGGGCCCGGGCGGCGGCGTGGTGCCCGCCGAGTCCGGCGTGAATTTCAGCCTGGAGATTTCGCCCTTCCTCTTCGGAGATACACCTTTGAAGGACTTCGGTCGTGCTTTTCTTATAAAGTTCTCCCTCATGGACCTTGTAGGCTTTAGACCGCCGAACTATGCAGCGGGCCTTATTTTGGTCTTCTGGAAGTTCCTGCCTAATTAAGTAGGCTAGGAATGGTTCCGTCCACGGGGCAATTACTGCCATTATTTTGTGGGCTGAAGGTGTTATTTCATTGGCTGAGCCGCCAATCGTGTCAGAATTGTCTGAGTTAGGTGATGCAGCTGGCTCCGGATTGTTATTTCCGGACTCCTCTTCCCATAATACGGATGGCTTAAAGAGCCGTTCCAGGAAGATGTTTGGAGGGACGGCGTCACATTTTGCGCCGATGCATGCTAACACGTCTGCTGCCTGGTTATTATCCCGGGCTACATGATGGAATTCGAGTCCTTCGAATTGAGCTGACATTTTTAAGACGACGTTGCGGTAAGCTGCCATTTTTGGATCTTTGGCGTCAAAGTCTACATTTACTTGGGATATTGCGAGGTTTGAATCCCCGCGCACCTCTAGGCGTTGAATGCCCATGGAGATTGCCATCCGGAGGCCGTGTAGAAGGGCCTCGTATTCAGCTGCATTGTTGGAGTCCATGTACATTATTTGAAGTACGTATTGGACTCTGTCTCCAATTGGGGACGTCAAGACGACGCCAGCCCCCAAGCCAGCTAGCATTTTGGATCCGTTGAAATGCATGATCCAATTGGAGTACGTGTCGTACTCTTTAGGGAGTTCGGCTTCGGTCCATTCGGTGACGAAGTCAGCCAGGACTTGCGACTTTATAGCTCGCCGTGGTTTGTAGGTTATGTCAAATGGTAAGAGCTCAATGGCCCATTTTGCAATCCTGCCCGTTGCGTCGCGGTTGTTTATAATATCGTTGAGAGGTACTTCAGAGGCCACTGTTATGGAACACTCTTGACAGTAGTGTCGCAGCTTCCAGGATGCCATGAACACCGCATACGCTATCTTTTTATAATGTGGGTACCGGGACTTGCATGGAGTTAAGACAGTGGATACGTAGTATACTGGTTTTTGAAGAGGGAATCGGTGCCCTTCAGTTTCTCGTTCGACGACGAGTACCGCGCTAACAACTTGATGTGTTGCTGCGATGTATAATAACATAGGTTCGCCCAGGTTGGGCACAGCCAGGACTGGATTTGTTGCCAGTATGGCCTTGATTTCTTCGAGTCCGGCCGTGGCGGCATCCGTCCATTCGAAGTGTTCGGTGCGCCGGAGGAGGCGATAGAGGGGCAGAGCCTTTTCTCCCAAATGGGAGATGAAGCGGCTTAGAGCCGCTACGCACCCAGTTAGTTTTTGTATTTGCTTGAGGTCTTTTGGGATATCCAATTGTGACAGAGCTCGGATCTTCGCCGGGTTTGCTTCAATTCCTCTATTGGATACAATGAAGCCCAAAAGCTTTCCGGCTGGTACTCCAAAGACACACTTTTCCGGATTGAGCTTAATGTCATATGCTCGGAGGTTGTCAAATGTCACCCTCGAGTCGTCTACTAGAGTTTCGACGTGTTTGGTCTTGACGACCACATCGTCTACGTATGCCTCTACTGTTTTGCCTATCTGGGTAGCCAGACATGTCTGAATCATGCGCTGGTATGTTGCGCCGGCATTTTTGAGTCCGAAGGGCATTGTGTTGAAGCAGAATGGCCCATATGGAGTAATGAATGCTGTTGCGGCCTGGTTTTTTTCCGCCATCTTGATTTGATGGTATCCGGAGTATGCATCGAGGAAGCACAATGAATCGTGCCCTGCGGTAGCATCGATGATTTGGTCGATGCGAGGGAGAGGGAAAGGGTCCTTTGGACAGGCCTTGTTAAGGTCTTTGAAATCGACGCAGAGGCGCCAGGATTTGTCCTTTTTTGGTACCATTACCAGGTTGGCTAGCCAGTCCGGATGTTTGATATCTCTGATGAATCCGGCTTCTAAGAGTTTGGCTAGCTCCTCTCCCATTGCCTGTCTTTTGGGTTCGGAAAATCGCCGAAGAGCTTGTTTGACTGGCTTAAATCCTTTTAGGATATTTAGGCTGTGCTCTGCCAGCCTGCGTGGGATGCCTGGCATGTCTGAAGGGTGCCAGGCAAAAATGTCCCAATTTTCCCGAAGGAATTCTCGTAGTGCGGCTTCTACATCAGGATTTAATTGTGCCCCAATGGATGCCGTCTTTGTGGGGTCTGTTGGGTGGACCTGAAATTTGACTATTTCGGCTGCTGGTTTGAAAGAGGTGGACTTGGACCTCTTATCGAGTATCACATCGTCCCTATCCACTATGGAGCGCAGCGCAGTTAATTGCTCTGCCGCTAGGGCTTCAGAGAATGCCTCTAGGGCCAGTGCGGCTGTCTTATTTTCAGCGCGGAGTGCTGTATCTGGATCACTGGCGAGAGTGATTATTCCATTGGGTCCGGGCATTTTGAGCTTCATGTACCCATAATGGGGTATAGCTTGGAAGATTGTGAATGCCTCTCGCCTAACAAAGCGTGATATCCGCTGCCGAATGGGGCCACTTGGAACGTGACCTCTTCGGACCTATAATTGTCTGGCGAGCCGAACACTACATCTAGTGTGAGTTTTCCTGTGCAGTGTACTTCTCGACTAGGGATTATCCCCCTGAAGGTTGTGCTGCTTCGCTCAATGCGGCTCCAGTCAATTTCCATTTTTTGAAGGGTTTCCTCGTAGATGAGGTTTAATCCGCTGCCGCCATCCATGAGTACCTTGGTAAGACGAAAGCCGTCCACTATTGAACTGAGGACCAATGCGGCTGGTGCTCTAGTTGTTCGGAATTTAGGTTCGTCGCTGGCATTGAAGGTGATAGCCGTGTCGCTCCATGGATTTGCTGTTGCTACTTGGTAGACTTTGGCGAGGCTGCGGATTGTTCGTTTCTGCATATTATTTGATGCGAAAGTCTCGAAGACTGTTAATACCATACTGGTGTTGCTGGGCTGGTTGCCCGGGGCTAAAAAGCCTTCGCCACTTTTGGCCACCTGCCGTAGTATCCAACATGCTCGAAGGCTATGTGTTGGAGTGGCGTCCTCCGTACTGTGGATTTTGCAGGGTCCGTTGAGCCATCCCTCCAGTACGGTTCCGTACCCTTTAGGGGGTTTTTGCTTTTTGGTTTTTAACCCAGGTGCTTGAGTATGACGCACTCTTTTATTTCGGACTTGGGTTGTATTCAGGGCTGGATTGTCCCAGAACCTAGTTTCAGTTTTCCAGGCACTCTCCATCGCACAGTATTTTTGTACAACGATCGCTAGGTCGGCGAAGCGTGTAACTTCGCGACGACTGATGGCATTTATGATTCCCTTGTCCGTGCAATTGTTGCAGAAAATTGAAATCGCGCTTTCTTCACGGCAGTCCTTTATCCTGTCCATAACCAGGAGGAATCTGGCCCAGTAATGATGTACTGTTTCATCGGGCTCTTGCCATATTTGAGATAGATCGCTTATGTTTGGGTGGGCGGGTGGAATCAAGTTCGGAACCCCGCCCAATCTGAGGCTCAAAGGCCAAGGAGCTTCCGGATTCGGAAGCTTGGTTTGCTGGATGCTTTCCAACGAATCTGGTCAAAATGCCTGACTTTAGGTTCAGTATTTGATTGGCGTCCGTCCCTCTGCGGGAGTCCGGCATGGAGGGATCGGGAATCCGGACATAGTTGGTTTTTAACATAGAAGAAGAGTCGCCGCATTGTTCCTCTACCACGACAACATGGTGGGTAACCTGGGGAGAGTTAATTTCTCTCAGATCGGTTTTAAGCCCAATCTGATCATAGTCGGTAGCGACTCCCATGGCGGCGATGCGATCCAAGAGCTCGTTTACAGAGGAGAGCTCAATCGGATCTAGCTGCTCGGCGAATTCCGAGCTGACATGAAGATCACTTTTAATGACCTAAGAGGTCATCGTCGGAGCGGTGGCCGAACAGGCGGTCATAAGAAAACCGCCTAGCCGGATAGTCTGGCCGGCGGCCAAAGCTCCCTTGACGACGGTGTCGTCTTTGAAGACAGGAAAAGGCATCCTTCCTGATGGTGAGGACACAGATGAACTCTCAATGAAAGCACCAATGTCGGTGTCAAAACCGGCGGATCTCGGGTAGGGGGTCCCGAACTGTGCGTCTAGGCGGATGGTAACAGGAGGCGAGGGACACGATGTTTTACCCAGGTTCATGCCCTCTTGATGGTGGTAAAACCCTACGTCCTGCTTGATTAATATTGATGATGTGTGTTACAAGAGTAGATCTACCACGAGATCAAGGAGGCTAAACCCTAGAAGCTAGCCTATGGTATGATTGTTGTTCGTCCTACGAACTAAAGCCATCCGGTTTATATAGACACTGGAGAGGGCTAGGGTTACACAAAGTCGGTTACAATGGTAGGAGATATACATATCCGTATCGCCAAGCTTGCCTTCCATGCCAAGGAAAGTCCCATCCGGACACGGGACGAAGTCTTCAATCTTGTATCTTCATAGTCTTGGAGTCCGGCCGATGATGATAGTTCTGCTATCCGGACACCCCCTAGTCCGGGACTCCCTCAAAGGGCAAGACCACCTCATCGTCGAAGGGAAAGAGTGCTACATCGATGGAGGATGACGATGATGTCTTCATGTAGTTTGTATGTTGTATTATCTAAGCTAAGTCGTACCGTTTAATTTCGATATATTTGTATCTTAATTATCTCTAAGAGTGTTGTATTATCTAAGTTAAGTCGTACCGTCTAATTTCGATGTACTTGTATCTTAATCATCTGCATCAACGAGAGAAATATGTCTCTCGTATACATAGGTAGAATATTTCTCTCGCATTCATAGGTAGAATATGTCTCTCGCACACATAGATATACATGCATGTTGCATACATATGTAGCATATGTCCCTCACATACATAGATAGATATAGTGCTAGACACGCATCAGCCACGTCGTCCGCCACGTCGTGGAGGTGGTGTAGGCGGCGTCGGCCACATATACCTGTGCACTGGTCGAACGTTACGGGGAGGAAGCTAAGATCAATCTTGGTCATACTGTGTTTCCTGTGTGGGAGGTGGTGCAGGAGTCGAATACATGTCCACCCACTTGTTGTGCTGCGATAAGAAATCCTGTCTGTTATGCCCACCTTCATGGTCACTATCCCACCCGGATTCAGACATAGACATGTCATGTCCATACACCTGATATCTGTATGACCCTGCTGGATGGACGAACATAAGTAATGGTGAAATACATAGGCCCAATCGATATTCACAAGAATAAAAATGAAGAAACATACCTGTAGGCGGAGGTTACATCATGAATCCTGGTGTCCAACTCAGATCGAAGGTACAAAAAGAACAAAAGTTAGATTGAGACATACCCTGCGACGTGTCCAACTCAGACCGAAGGTAGGCATGTCGATGTCGTCAGCATCGAACATGATATCCATAGGCTCGTCAACACGTACGTCCGGTCATCCTATGAAGAACCTCTCCCACGACCACAGTTACAAAAACAGAGGGCATCCAAGAAGGGCTGACGTGGGTGACGTAAGCTGGCAGGTGTTGCACATAGCTCGGTATGTATACGCTAATACAGTCGAACCCCAACTCCCCTGTGTGATTTGATCCGGCGTCTCAGCGCTCGCGATCTCCAGTGCAATAGGGATGTAGCTCGCGCTAATAGTGCTGACATGGTTCTTCGTGAACATCACCTTGCCGAGAAGCCACAATATATATGCCTCCAGACTCCGAGTGATCTGTGTCGCATTCAATGGGACCCTTGGATACCCCGGGAACTTCTGGATCTGTATTGAGCAAAGAGAGTATTAGTACATAGTGAATGTATCTTCTGTAAAAATAGATGCACGACAACTGAAACTTAAGCAGCAGGGGAACTAACCTGGAAATGGAGCAACCATTCGTACTTAGGTCCGTGATTATCCGATGTCAGCGCCGGAGCACGGTCATAAATACCCGCGAAACATTGTGCAATACCAAGCTGCCAATCAGCCGGTGCCTCCAACGGTCCTATGGCATGACCTGCCAACGGTAGTCCCAATAAAAGGGAAACATCCTGGATAGTAGGAGCTATCTCTCCTCGGCGGAAGTGAAATGTGTGGGTCTCAGGTCTCCACCGGTCCACTAAGCATGTGAGCAAAAGGCATCGATGGTGAGGCTTTTGGAGGTCTCCGTGGACTCAAACAGACGCGCGAAAGGTAAAAGGCCAGCCCATTTCAACCTGCATGTGAGGACAAATCAGTTAGTGTGTCTCATCCATACATGCTTGAAGGAAATAATCAGCCCATTTGGAGGTCTCCTTTTGAGTGCGAGTGACCAGCGCGTCAATCTTGCGCTCAGAACCTATCACAGCATGATGCTTTCTAACAATGTTCGCACTAAGCAACCCCATTCCCGCCATTCCTGCATATACAAATTTCAAACATAGTGCCAGACTTAATACAAATTTCAAACATAGTGCCAGACATAATACAAATCACACATAGTATGAGACTTAATACAAATTTCAAACATAGTGCGAGACTTAATACAAATTTCAAACATAGTGCCAGACTTAATACAAATTTCAAACATAGTGCCAGACTTCATACAAATTTCAAACATAGTGCCAGACTTAATACAAATTTCAAACATAGTGCCTAGTTTCTGCCTTGACCTCTTCCTCCTCTTCCTCCCCTTGCTCTTGCTCCTCGTCCCCAGTTCCCTCGTCCATGCCCAGTGACGAAAGTGGGACAATTAGTGTCCCTATGGCCAAATTCATTGCATAAAATATATTGCATAGTGGCACCTCCCACTTCAGATTCATCCATATCATTCCGGATGTGTTGTGGAATTGCCACGGCAGATGTCCTAGCAGAAGGACTTAGTCGTGGAGCCATCGCAACTAGGTTAGTTTAAAGGGGTTAAACGGGACAAAGGACACAGGGATTTATACTGGTTTGGCCCCTTGCGGTGAAGGTAAAGGCCTAGTCCAGTTTGAGGTGGTATTGCTTGGGGTTCGATTACCAGGGAGTGAATACGCTTGATCTAGTTCTTGATCTCTTGTTTCTTGTCCTAAGCCGCCGCCGGGTCGTCCCTTTATACACACAGGTTGACGCCCGACGACTCACAGAGTCCCGGCCGGCTCATAATCAACATGTCCGGCTCGGTGACTAATTATACTTTGCCTTAAATCCAAGTCATACATATATGTCAGTTTACACCTATGGGCCTTAAGTCGCCTTTGGGCTTCGGGCCCCTTAGCAAGTCTGCTTCATGAACTGCCATCTTCAACATCTTCATGGGCTTTGTCTTGATGAACCGCCGTTGGTATAACCCGGCCCCTGCTGGGCGGGTCATACCCAATAGTTACATCCCCAACATTAGGCCACAGGTTGATTTGAACTTGTTCATGTCAATCTTCAACACTTAGGAAAATCCTTCTTCATTTAGTCTTGCGAGACCCTGTAACCCGCCATGACGTCATCTTCTAAGATCATGGTAACTCGTCGTGACATCATCTGTCATTAATATTACATAAATCCCAAATCTTAATATATCTTCTTTTTTTTATGAACCACCGAAAATCGAGGCGTCCGCGCTGTCACATATCCATTTTTTAACCTCCCCGATTCCCGCGCCTGCCACTTATCTTTCCAGCCTTATAAATAGGGCCAGGGGTCCCTTTCACTTTCCCCCTTGCCTCCTCGTCTGTGTCTTCCACCTCGCGTCGCCTCAGCGCCCGAGCTCCGCTGCCGTCGTCGACCTTTGCCACTGCCTCAACAACGGCCGCTGTATCAACGTGAACCGACCAGAGTTCGTCCGCGCGCCTCCGCTGTTCAACATCCTTGGTGAGTTCTCCTTCCTTCTTTTCCCATAGATCCATTAGGGCTTCCATGCGTTCGTCGAAGTTCATCTTCATTCTTCGCTGTAGCATTCATTTTTTATTCGAACTTGGTACCTCTCCTGCGCGGTGGTACCCGTGACACTCATTTTTGCTATTAAGCCATCTCCTTTTGCATAAAAAATCAGATCTGGACATATGAACTGCTCAGGCACTGCAATTTAGGTGTAGATTTTTCCATTATCTGACGCGCCGTAGATCGAAATTTATGATATCAATATGTGAAACCTGTTTTTCCAACACTTAGCAATTTTCCCTTTCTTAGATCTGTAAATAAATAATTGTGTGGGCGACTTAACACAGAAATAGTAACCCATCAGGTACCATTAGTCCCCTCTTAAGCCCGTCAATAACTCCTCTTTATGACTTCAATGCCAATCTCCGGTTTAATACCTATGCATGCTTCATTATTGTTTTGCATGTTAAGTCTTCAACCGGCTTAACCATATAATCTTGGACCGGCATAATCTTTCTTTCAGATCATTGAAAAAATGGCTAAGACATACACCGCTTGCAACTGGGTCCAATCCCGGATTACTGAAGAAGAGCTGAATAATTTCGTTGCCACTGGCGCCCTAGCCAAGAAAGAGGACATCCATTGGAGGGCCCCTAGTGAAGAAAATCCTCCTAAACCCAAGGATGGAGAAGTGATTGTCTTTGCTGACCATATGAGTCAGGGGTTCAACCCACTCGACTCAAAAAAATTCCGTGATGTGCTTCATTTTTTCCAACTTCACCCTCAAGATATTGGACCCAACTTCGTGTCCAACATTTGCAATTTTCAAGTATTCTATGAAGCTTAGCTTCAAGAGGAGCCTGCAGTTGATTTATTCAGAGAGTTCTACTATTTGAACCGTCAGACAGAGTTTGTTGATGGGCCCAACACCGAACTTGGTGGGATTTCAATTCAAAAGAGAAAAGAAGTCAGCTTTCCCCATGCTAAGCCGCCGAGTCATCCCAAAGATTGGCACCAGACTTGGTTCTATTGTCAAGACACATCTCCAACCGGCGAGAATCCTCTGCTAGGTTACCGCGAACATCAGCTTAGCAGCACACACCCACTCCCCACACAGCTCAGTGCGACGGAATGGGCCAAATACGCGCCATCATTTCCAAAGCTCAGAGCCTTTATGGCCAATGGCTTAACCGGCATTGAATTTGTCCGACGCTGGGTATCCTGGAGTATCTTGCCATTAAGCCGTCGCCCCGGCTTAATGTGCGAATACACTAGCGATGTAAGAGATCCCCAACGCCACTGTGACATTCAATAGTCTGATGCAGAAATTACTGAAGCCACCAAGAAATTTCTAAACGAACCCTTAAAGGAATGCAGCAAAACAGGACTTAGTCCTTTCAACACCTTCAATAAGCCGCCAGCCGTAAGTGTTGCTCACCTTCTGGTCAATTAATATTTTCAGTAGTTATGCCTACTCATGATCTTTTTGACCTCAACAGGCTGATTCTCCATTTTGGAAGAAGAAACCGCAAGATAAGTCGGCCAAACCGGCTCGTACCAAAACCAAGGCCACCAAGAGGCCTGCCAAGAAGAAGACCACTAAATCCGCCGAGTTAAACATTGATGATGACGATGATGATAATGAGTCAGAGGTAGAACTTGACTCTCTTGGCTCCTTTTTTATACATCTCATTGACAATGATTGTTATCAGGATGATGCAGAGGCCAGCCGTGCAGGTGACGCAGAGGTCATTATTCTTTTCTCCGGCTCAGAATCTCTGCTAACACAGAAAACTTGACAAGCAAGCCGGAAAGTAAGCTTTTTTCACCCTCTAGCTCACTTGGATCCCAACTTTCTTTTGAAGAAGCAGCAACACGAAGCTCACCGCACCACCTGGCATAGTGGCAGCGTGATTACTTCCTCCAGCTTACAAAACACAACGGTTCGCAAACGCCGCCCCAGAGGTCTTACATATTTCTGACATACTTTATCCCAAGGCGGGTCATTTGTGACAACCTCTTAACCCGTCTGATTCAAACTATCAGGGGACTTCTCATTCCTCTTCTGGCGAGTCAACGGGAACGCAAATCCCGGCTTTCGGAACTGTACCTGGGTAAGGATATATTTTAAGGACAACGCTAACGCCCACACGTGTGGTGGCAGTGAAACCCGCCCACACACCCTATAACACATAGACTGCTCCACGTCACCGCATGCATGCATGTGGGAATCTTTTTGGATTTTTAGATTTTTGAATGTTTTATCTCTTAAGTGAAAAATCCGATTGAAGATCCGTTTTCACCATTAAATCCCTCGCGATGAGATCTTCAAAACTAGATCCCATGTTGATATGTTTTGATCAAAAAAAATTGGATTAAAAGTTGCCATGTCTATTGCACATGAATTGCCATGGGGTTTACACTGAAGTTGCCATGATATATTTCAGCTATTTTCTTCTACATTTAAAAGTAAAATTTGACATTTATAAAATGGGAAATTAAGAAACTAGACTTGCCATGAACCATAAACTAAAATTTCCATGATACATGCACTTAAAATTAACATGGTTCATACAAAAAATATGTTTTATGGTCAAAGTACTGGAGTTGCCATCATCAAAATACTAAAATTACCATGCTCTACAAACTGAAATTGCCACATGGCAACTTTCGTTTAAGCACTATGGCAACTACATTGTAAACATCATGGCAACTTTTGGGCAATTTTTTTTGTCAAAACATATCAACATGGGGTCTAGTTTTGAAGATCTCGTCGAGACGGATTTAATGGTGAAAATAGATTTTTAATTTGATTTTTTAATTAGGAGATAAAACATTTTTAAGCCGAAAACCAAAAAGATTACTGCTGATGTCATCTGTTCACATGTGGCAAAATGAGTGGTAAAGGAGGCGTGTGGGCGATGTGCAAGATGCCACACGTGTGGGCGTTAGTTTTTTCGTATTTTAATCATTCACACCTTATGCTTGATCATTATACTGACCTCTTTACACTTCTTATTTTCAGGGGCCAAACCAAACCCAGCAAGAAGGCAAAGATGAACTCTTTACACTTCTTATTTTCAGGATGCGCCGACATTGTCGCCTACCTCTACTTGTACGCATATTCTCTGGGTCTGGAATGTACGCCTTTCAACAGGATTAACGGTGTTGAAGTTACCCATTGAGCGAAATCCCAGCAACTCACTTGTCCAGGTATTGAGGACGGACTCTTTTAGAAAATATGGAGACATGAACGATATTGCGTCCATTCCAAGCTGTGCGCAAGCAACAAGTACATGGGAGCATGGTAGGTGAAGCAACTTTGGTTTCGTGCATGTGCACTCACACGTTGGCCAGACTTCATTTCCAATTTTGACCTCATGCGTCCTCAGCTCATTTGCACAACTGAATTTGTTGTTAGCTAAGTGGACCTCAAACCTTCTTTCTTGATTACCAATGGGGACTACATTGCGTGACCTAGCTTTTTGCATCTTTTCTTCCATGTACTTGATAATCCTTTCACAGTAACGTGCGCTTGGGTTGTTCAAGATATGCTGCTCTGCTTTTTAACATCTATCTCTGAAATACTTCATGGTGCCATAGAAAATACCCTCAACGATGGCTATAAGCGGCAAAGCCCGGTTTCCTTTGAGGACAAAGTTGTATGTTTCTGCAAGATTGGTAGTCATGACACCATACCTTGATCCATGTGTGTCATGCAACAAAGACCACCTCTCCACTCGAAGGTTTTAATCGACCTCCCGAGCCTTCTCCGAGTACCAGGTGGGTCAAATCCTGGCAAGTCACAATTCCCAACAGGCTCCTCCTCGACGTCCGCTGTTCCAGTTGCTAACTGTGCTGCTACTGCTTCAACATGTGCTCTCACCGCTGCATCTCTTGCATCTTTCCCGTCCCTAACGTGTCTCTGCATGCACACATTAAGTCTATCATGTATCAAATTGTACTTCCATAGCTGGTTCTGCTTGCAGAGTTTTTTGAATAGATTCATCAGGTTCTTATTTCTGAACTGCGAGAAGAAATTAGCCCCCAGATGGCGCATGCACCAATGGCTCTACAAGTCCTACCATGGAGTTTGTTCCTTAGGACAAGCGTTTGTCAGTATCTTTATCGCACTGAGTATACCTGCATGCATGTCATGAAGGATGCAAACATTGGTATTATCATTCACAACTGCTACTTTCAATTTCATGAAGAACCATGACCAACTCTCAATGTTCTCACTCTCCACAAGTGCAAAAGCGAGTGGTACTACTTGATTTTGTCCGTCTTGACCAATGGATGTTAGGATCTGACCCTTGTACTTGCAGTGAGAAAAGTGCCATCTACACATATGACCGGTCGACAATGCCTGAAAGCTTTGATGCATACACCGAAAGCGAAGAACAACTGATGCAACACCCTCACAGTTGGGAACTCTTCCATGAAGAGGTTTTGGATGTCGACATAGGTGCCAGGATTCTGGTCCTGCAGTGTGTAGAGGAGCCGGACAACAGAGTCATATGCATCGCAAAATGAACCAAATCTGGTCTCAAGCGCCCTATGCTTTGCCCTCCAAGCCTTGCCATAAGAAATTCTGTATTTGAACCTCACGAATACTTTTGTCTAGATAGCCTTCACTTCCATCGCTTTGCACTCCACTATCTCACTGTAAAGCAACCGAGCAATAAGCGTGGACAAAGGTTGGCATGATCTTGAGGGATGCATGGAATAATACATGTGTGATGAACTTGGTCACTGATCACCCAACTTGTGCCATACTTAGGGAGATAGCCATGCACCCTGGCGGGACAATCTTCATTCTTGCATACCATTGTCAAGTATTTCCGACTTGAGACCTAAGCTGTGAGAACCCTTTGTGTGGACATTGCCCATTGAATGATTGCATACTTCAGAGCGTTCTTGTTGGGATACATAGCACCTGTCGCAATGTTATTCTGGTGATATTGCCAGGCAGAATCATGCCCATCATTCATGATTATTGCTGATGAGAAGTCATGATTCCATGATGCAGGATTCGGCAGATCCTCTGTGTTCTCTTCTTCATCAGACTCACCCGAATCATCGGCATGACCAATGTCAACATATGTATTCTCATCTTCCCTTTGGTTCTGCATTTGCCCATCTACCTCGTCACCGTCCACCTCCCTACTGTAATAATGTTTGGCATTTCTTCCTTGTCCCTGACTACTCTGCCCTTGTTCGTAACCATCATCTCCAGCATATGCATTGAGTATTGCATCCCATCACTGCTTTGCCCAGGATTGTAACCACCCTCGCCTTCAGGTGCAATTACCTCCTTTACAACGGGAAGCACTAAGGCACAAGGATCGCATCCCCTGGTTTCGCAACCTTGTAACCAGCGCACCCACTGAGAGGTCCGCTCTATTGGTCTCAAATAGAATAAAATGTTTGTACATGACCGGGTCCACAATGCATGAACACCCATGGTGTGCGTTTCAATATTCAGCCCTAAACATGTTGTCAACCATTCTTTCAACTAACTAACATACGGTTCGGGATATAACTATTTGTGTAAGCTGCCCAGGAGGGGCCGGGTTATGCAAAGAAGACTTGCCAAAAAGAAGCCCAGGACCAAGCATGAAGATGGCGGTTCAATAAAGGGTCTAAGGCCCACAGGCGGCTCAAGGCCCATAGTGGTAAATCGCCATGATGATATGACTTGTAACATAAGATAGAATTAACTAGTCACCGAGCCGGACACTGTCTATGAGCCGGCCGGGACTCTGCAGGCCGCAGGGCGTCCACCCGTGTATATAAGGGGACGACCCGCTGGCGGCTTAGGGCAAGAAACAACTCATCGAAAATCGGGCATAGCGTATCTCGCTCCCTGGTCATCGAAACATCAAGCAATACCAACCCAACTAGATGTAGGCCTTACCTTCACCGTAAGGGGCCGAACTAGTATAAACCTCTTGTGTCCCTTGTCCTGATTAACCCCTTCAGGCTTCCTAGTTGCGATGGCTCCACAACTAAGTCCTTTCACTAGGACATCTGACGTGACAATTCCACGACAGTTGGCGCCCACTATGGGGCCAGTGCACGATGGATTTGAGTTCTTGAAGGGCAACTTCGAAGGGCTCAGGGGATACGCAGTGGGCCGGATGACCAAGAGTCGTCGCGGCAAGATCTACATCAACGATGAAGGCTGGGGCCCCAACGCCGACTCAATTGAGTACGGGTACCGGGTCCCCTTCGGCGGAATCCACGTCTTCATCGGCCGGATTGGTGAGCCGGGCCCTGAGCCAGACAACTGCACCGACCTTGTCGAGACGGCTCAGCGCGCGAGACCCGCCTGAGCTCAACACGTCATGAAGCGTGCCTTCGTGGGCTGCATCCACGGAGAGGAACTGTCTAAAGGATCTGAAGATGGTGGTGAGATGGTCGTCCTCTCTGACGGTGATTCATCCGCCGGTTCAACAGATTCGATGTATCAAGTGCAAGAGGGCATGCTTGGGTCTGTTCCGGCGGCTCCAGTATTCCGGACCCCTATGAGCCGCCAAGATGGGCAGGAGTCTTCATGGCCGGGACTCAACCCGGCCAAAACTCTACAACTGCTACCGCAATAACGTCCGGGGTAGGAGCGGTCGCGGCAGGAGGCCATGTGCACCCGCCGGCTCGGATACAGATGGATCTCAAGGATAAGCTTACGGCCCTATTAACTGCCACGGTTATTCCTGCAAATCAAGAAGAGCATGATGCGGAGGTGGCACAGGTGCGCGAGGAGATAGCTCGGGCCAAGGAGGCCTTGGCAGCTGAGGACACCAGGATAGCTACGGAACGGGCAGCTTTGGATGCACGGGCGCAATGGCTCCAGTCAGAGGCTTTTCAGCTTACGATGAGCCTGAGTGCATCTAATGAGGTGACGAGGAGGAGATATCAGAAAACCCAGTCCTGTTTACCTCCGGTTTACGATCCTCGGAATCTTTTTGCTACACCCGGAGCCGGCCCAAGTAACCCGCCAGATGCAAATCAGTTTATGACAGCCGGAATAGGAGGACCGGCTCAGCCTCGGGAGATGGCACCTCCTCATGGGAACATGGCACCGCCCCGTTACGTGCCGATACTGCCGGGTCACTTTTCCAAACCCATGGAGAACTTAATCGCAACATCGGCGCGTTTGGCGGCTCTCCCGGTGGACGGTGATGATCCGACAGCGGTGGAGATCCGGAGGATCAGAGAACTTGTCCAGACGGCCCTGGCTCAGCAAGAGACTTATTCTTATAGCCAGGACATGATTTGTTCAACTCCTCCGCCTTGGTTAGCACCGCCTCGTCAAAACCGGATTCCAAGTTACAGCAGGCACATGGAGTCAGAAGCTTTGTCAAGCAATGCCCAGCGTCATAACCATCCCGGTGGCTATAACCCAGTACAAGACCGAATACATCAGGAGAACGAGTGAGCGGCTCAGCTAGCGGCTCAACAGACGGCTCATCAAGATTTCCCAGAGTATCCGACGACTTCCGTTGAGATGGGAGCCGGCGGTGTTCCTTGTTTGGTGCCGTCTCTGCGTAATGTACGCCTACCCAAGGACTTCAAGGGACCTTGAAAGGTGCCGAATTACACGGTCGACTTACAGCCCGGAGCGTGGATTGAAAGCTATGAGATGGCCATGGAGCTGTTGGAAGTCAGCGACGCGGCAATGGCTAAGTACTTCACCATGATGTTGGATGGAACGGCCCGGTCTTGGTTAAAGGGCTTGCCGCCCAATTCCGTTAACTCATGGGCAGAGCTAAAGGCCCGATTCATCCAGAACTTCAAAGACACTTGCAAGCAATCCATGTCGATTGTGGACTTGACTAATTGTAAGAAGGAGGAGGGTGAATCCACAACTCATTGGGTGCATCGGGTCAAGGAGATAATACATTCGTCTGATAAGATGGATGCCGGCTCTGCGGTCCTCATGTTGGAGAAGAACTGCCGCTTTGAGCCGCTGAGACAGAAACCGGGGTGCCTTAAGCGTGATTGCAACGATATGGGTACGCTTATGGTAGATTTAGTCAAATCCGCCGACTCTGATAGTACCAAGGATCCCGCGTCTGATGAGGAAAAGACAGGAAAGGGAAAGAAGAATGGCAAGGGAAAGGGTCAGCAGCATAACCCAATGAATCAAGGAGGCAATAAGCGTAAGGCGGAGGGTAACCTGGAGTTTGTAGCCAACGACAATGCACAGGGTAATAATCAGAGACGTAAGGGCAAACCGCCCCCTCGATCTGGCGGGTCAGGCCCATCTCTTGAGCAGCTACTCAATGAGCCTTGCCCGAGACACGGCACCCGGGAACGACCCACCACCCACTTATGGAGGGATTGCGCGATCATGAAGGCCTTCAAGAATTCCAACATGTTTGATGACAATCATGGATCGGGCGGCAGCTCAGGAGCCGGCGGCTTTCATGGCCCGGGCGATGGTTCAAGTTCCGGCTTTCAGGGAAATCAAAGCGGCTATAATCAACAGCAGCCTGGTCAGTGGGGTCAACAGCAGCAGCAGTCGGGTTATCAAAGCCATCCTAAGCAGCTGAATAGTGGGCAGTATCATGTGTTCACTACCAGCTTGTGCAAACGTGAACAGAAGGTTCATAAGAGGGCCATGAATTCTGTTGAACCGGCGGTTCCCCGTTATTTGAGGTGGTCAGAACAGCCCATTGTATGGAGCAGGGAAGATCACCCCCTCATGGTTGATAATCCGGGTCAGTTAGCCTTGGTGGTAGCACCTCAGGTTGGTGGATATAAATTCACTAAGGTACTCATGGACGGGGGTAGCAGCATCAATATCCTCTATTATGAGACCTTTCGACGCATGGGGTTAACTGATAAGAATTTGAAGACGTCCAACACTATTTTTCATGGAGTGGTTCCTGGTAAGTCGGCTTACCCAGTTGGAAAGAATGAACTGGAAGTGGCCTTTGGAGATGAGTATGATTCCAGGGTTGAGAAATTAACGTTTGAAGTGGTCAAAATCAGGAGTCCATACCATGCTTTGTTTGGACGGCCGGCTCATGCCAAGTTCATGGCACGACCGTGTTATGTTTATCTGCAGCTTAAGATGCCGGGTCACAAGGGCACCATCATCGTGCATGGAAGTCGAAATGTAGCTCTGGAATATGAGGAGGGCGACGCGGCTTATGCTGAGTCTGTTTGGGCAGCAGAGGAGCTGAAGTTTTATCAAGACAATGTTGACCCGACGGATATGACCTCTCTAAAGAAGCCAACCACCGAGCATGACCCAGCTATGAAGTTTAAGTCGGCTGCTGAAACCAAGCTTGTTGATTTCAATCCAGGTGATTCATCTAAGCAGTTCAGCATCAGTGCCAATTTGGATCCTAAATAGGAAAGCGCACTCATCGAGTTCATCCGTGAGAACCGGGACATCTTCGCATGGAAACCTTCTGACATGCCGGGTGTACCGAGAGAACTTGCTGAGCACACTCTCAATATTGATCCGAAGTATAAGCCGGTCAGGCAGTTTCTTCGACGGTTCAACAAAGAGAGACGGAAAGCTATTGGAGAGGAAGTCGCCCAGCTCTTAGCGGCTGGGTTTATTGTTGAAGTTTTTCACCCGGAGTGGTTGGTTAACCCGGTGCTCGTGCTCAAGAAGAACAACACCTTGCGGATGTGTGTGCATTACACGGACTTAAATAAGGCTTGTCCGGCTGATCCCTTTGCTCTCCCCCGTATTGATCAAATCATTGTGCTACGGCGGGTTGCGAGCGTTTGAGCTTTTTGGATGCTTACTGTGGTTATCATCAGATCAAAATGGCAGTTAAGGACTAGGAGAAGACGACTTTCATCACTCCGTTTGGAGCCTTTTGTTATGTGTCTATGCCATTTGGGCTCAAGAGTGCTCATGCGACTTATCAGCGATGTGTACAGAACTGTCTCCACGATCAAATTGGACGCAATGTTCATGCTTATGTGGATGATATCGTGGTGAAGTCCAGAGAGAAGGAAACCTTGATATTTGACTTGAAAGAGACCTTTGATAATCTCCGGGTTTATAAGATGATGCTTAACCCGGCCAAGTGTGTATTTGGTATACCTGCAGGCAAGCTCTTGGGTTTTCTAGTCTCAAAGAGAGGCATTGAAGCTAATCCAGAGAAGATCAAGGAAATTACCTCTCTGGCTAAACCAGCGTGCATCAATGATGTTCAGCGACTGGTGGGTGGTGTTGCTGCTTTAAGCCGGTTCATAAGCCGGTTAGGTGAGAAGGCCCTACCGCTGTATCAGATGATGAAGAAAACAGACACTTTTGTCTGGAGTGATGCAGCTCATACTGCCTTTGAAGATTTAAAGAGGCAGTTGTCTGAGCCACCGGTCCTTGCGGCTCCCATTGATAAAGAGCCATTTCTATTATATGTGGCTGCTAATTCACGAGCCGTCAGTGTTGCCATCGTGGTGGAGCGTAAGGAGGCTGGCAAGGAACATCCGGTTCAACGGCCGGTTTACTACATCAGTGAGGTGCTCATTGAGTCTAAACAAAGATATCCACATTGGCAGAAACTTGTTTACGGAGTGTTTATGGCAAGCCGGAAGCTGAAGCAGTACTTCCAAAGTCATCCTATAACTATGGTAAGTTCTGCCCCCTTGGGAGACATCATCCAGAGTAGGGAGGCCACAGGATGAGTCGCCAAGTGGGCTACCGAGCTTGGGCCTCATGGTTTGATGTACATGCCATGTACCGCCATTAAGTCTCAAGCCTTGGTGGACTTTATCAATGATTGGGCAGAGTTGCAGGCACCTGAGGAGAAGCCGGATAACACATATTGGACTATTCACTTTGATGGGTCCAGGCAGTTGGAAGGCTCGGGGGCTGGAGTTGTTTTAACTTCCCCTCGAGGTGACAAATTTTGTTATGTGCTCCAGCTTATGTTTCTTGTACTAACAATGCAGCTAAGTACGAGGCCTTACTCCATGGTCTCCAGATGGCCAAAGAGATGAATTTGAGCCGGGTAAGGTGCTTGGGCGATTCAGATCTCGTGGCCCAACAGGTGTCAGGCAAGTGGGACTCCAAGGATCCTCTTATGGCGGCTTATCATCGTGAAGTAGATGTTGTGGCTAGGCACTTCAAAGGTTATCAAGTGGAACACATTGATCGAAGGAAGAATGAGGCGGCTGATGCTTTAAGCCGGTTGGGATCTCAGCATAAGCGGTGCCGCCTAACACCTTTCTCGACATTTTGCATAATCCTTCTGTCAAGGTACCTACAGAGGAAGAACTAGCAGTGCCAGACCCAGAGGCACAGTTGGTGGCAGCTCTTCACGTTATCCCGGATTGGACAGTGCCATACTTGGCCTATATGACCCGGGGAGAGTTGTCTGAGGATGACACCTTGGCGAGACAAATCCTCAGGCGGTCCAAATCTATGACGATTGTTCATGGCGAGTTACATCACCGCAGTGTCACTGGGGCGTTTCAACATTGTGTGTCGCCTGCAGAGGGTCAGGTGATACTTCGTGAGATCCATGAAGGAGATTGTGGTCATCATGCCGGTTCAAAATCTCTTGTGGCCAAGGCTTTCCGTCATGGTTTCTATTGGCTGACGGCTCATGCTGATGCGGAGGATCTAGTCAGCAAATGTGACGGATGTCAAAAATTCTCACGAGGAGCCCATGTGCCGTCTCAAGAGTTGAGCATGATTCCAATTACTTGTCCATTCGTAGTCAGGGGGCTTGACATGGTTGGACCTTTCAAGAGGTCTAAGGATAAAAATACACACCTCCTGGTGGCAGTGGATAAGTTTACAAAGTGGGTTGAGGCAGAGCCGGTCAGTAAGTGTGATGCAGCCACGACGGTTCAGTTCATGAAAAAGGCGATCTTTCGTTTTGGTTTCCCACACAGTATCATAACTGATAATGGCACTAATCTCTCCAAAGGTGCCATGGAAGAGTTCTGTCAACGAGAACATATCCGGCTTGATGTTTCGGCTGTTGCTCATCCTCAATCCAATGGTCAAGCAGAAAGAGCTAATCAGGAGATCCTGAAGGGTATCAAACCCCGGCTCTTGGTCCCCTTGTAGCGGACTCCAGGTTATTGGGTGGAGGAGTTACCCTCTATATGGTGGAGCATCAACACGACGCCTAACAGATCTATAGGGTACACACCTTTCTTCATGGTGTATGGAGCAGAGGCAGTCCTGCCAAGTGACATCCGGCACGATTCACCCCGCGTGGCGGCTTACGTTGAGGCTGATAACGAAAAAGCTCGTCAAGATGCACTTGACTTGTTGGATGAGGAGCGAGACTTGGAAATAGCCCGCTCGGCGATTTACCAGCAAGACCTGCACCGCTATCACAGCCGCCGGGTTAGAAGCAGAACCTTTCAGGAAGGCGACTTAGTGCTCTGGCTCATCCAGGACCAGTCTGATATGCACAAGCTATCCCCTCCTTGGGAAGGACCCTTTGTGGTCAGCAAGAATCTGAACAACGGGTCATACTACCTCATCGATGTTTGAGAGCACAAAGACTCACGTAAGTCGGAGGAGGAGACCCGCCGGCCGTGGAATATCGCTCATCTTCGGCCTTACTATACTTGAGCCACCGGCTCTCAAGATGTATATATTTTGACATTGTATATATTATATAAAGAAATAAAGCAGGACCTCTGTCCTTTTCACCCTCAAAGGTTTATATGTCTTCTTTATCAGGTGGTGGAAATAACCAACAGGGAGCGGATCATATCTGAATTTGTCTTCCCCTTTGGTCTGGCTTATGATCATATCTGACTCTAGCCATGATCACTTGGGGGCTTCCTGTTCAAACATAGGTCGTATTAGAACCAAAGAGAACATAGCTATCTATACCCACTTGATTGGCATACTGCCAAACCCACTTGGGGGCTTCTTGATCATATTTGAATCATAGCTTAACCCCTTTGGGTCTGACGTGGATCGTATTCGAATCAGCGTCATTAAACAACTCTTATGGTCACTTGGGGGCTTCCTGTTCAAACATAGGTCGTATTCGAACCAAAGAGAACATAGTTGTCTATACCCACTTGATTGGCATCGCCAAAGCCATTGGGGGCTATATGATCGTATTCAAATCTTAGCTTAACCCCTTTGGAACGGTTCACTGATCGTATTTGAATCATAGGCCTTTCAAATTTTGTTTATTACTCATCATACTTTGCAAGTATAAATGTTACTATCGTGAGGCCTTTCTTGAAAGTACTATGGGGTTCTTGTTCCACCGGTTTCATATTGGTCACTTTAATTGTTAAAGGCCAGGTGAATATCATATGTGCCAACTTTCAGGAGTTAAACTTACCCTCATGATTTAGGTCACATAAACCGGCAAGATTACCAAAAGGATCGCAGGTATGCTATTGTGATTATGTTTAATAAATATAATCATAAACCGTCCTTTATATGATGTTTTGGTTCGCACTTTGGGTTATCAATACCTTATGTGACCCCCGATGCGATAAATCGCCAAGGGAATTTTTGCTTGTTTTATATGCAGGGTAAGGCAAGCAAATTTTTAACATCAAGGAAATAAAAGATCAACATAAGCTGGAAGTATATACCAATGGCGGCTTACGAAAGTATTAAGCGCCATAAACATGCGTGAAGGCATGACAAAAATTGAGAGGTTTTTCTACCCTATTACAAGACTCCTCGAGTCTGAATAATGAAGCATTGTTTTCGCATAGTCATAAACGCCTGGCGGTTCACTCCTTTGGTGGGCTTGAAGATTCCGGGTTATCCTTCTCCGCTTCTCCATCGGCTGCCCTGTGCTGGAAGGTTGACGAGGCCCAGTCAATGCCACTCAAGGCTTCAAACTCAGCTTCATCATCTATTAAACCGGCTAGGTCCACTTCAGGAGCAAAGGTATGCTTACGAGTTGGAGGGATCAGGTTGACTTCATCATAGTGAGGGGTTGGAATTCTCCGGTTCTCACTATCATAGCCCGGCTGATACTTGGTAAGATCAGTATCGTTCCCAATAAGAGTAGCAACGGGGCATATATCTTTGACGCAGGCGGTGAAATCCTGTTCGTCAAATACGGTCCCATACTCTTTCAGACTCGGGTATCCAAGAGCGAGGTCAGCCGGGTCTAGTTCTGGAATCCATGCTTTCGCCCGGCTCAACGCGGCTATGGCCCCGGTCTTGCGGACACCCGCCTTAGATCTTGGACCCGTTGAGGTAGTAAAGCAAGCCGCTTCAGCATGTGTTGCATGAGGTGAGGAACGTCATTTGATAAAGCTACAATGGCCAAATCTCGTTGTGACCCGGTGTAGAGCTGTTCCACCAGAGTATAAACCGCCTTTAGCTTGATCAACATGTTCTGCTTGAGGTTTGTGCTCCTGGGGCCTGCATTATTAAACATAAGGTGAGCCGGAGCTGACAATTGAAGTAATCATTGAAAGGAGGTTTGCAAAGTTTAAAGTTTATATGAGTAACTTACCAAAGATTGCTGAGACCATTTGGGATATCTGGCGCTTTAAGCCGGACAGCTCCGCTATTGCTTCTGCAAGCAATGCCTCTGCCGTCTCGGCCCGTGTCACCAGTGAAGCCTTTTCATCAGCCCAGATTTTCTTCTCTGCCTCAAAATTCTTCTTCAACTTCTCTTGTTCAGAGACGCTGAATTCAAATTTGGAGTTGGCCTTTTGAATTTCAAGTTCTTGAGTTGTCAGACGGCTCTTCAGGTTAGCAATCTCCGACTCAAATTGACTTATGGAGGCCTGCATTGATGCCGGGTTGTAGACAATATCATGGTAAGATAACATTAAGTCCCAAGCACTTTGCAAGCAAAGATACTTGACACTTGGGGGCTAATGTATGCTGAAGAATTTTAACTTACAATGTCGGTTCATGGAAATTAAGTCCCAAGAACTTTGCAAGCAAAGATACTTGACACTTGGGGGCTAATGTGTATCGCAAGTTCAAGGTATCATGTTACAACCGGGTTAAATATCTTCTTTATAAAACCGGACAAAGCAATGCTAAGCAGTTTTCTAAGTCTACAACATATTTATTCATAAGCAATAGACTTGGGGGCTGATACAGTGAGTATGATTAAGAAAAATAGCATAAGTTATACCTCAGATTTTTGCTGTATTTGCTTCACCATGCCAATTTCCAGGTCACGGCTGCTGTGTACTTGATTGAGATAGCCAGAGACTATCTCTCCAACGCTCAAATGAGTATAGTTAGTAATGTCTAGCTTGGTCTTTCGGTGTTCCAGAAGCTCCTCTTTAGTAGAGCACTTGGCAAGGACAGTGGGCCGCCCCGGCTCAACAAACTGAGTCTTTAGAATCTCAACTTCCGAATCAATTGTCTTGGCTAGACTAGGAGCTTCCGGGTTATCAGAGATGTTGAGAGTATCTTCGGCGGGTGGATCAGAGGTTGGTGCTGGAATGTCATAGGCTGGTTCAGGCGGCGGCTGATGGGTAGAGCTGTCAGGAGCAGCCGTACCAAGCTTCGGTTCAGTCGTGACCAGGTCTTGGGACAGCTTACTCTTTTTTGCCCTCTTATTGGGCTTCACTTGCACGTTGTGGACAAAGGCGGAAGGATGAGTACAAAAGCATGGGTAAGGTAAAGCATAAGGTAAACAAAATTACATTACCCGGGGGTAGGTTCGAAAGCCGGCATGTTAGATTGCATAGACTCGCCGGAGGAAGGAGAGGTATCCTGATAATTGGAGTCAGATGAATTGAGAGGTTGACGAATTAAACCCACCAAAGGTAAACCAGAACGTAAATCGGAGATAACCTCAGTCCGACGCTTCCTGGTTACGTCAGGTAAGCCAGAGGAGAGCTCTATTTCCTTGCTGATCCGGGTCTGCCTCCGGATTTCAAGTTGTTGTTGCTTCAAAAGAAATTGAGGATCTTCGTAAGCCAAAGGATGTGAAAATCTTACTTTCCAGATTAATCTTCGAATTTTCTGAGGCGGCGGGGGCTCGGAGTCGGAGGAGATTATAGTTACCTCTTCCTCGACGGCTTGGCTGTTCCCTGTGTCTTCCTGAAAAGATTTAATGTCAGTAAGGTGATGATAAAGAGTCAAGGGTGTTGAAAGTTACCTCTTCTTCATCATCATCATCAGTATCATCAAGTTTAAACATATCTGAAGTGCCTGGCTTCGTCTTCTTTGAAGTTCCAGTCTTGGCGGTTTTCCTTTTGGCTCTTTTTGCCACTCTGGCTTGTTTGGCCGCCTCATGGTCATACTTGACCTTCCAGAAGTTGTCATCGGCCTGTGAAAAAAGATAAGGGGTTATGAGTAAAATCAAGGTGTAATATAGTAAAGAGTATTCATTAAGGTTGATGACTCGCTGCGGGGGTCGGGTTCTTCTTGCAAAAAGGAAGTAAGCCAAAGGCATTACTAGTCACCGTGCCCTCTTTCAACAATGTTTGGGTCGTAGCCTCCACCACATCATATGGTAAGTCGTCAGGATTATGACGCAGTGGGTCATTCTTCTCGCCTGAGTAAGTGTACATTAAGCCGGGGCGGCGGCTTAACAGAAGCACTCGCCAAGTGACCCCGACTCGGACCAGGTCGATGTCGTCTAAGCCATTTCCCAAAAGAGTTTTGATTTTTGTAATGGTGGGAGCAAGTGGCAGACGTTCAACAGCAGTCAGTTTATCCGGCAGCGGGTGGTTGGATTCAAGGCGTAAGGCACGGAAGCCGGGCAGAGGATTTTCCTCAGCCCGAGAAGTGTCATGGCAGTAGAACCACGTCTGATTCCAATCCTTTGGATGACTCGGCAGTTCAGCATAAGGAAAAAGGTAGTCTCTCTACCGCTGAATCGAGATGCCACCAAGTTCAAGACTGGGCCCGTTGGCACGTTCATTCTGCCGGTTTAAATAGAATAGCTCTCTGAACAAAAGTAGATTGGGCTCTTCTCCCAGGTACACTTTGCAGAAAACTTGGAAGTTGCAGATATTTGACACGGAGTTCGGTCCAATGTCTTGAGGTCTGAGGTCAAATAAATGCAAAACATCCCTGAGAAATTTTGAACTGGGTGGAGCAAATCCCCGGCTCATATGATCCGTAAAAACTATCATCTCCCCTTCTTTGGGCTGAGGTTTCTCCTCGGACGGGTCAGGGGCATGATAAAACATGACCTCCTTCTTGGGCAGGTGGCCAGACTTCACAAATTCAGACAATTTGCTTTCTTTGACAGTGGATTGGACCCAATTACAGGTCACAGGAGCCTTGGTTGCCTTAGGTGCCATGACGTAAGTGGAAGTCTATGACAAAATAAGAAGCTCCGGTTCAATTTTAACCCGGAAGGAAAGTATTTTTAAGTCTATTCAAAATGGCGGCTTAAGACGGGGCCTAATGACATATGGCTAATTATATCTGGTTATCTAAGCCGCTGTGGGAATCAGTAACAGTTAAGTTATTTTAAGCCGCCAGGAGCTGGCAAGGCTGTCGATTAACATTGTCTATTTTAAGCCAGCAATGAGAGTCGCTAGAGTTAAATGGGCCTAACAGAAACAGATTTTTTCCTAAGTGTCGCAAAAACAAGTTTCGCAACTGGCAGAGATTAATTTGGATCAAATAGGTGTGCAGAAAAGGAAATATTTCTAAACCTAGAAACTAGTGCAGATGAGTTCATAAACTTGAAGGAGTCCTATCTGCAAGCGAAAAGGGATCTATTTGCATTCGAAATAAGTGCGAAACAGCTACCTCAGCGGTATTATACTGTCTTAAGATCAGAAAGAGCCGTCGGAGGTGGAATCTATCAAGTGTTCGTAATGGACGGCGACGAACACCGACGAACTCAAAAATCTTAATGCAGATATGAGGAACAAGGAGGAAGAAACTTACAGATGCAGAGTTGCTGCAGAGGTCCGTCGCGTTTTTTTGGTCAAGTCAGGTTGATGCAGCGGCCTGAGTTGGTGAAAACGAGGAGATCTGCGGCGGCGGTCGCGGCGAAGCTCTGAGCAGCAGAGAGACAGCGAGAGGAAGAAGACGAACGAAGGGGGAGAATGGAAGACCTAGGTCGTGCCTATTTATAAGGGAAGGCCGACTGAGACGGTGCGAGAAACAAGGAGACTAAACATCATTATCCAGCGGCCCTGACGTTTCGGTTTTCGGAGCGGTCAGTAAAAGCAAAGATCCGTTGGAGGATATGGTGGAGTAAAATATGAATTTAAGAAAAGATGACATCACGGCGGGTTAACATTGATCCAGAAGATGACGTCATGGTGGGTTAAACCCTTTTGCACAGGCAGAAGACCGAAGGCTTATTTCTTAAGGTATTTTAAGATTGACATGAACCGGTTCAAATCAATCTGGGGCCTAATGTTGGGGATATAACTATTTGTGTAAGCCGCCCAGGAGGGGCCGGGTTACGCAAAGAAGACTCACCAGAAAGAAGCCCAGGACCAAGCATGAAGATGGCAGTTCAATAAAAGGTCTAAGGCCCACAGGCGGCTCAAGGCCCATAGTGGTAAACCGCCATGATGATATGACTTGTAACATAAGATAGAATTAACTAGTCACCGATCCAGACACTGTATATGAGCCGGCCGGGACTCTGCAGGCCGCATATAAGGGGACGACCCGCTGTCGGCTTAGGGCAAGAAACAACTCATCAAAAACCGGGCATAGCGTATCTCGCTCCCTGGTCATCGAAACATCAAGCAATACCAACCCAACTAGACGTAGGCCTTACCTTCACCGTAAGGGGACGAACTAGTATAAACCTCTTGTGTCCCTTGTCCTTATTAACCCCTTCAGGCTTCCTAGTTGTGATGGCTCCACAACTAAGTCCTTTCACTAGGACATCTGACGTGACAATTCCACGACATATACCATGTTTGAGGGGCGGTCAGTGGCACCTCTATGTGCTCAAATTCACTCAGATCAACCCCAATCTCATTTGTTTGGACAATACTAGAACCATAGTAAAATATGAACGTCACTACATCATGCATCTTGACTCACCTATAAAATTATTTAACATGGACAGACAACTGTTAAACAGCATGACAAACTAAAAATATTCACACTCCTAAATATTTGACAAGTACATATATTACGTAATATTAACGGAGCAACTAAAAATATTGACACACCTAAATATTTACTAAACTAAATATATTACGGATATTACCGGAACAACTTCAAAAATTGATACAACTACATGTTTGACATCTAAAAATTTCACATCCACATATAATACAAAATATTATCGGAGCAACTGAATATATCCACACAACTAAATATTAGAAATCGAAAAATATATCGGTTACTACTGGAGCAAATAACATCTACCAAAGAAAATGTCTGTTAAATTATACCCTTGAAGCGTGCGAACCAATGACGACGAACGGTGGCCTTCAATCACCGGAGCCGGAGCTTCACCTCGACCACACTGCCGCAGCTTCACCAGTTCATCTCCACCTCCACCACCTCCACCAAAATGCTCACCACGACCACCACGAGCTACCCCATCAGTAGATCGATGTCTCCCTTGCCTCCCCCAACTATCTACAACGTATCTACGGTGGAAAATCAGGAAAAAAATGGCTCAGTTTGGTGTATAAATGGGGTAGTTTTTGAGTGGGAAAGAGATGAGATGAAGAACACCAGGAACAACAGAGGAGGATAAGGGAAGGAAGAGGAAGAAAGGAGCGTCGGTGAGGTGGTGGCACCCTCTCGTCCATCAGGTGGACGATCGTCCAGCAGGAGGCGACAGGCCCGTGTCGTCTGGGCCCCGGGCAACGGCAGCCCATGCCGGGATGAGGGGGGGGGGGGGAGTGCGATGTGGCCGCGCCAATCGCCGGGCGCCACATGGACGTTTTGCCACCTGTCGTCCTCCCATACGACGACTCGGTCCAGTCGTCCAGCAGCAGGATGATGAACTCCACTCGTCCACCCGCAGGACGAGGCCGCATTATTTTTGAGAAATATCAAAACCGTGTATTATTTATGAAAATTAATTAAAAATGTATTATTTAAAAAAATTAGCAAAAAATCAATCACAAGTCTGAGAGAGGTGACGGAGTGAGTGTCAAAATTGAATTCTCATTCTTTGCATCATTCAAATTACCTGTGCAGTAGGTTACCATCTATTTCCCAATACATTTTGCAAGGTCTTTCCAAATCCACAAACAACAAACCTACAAGCAAACACGAGTAACAATAAAAAGTGAGAAGTGAATGGAGAAAAAAATAGTTCCACAATGAATGTATGATGTTGAAGAGGTAAAATTTATCTTGCCACTTCCAATGATCTTCAGTGTTTCTACAAATACTGTAAATTTCTTCGTTGCATTAATATTTTAGTTCTCTCTCTTTATGCAGCGTGATATAGACATCTTCAGGAGACAATTGCATAAAACTTGCTCTACTGCACGTTGAGCAACGTCAAGATAGGTTACACACCAAACGGTCCAGAAGAAATTCTTGCAAGTCGAGTTTAGAAATAGTCCACTTAGAAAACACATGTTTGTGATAGTTCTCAATATAGATATACACCTTTTGGTCCTGCAAGTATGCTTCTGAAGGATTATCTTATAACAAACATGTTTCTGTTAGGCCATAAAATTAGTTGGTCAGCTACTATTTATCCTTTTTATCCAAAGTGATGTCAAACCGCAAATTTATTTAGCTTTTGTATTCAGAATTACATCGAGCTCATTAAAGAGGTGGCGAGTTTTCTTATTGAGTTCTCATATAATCATTCGGAATTGCATCAAGTTTGTATTTCCTCCAGAAAATAAAATGCATTTTTTTATTAAGTGGACACTCAGGCAACATCAAACCAAACAACATCCTGTTGGGGTGTGCAGTGCAAAATTCATACATTTCGACAGAGAAAGAGGCAGGTCCACTTCAGTGCTGGTTCCTATTTGGCTCCTTAAGCGCTAGTTTTAGGCCATTTGGCAAACCGACGCACATCCTCCCACTTCGTAGTTCCTATATGGGCCGGCCCAAGTAGTCTTTTTTCACTGGTTCAGATTCTGCAGGGTTTGTCTTGGCATTTTTTATTTTGTTTTTCCTAGCATGGGTTACCGATTTTCTTATTTAATTTAAATTTCATTTTTTCATTTTTCTTCATTTTTTGACTCAACCAATTCAGAACTTTTTTCAAATTAGTTTAAATTTTTGAAAATTCCTGTGACTTTGTTTTTCAAATCCATGAACTTTTCTAAATGTGTAAACTTATCCAAATTTCATGAACATTTATCAATATTCTAAATTTTTTTTCAATTTTTTTGCGAAATTTTAAATTCATGAACGTTTTTTTTTCATTTTTGTAATTTTTTCCCAAATTATGAACTTTTCCAAGATGTGAACTTTTTTCAAGATCATGAACTTTTTTTCCAAACTTTTGATCTTTTTTTTCCAATCAATAAACTTGTCTTAAATTCTCAAACTTTAGTCAAATTTAGTGATTTTTTAAAAAACATTTTTTTCAAATCTTTTGTGAACTTTCTTTTCAAATCCATGATTTGTTTTTCATTTTTGTGAACTTTTCCCAAATTACGAACTATCCTAAGGCCTGGACTTTTTCAAGCTCTTGACCTTTTTCAAATTTGCGAATTTTCCTTTTGAAATTGATGAACTCTTTTCCAAACTCATCAACATTTAATTATTGAACTTTTCTCAGACTTGCGAAAGCACACCTAATTCGTGAACATTTTTCAAATTTTCTAATTTGTAAACTTTTTTTTATTTTTCATATTTTTGGAAGTACTATAAGAGAGGAGATACCAGAAATAATCGAAAGAAAGAAAAAAATGTACCGGACGACCAAACGATGGTACGACTACTTCACGTGGGGTTTCGATTGAGTAACGTTTTTGCGGGGTCGGCCCGCTAGGTGTCCCGTTCAGGTGCTAGTAGCATAAACCGACGGTGATAGCACTGTTTAGGAGGTTTCCTCTTGAGTACCATGAACTTGGCGTGGAACACACAACACACCGCTGTAGTCCGCTGCAGTGTGCCCTTAGGCCACCTCACTCACGGTCGCACAACAGCGTCACGGTGGCCAACTCATCCAGGCCAACGGACGACGGCCCTTGCCCATGCCCTCCACTACATTGCCGCTGACGCCAGGGAATTACCGGTCACTGACACCGAACAGTCCTAATGCGTGACCATCGCAGTGTGGTCCTCACCATGCAGATCCGGGCCGCGCGTAACCTGTCCTGCCACGAACGCGTTCACAGCTTCAGATCTCCTGGCTAATCTGCACCACACACACGTCCCATCTCCTTACCGTCCACCATTCGACAATGGACGTCTGAGATTTTAGACGTGTAGTATCTGCTCCACCACGCGTGTGTGCATGGTGTGCATTCTGTCGTATCCCAGTCATTGTGGGGCTCTTAATGCATCCTTCCTCCCTAACCTTTTGGTAGTGAGCTGGCCGCGGGGTAGTTGATCCAAGCTTCGGCGGCAACATCTGCTCAGGCTTAGGGTCCGCTAAAATCTCCATCGAATAATTTTTGAATTTGTTTTCTGAGAGGCCAAATGATTTCGTATCAAACCCTATTAGACTACATGTTAGAGCATCTAAAATCGGACCCCTCATATTTCTCTTATAGGTCCGGGTGAACGACCCGATCAATGGATGGTCACTATTTCGTGGTTCAAGAGGACCGCTCAAACTGGACCTACATGTCCAGCTTATCCTGCACCTCTGATACCAAGCCCATATGTGGGGCGGGTATGGGACACCTAGACGCGTCCGCAATGTCAGACTTACATGTGAAACGCATGCGGTAACACGTAGAAACCCATCGTTTTGACGGGAGCTCCACCGGTACACATTCATGTTGCCTTTGTGGCGCACATCTGAAGGGGTCAAAACTGCCTATTTAAGCCGGACGGCGAGCCCCAACCCTAGCCGCTCCCATCACTCCCCTCTAGTCCATGCTGCCACTGTGACCTTGACTGCACATTGAGCTTCGACCTTGCCGTCCGCCGGTAGCTATGTGCTGGAAAAAGATTACCTACTACAATATGCTCACTCCACAACCTCAGGAGGAGATCCTAGTAGAGATGTAGATATGATGCGCCACTCGCATTTCAGGCGACTTGCCTCCAGACTCTCCGAAGGAGGAGAAGGTGGCGGGACATGGAGATGGAGGAGGTGGAGACGTGGGACAAAGATGAGAAGCGGGCCAAGGTGGATCCCACACTGGAGCAGACCGGATTTGGCATGGAGGACACGCTCGAAGAGTTTGAGGACGCCCAAGCGTAGGAGGTGGCGGGGCAACATACCATCCTTAAGGCCATCCAGTATTTCAGTCCGAGGCGAAGGTGGAGGAGAACCGCCGCTTCCTCCACGAGATGGAAATGGAGTGTGAGCTACTCTTTGCGGACGAGGAGGACGCGCTGGAGTTTCTCCACACCAACAATGACCACGAGGCTAGCGGCTCCGACAAGGACGTCATCAACATATCCGATGACGAGTAGCTAGTTTCCTTGTTTTTAACTATGCATGTAGATGAAATTTTGCTTTGCATGTACTAGTATGGATATGAGGCCAACTGCAACGCACGACCCCAAACGGACGTCCGTTTTGTCTGGATTTCGTCCGTTTGGGGGTGGGAATTGGGTCGTCTCCGCCCGGATTTGGGTTTGCGGCGGCGGGGATCCCAACGCGCGGCTGCATCTTGTTCGCATACTTGTTTTTTGTAACACATATCTTTATTTTCGTCATTGATTTTCACCAAATCTTGACTAGAATAGCAAGACCAAAGAAAATAAGAACCACATAAGAGATTTTAGAAGATATCCAACTTCCATAACTGCTCCCGATAGTTGGATTAGTGCCTTCTCAATGCATTCATTGTTGACCCGCGGAGTCTTGATCTTGCGTGCTTCTTTCTTCTTCGAGTGTAAAGAAGTAGACGTTGCTTCTTTGCATATAGTCTCATCTCTAGCCTCCATGCTAGCAACAAGTGCATGAACATCTACTAAATTGCGCTCTATTAATAGATCAATGTATTCTTCTTCCCAATACCAAAATTTGCATCCATCCCACACAATAAATATTTGAGTGTAAAACTAGCCGAATCTGAGATCAAAACCAAAGCTAAAGTAGCACATACCGCATCGTTTGCGCACTTGACGAACACCCATCCGGGATGTTCCGGCGTTGTAGACACGCGGCACAAGACCTTCCTTGGGCAGTCATCACACCTTATGAGTAGTAACGGTGCGCCGACGAGCCTTTGGGCAAGCACCAAGCCTGGACAACGACCGTTCGTGTATTTGCCGACGAACCGCCGACGGGTTAGATCCGAGCGGATAGAGGCGGAGTCAGTAGCTGCATGCGGCCTAGGGCCGTTGCTGGTGCTGCGTGAACCGGTACCCGGCCAGTTCATGGCACGCCGCGGCCTCCAGTGGCCTGCCACGCACAAATCCGGCTAGATCTGCTCCAAATCCGGCCGTCGGTTCCGTTGTAGGTGGGGGCGGTGTGTGTGGAGAGCTCGTGGTGTCGAGAGCACACTTTCATGCTCGATAGCTACACGACCGGGGTGGATGTGGCTATGGACGAGAAGGAGAGGACCGGGGTGTGCGGCCGGAGTTGGGGAAGAGGGGGAATAGAAAAGGGACGGGTGTGGCAGGCTAGGGGCGGACAAGGGCACGCATTGCGACTGTCTGCGCATGTCCATTTGGCTCTAAATGCGGCCCAAACTTGGGTCGGGAATGGGTCGAAAGCTGACAGAAAATGGATGGCGGTCCGTTTGTGGCCGCACGTTGGAAGGCCTGCTTTGTCCGTTTACCCCCAAACGGACGTGAGCGGACGATTTGGGGTGGTGCGTTGGATTTGGCATGAGGACTATGATTGCAATGTCCGTGGATGTATAGAGGTTCATATTTGTAATGTTCGGTTATAGTTGCTCTAAGAGTCCAAATTCTCTTTTACCCTTACAAGATTATAAAATATGCTCTTTACGCGGAGGTACCATATTTCAACTAAAAAAACCTTCAAACTATATTCGATAGAGTACCAAACAACAAACAATGTGAGCCATTAGATCTTCACAAATGGATGGTTTGTATTAAATATGGGGTACCGGAAAATAACTCACGCTAAATAGCATTGAGTGGGCCATACTCCTTATATACCACTATTAGTTCCACATGCTTTTAGTTGCTGGATATTTATACGATACCACATTGAGCATCCGGAAAGCATAGCTCTTGTTTCCTACACATGTTGTGCAGCTCTCCTGCACCCACATGAAAAAAAATAGATGGATCAAATCTTAGTGCTAGATAGATGAGAGCCACCAACTTTAAACATGGCATGTGAGTTTGTTTTCTATTTTGTTGGAGAACATGGCGTAGGAGTTGGAGGTACCAGGAAGTGTTTCCATCCTAGAAACTGGAGGAACTGTAAGGCTAGGCGCAGAAGCACACCTAAGGGTGGGATCGAGCGGTGCCCATCCATCCAAGGTGATGGCACAAATGATAGTGCCTTCCAGCCCCGAGGGGGCGATGGCCCATGTGTGAATGGAGACACGAGTTTAATTTCCACTCATAGCACTACACCGCAGCATTGTTTACCATAAGTTTGTAGATAACATACTCACACCTGGCCTTAATGACGAGGTCCTCAAATCCAACCAAGCAAGCGAACACAGACACAAGAAGGTACTGATATAGGGTGGCGAAGCGCTAAAGAAGGTAGAATAAGTAAGCCTGAGGCTGATGATGAGACTCTCAATGTGCTCTGCGCTCTTGTGCTTACTCAATGGTTTCCACTTTCCACAGCTGCAAAAAGGATGTCATTTATAAATGATGTTAGCTGGTTGTGAAATGAAAATTCTCTCAAACATAGCTTTGTTCCTAATGTTTCAGAGAGTCCAAGCAAGAGCCGCAAAGGCCACCCACACAAGCTTGCAATCATTCCCCCTTGTTCCTTGAATGAAATTGTGGAAGTGCACAAAACCGAAAGAAACCCTCGTGCAGCCGGACGCTTCTCTAACCACACTCCAAAAGAATTGAGACACGAGGCACCGAAAATGATGTGATCACACGCACCACAACATAACCTGTCACCTGGACCATGTCCCTTAAGAACTTGTCCCCCAATGGTGTTGAGATCCCTAACCACTTGCCAAAGAATTTTTATATCTTTGGCTGGAATTTTCGCTTTCCAGATGTCCATAACCTCACATACCATTGTGGGGTTAAAGATTGCCTTGTATAAGGAACCAAAGGAGAATTCACCAGAGGAAATCGTGCAAGCTAATCGTGCAGTTTTCTAAT
>NC_041391.1:168882031-168886662 GCF_002162155.2 Triticum dicoccoides | reverse complement strand
TTTTATACTATTCGAGTTTGCTGCTCCATTGGATATGCATAGCTTTGCTTTTGATTACTTTGTTGTCCGGTACCTATAGACGATTAGTCTGTCTGTTCTTCCAAGTTTGCGGTGTATGAAGGTAAAGTTGGGAAGCTAAAGGAGCATGGTTCCCCGTGTCATATGAATGGATGCGTAAAGCCCTTCATTCTTTTTCACAGAGCTCGCAACAGCTTTGCCTGGCCAATCTCTTGTTATTGCATCATCAACTAGGTAAAACAAAAACATTATTTCTCGAGATCATGAGTCATGACCGTTCTTCAGATAAACCTGATGCAGTGAGTCCTTGCCAAAACATTCATGTTCATCCATCCATCTCAAAGTCCAAGAGGATACATTAGAAGCTCCGGCATCTAAACATGCATATCTACCACAACTTCCAGTACCGTCCGTCGTAGTAATGGACATTAATAGGAGGTGAACATGAACTAGACCTGCAGGTGTGACATAGTAGATGGGCACCTTCAGGATATGCAGGCAAGACTTGAAGCTATTAGATGCTGCCATGATGCAACTCTTGCGCCACAAGAAGCGACAGGGTATCATCGAACTGATTTGAGCCAATAAGTTCGAAGCCCTTTTGCCCAGAGGCGGCTGGAAATAATTGTACCCCGTTCTATTACTGGGTGTATAAAGAAGATACCGTGATGTTGTACTTGTGCTATCGAGTTCAGCTTATCACCTCTCTTGCTCACCCACTCAAACTATAAGAGTATTGCAGTGGCAGTGATCTGTGATGGTGTGCGTGGGCTCGACATCCTTCATACAAACCAATATTTCTAGGTTTGCATATGTCATGAGACACCTTTCACAAAGCTATTATACTATCAATTTTAGATACTTCTATATGCAATTATATATCATTTTTGGGAACTAACCTATTAACTCAGTTCCTAGTGGCAGTTCCTATTTTTGCCTCCTCGAGCTGCAATCGTCCGTGGAGGTGTCTGCCAATGGCGGTGATGCTGCCCTGCTGGGCGAGGCCTAATGTCGTTGCGTGTCTGTAGTTGAGGGCACCTCCTTACCTAGTTGTAGTCGCTTGGTGAGGACGGTCATTTATGTGTGTGTGTGTGTGTGCGCGCGTGTGTGTCCCTCCTTTTTGGAGGTTCTACCCCCGATGTTTTCCTGTTCAATGAAATGAAACGCAAATTCTCTTCCATTTTCTCGAAAAAAAATTATTTTGCAGAAAAACAATACCAAACGAAGGTCCAAACACGATGAAACTTTACAATGATTTTTTCTGGGCCAGAAAGGACCCTAGAACCTTCGGGAGGAGGCGAGAAGATGTACGGGAGAGCCACAAGCTCACACGGTGCGCCCCCAGGGTGGGCGCCACCTGAGCTTGTTGGCCCCACATAACTCTGTTTGACCTAATTCCACTTCTATAAGTTCCCATAAATCCCCAAAACAAGAGAGAGCCAACAAAAACATTTTTTTTGCTGCCGTAAGCTTCTGTTCTTCTATGATCCCATATGAATGCCCTTTACTGTACTCTGCCAGAGGGGGAATCAATCATGGAGGGCTCTACATCAATTTTGTTGCACCTCCGATGATGTGTGAGTAGTTCATATAGACCTAGAGGTCCATAGTGATTAGTTAGATGGCTTCTTCTCTCTCTTTGATCTTAATATAATGTTCTCCCCGAAGATCGATCCGATGTAATATTCTTTTGCGGTGTGTTTGTTGGGATCTGATGAATTATGGGTTTATGATCAAATTATTCATTGAAAGTAACTGAGTCTTTCTGAACTTTTTTATGCATGATCATTATAGCTTTGTATTTCTCTCCGATCTACCCGTTTGGTTTGTCCAACTAGATTGATTTATATTCAGCGGGAGAGGTGCTTTATTGTAGGTTCAATCTTGCGTTGTCCTCGCCTTTTGACAGAAAGGGTAGCGTGGCATTTATTTGTATTGTTGCTACTAAGGAGAAAACAATGGGGTTTAATCATATTGCTTGGTTTTATTCTGTCTATATTATGGCATCTTGCTTAAAACATTACTCTGTTTGTCATGTACTCAATGCCATAGATGCAGGCAGGAGTCGGTCTACTTGTCATGAACGTGATGCCTATATACATAACTGTTGGCATGAATAGTGTCATAACTATGCGCTTTTCTATCAATTGCCCTACAAAAATTTATCTATCCAGCGTATGCTATTTTTATGAGATAGAAGCCATACCTTACTACAATTTTACTTCTTTTATTTTACATTGCAATTTACCTATCACTAATGCAGGATGCTGCTAACGCGAAACTACAATCAGAGACCCTTTGACGAAACTGTGTGCGATGCATTAATCGCAAATGGTGATCTAAAAAACGTCAAAAAAGATGCAAAACGTTTGTGATGGCAGATACATCAAACACGGTTCAGATTTTAGTTGTGTGTGCGATGCAGGGCATACCGGTAATCCATACGAACTGTTTGCGATGAGACATAACAACAGAAATGAGCAGCCATATCAAGTTGTGTGTGATGTATGGCATACAGTTCACTCAGATTAACCATTTGCGATAATCGAGTTGAACAAAAATATTTATCGTAACAAGATATGTGTGATACCCGGCAAACAGGTCGGTAATCAGAATTGTGTACGATCATTATGGACCACCCGTACGGTCTTTTTTGTGAATTGTGTGCTCGACAGGGCACACAATTCAAGAAACCAACCCGTGGGCGATAATGTAAAAGATCTCTGCCGAACACTTATTACTAACCGTCTGCGATGAGATTGACAGAGGAAACAGAGATAACGAATTAATATGAGAGAACGGAAACAGAGATATATATACAGTTTGCTTAATTTAGTCTTTGTTGTTGTTGTTGTTGTTGTTGTTGTTGTTGTTGTTGTTGTTGTTGTTGTTGTTGTTGTTGTTGTTGTTGTTGTTGTTGTTGTTGTTGTTGTTGTTGTTGTTGTTGTTGTTATTGTTGTTGTTGTTATTGTTGTTGTTGTTGTTGTTGTTGTTGTTGTTGTTGTTGTTGTTGTTGTTGGATGGCCCCGCGACATCGTCTTGGCAAGGACGCTTCTTACCGCTGACCGTTGGCTTTTCATCGCCGCTGCCGTCATCATCAGTGTTGTTGTCATCGTCCTCCTCCTTCCCGTTCGACCATTCCTCCTCCTCATCATGATCGTCCTCTTCTTCGTTCTTTGATGGCTCGTCCGTCTGGTTGTCATCTAACGACTCTGGAACCTGCGTCCCTTCGATGATCCGGATAAAATCGAGGTTTGGGATCGACGCCGGACTCATGGAAGACGAGCGGGATGATTCCGATGTTAACCTATCATCGGGTGCCAGACTACTAGCGGAACTGTTGTCCTTGCTATCGCTCGACATGGCTGTGGTACGTAGACAAACTGCGAGAAAGCGAGATTGCAGAGTGTGTGCAAGTGTGTAGCACGGCCGGCCGAGGACGATGAGGATGGTGGACACTTGAGAGGGGTACGCAAAGAAGAGGAATGTCGACTGAAGCGAGGGATTGACGTATTATGTAACGACTGATATAATCAACTGCAATTATTTGCACCCAGTCGCTCCAAATTCCTGGGGATGCCCAGTTCTCAATGTGATAATTACGCACATGCGTCAGAGCGTCCAAATATGAAACAAGCATTTTTCATAGTACTACTCCCTTCATACAGGTGACCTAGGTGGGGAAAAACGAGAGAACTTGATGATTATTTGGTAATCAGTACCATTGCGTGCAGAGAATTGACCATTGCATGTTATGTTAAGTAGTCTGAAGTCATTGAATTCAAACAAGCCCCAATACTCCTATTGGCTGATTTTTTTTCAGGACCAAAAACAAGGAATGCGTTTTGGGATTATTTGGGTTTCGTAATGTGACTTATGCACCGGTACGAACGAAGTAGGACAGTTGGCAATAAATACATTGAGCTCTTCTTATTGATGAAGCTAGTAATAATTAAACCATAAAGGAAAAGAAAAAAAAATACAAAGGGCAATATCTGCACTAATCTTCGCGTAACATCAATGGCATAGGACCTAGATGTGCATTACTTAGAGCACATCTAGATGTGCTTTAGCAATACTGTTAAATAAAACTCCTAATCATCATTGCAAATAGCGCATAGAACATGGCTAATGCGACAACCACAACTACACATGCTAGTTCCTTCTTGTATCTTGCTTTCATCGGTTGCCTGTTATTGATTCTTTCTTGCTTAATCGTACTAATTGTACACTCCAGATCAGTCAGTTTCTTCTTCAGCTTTAAGTTATCTTCTGCGAGCTTGGTGATAACACTCCAAGCCCTGCCATGCCATTCTTCATCCTGCCTGTTAACAAAGGCACAAGCCTCATATCCCTGGCAATGTTAAATAGTATTCAGGATGAGCGGTGTCATTAACTCAACTAAAATGATGAACTTAGCACTAACCTCTAAGGGGCAACTGAGAAACCGTCTGCCAATGTCGAATCCCTCTATGCATACACGTCGAGCGGGAGTGTGCCCGTGCACACAACTCAGCTTTTGGTACTTCTTGATGGCACAAAACTCAGAGTCAAACTCGTGTTCCGGGAGTCTGGAGTCATGCTCCGGATCTGACAACTGATTGCTTTCCTGG
>NC_041391.1:168847473-168881719 GCF_002162155.2 Triticum dicoccoides | reverse complement strand
TAGCAGGGAGCTACTTTGGACGTGCTAAAAAAGATCGGGATAGATTGGAACTTGACATGATGATTCGGATCCGTAGTACACCTGCCTTCTCATGACCTTACGCAAGTGCACGGAAGTGACCGCCATCGTGGCGGCGCTGCCGAGAGCGGTGATATGAGCAGGAGCAGCCACATCGAAACCATCAGCAGCACTCATCCGCATTCCCCCAATGTCAGGGCCATGCAGGGAATTTGAAGGCTATCTAGGGATTTGGAGAAAATGGGGAAACTATGGGGATAAGCTAATGGTCGGGAACTACTTATCGCACTATGTTCTATACGACACAATGTTTATACATGTCGTTTGTGTTAGGTATTACAACTTCACACACGATTTCTGCACCAAACCGTGTGAGAAGACAACATAGGTGAGACATGATACGTCTCCGTCGTATCTATAACTTTTGATTGTTTCATGCCAATATTATACAACTTTCACATATTTTTGGCAACTTTTTATATGATTTATTGGACGAACCTATTGATCCAGTGCCCAGTGCCAGTTCCTGTTTTTTTGCATGTTTTTATATCGCAGAATGTCCATATCAAATGAAGTCCTAATGCAATAAAATTTTACGGACAATTATTTTAGAATATTTGTGATTTCTGGGAGTTGGAATTAACACAAACGGAGGCCCACACAGCCCGCAACATACCAGGGCGAGCCAGAGGAGCCAGGCACGTGGTGGCGGGTTTTACTCACCTCGTACGTCAGTTGGAGCTCTACTTCGGGCGCAAGGAAGCTTATATCCGGAAAAAAATCATGTTAAAATCTCAGCGCAATCGGAGTTACGGATCTCCCAGAATATAAGAAACGATTTTCGTCCAGATCTGGGGAACGCAAAACAGAAGAGAACAAAGAGTGAGATCCAATCTCGGAGGGGCTCCCACCCCTCTGCCGCCGTGGAGACCATGGACCAGAGGGGGAACTCTCCTCCCATCTAGGGGGGAGGCCAAGGAAGAAGAAGAAGGAGGGGGCTCTCTCCCCCTCTCTCTCGGTGCCGCCGGAGCTAGGATCGTGACGACGATCTACATCAACAATCTTGCTACCGTCAACACCAACTTTCTCCCCCTCTATGCAGCGGTGTAACACCCCTTCTCTCCGCTTTGATCACTACTTAAACATGGTGTTCAACTCCGTATATTATTTCCCAATGATATGTGGCTATCCTATGATGTTTGAGTAGATCCGTTTTGTCCTGTCGGTTAATCGTGATCTTGGGTGGTATGATTGTATATTTTATTTTTGGTGCTGTCCTATGGTGCCCTCCATCTCGCGCAAACATGAGGGGCCCTCGCTGTAGGGTGTTTCAATACATTCATGATTCACTTATGGTGGGTTGCGAGAGTGACAGAAGCTTAAATCCGAGTAGGTGGGTTGTTGCGTATGGGATAAAGAGGACTTGATACTTAATGCTATGGTTGGCTTTCATGACCTTAATGATCTTTAGTAGTTGCGGATGCTTGCTAGGGGTCCAATCATTAGTGCATATGATCCAAGTAGAGAAAGTATGTTAGTTCATGCCTCTCCCTCATATAGAATTGCAAGAATGATTACCAGTACTTGTTATCGATTGCCTAGGGACAAATGAATTTCTTGTTGACAAAAGCTATCCACTTTTATTACCTTGCAATTTTTTGTAGTTTTATTCTCGCAAAGTACTCATAGTTTTATTCTTGCAAAATAGTTTCATACTTGTTTTAGGTATAGCAAATGTCAAGTGTGTGTAGAGTTGTATCGGTGGTCGATAGAACTTGAGGGAATATTTGTTCTACATTTAGCTCCTCGTTGGGTTCAACACTCTTATTTATCGAAGAAGGCTACAAACGATCCCCTATACTTGTTGGTTATCAAGACCTTTTTCTGGCGCCGTTGCCGGGGAGCAATAGCATGGGGTGAATATTCTCGTGTGTGCTTGTTTGCTTTATTAGTAAGTAGTTTTTATTTTCTGTTCTAAGTTGTTCTTGGAACACGAAACACCAAAAAAATTAGTGGTACTTGCTACTCATGGAGATGGGGAACCTCCTAAACCCTCGATGCTTGTTATGTGAAAGATATTATGCACTACTTTGATAATCCAGAGAAAACCCCATTCAACTATATAATGGGAGTAACGTTGGACCAACCTGAATGCTTTAGGGATTATCGTTTGACTCATAAATGGAAATTGTTATGGGATCAAATTCATATGTTGCATTGGTATGCTCGGGAGCTATGCTTGAGATATGATTATACTTGTTGCTCTAGGATGAATACTTCACACCTTCCCTTTTCATACAAATTTTATGATAATGAAACCTTGGCTTCTTATGCCAATGGTAGATAAGATTATTATGATGTGGAACGGATAGAAGAATTTATTGCTTTTAAGGGTGCTTATGAAATTGAATCCTTGTTTATATAGTATGAAGCTTTTGATGATGATGTTTATAGACCTGAAATTTTTTCCATCCTTAAATATTGCTATGATAATTATAAATGCAATTACAATATTGATTTATTTATTGAGAAAGTCTCCGCTATCCAAGAAGAGACTAATATATTGCAGGAGTCTATGGAAGAAGGAATTGATGAAACTTTGAGCTCATTGATTGAAAAGATGATGAGGAGAGTGAAGAACAAGCGGAGGAAGAGCGGATTGATCACCCATGCCCACCTTCTAATGAGAGTAACTCTTCAACTCATACATTGTTTAATGTCCCTTCGTTCTTACCGAAGGATGAATGCTACGATAATTGCTATGATTCCGTTGATTCATTTGAAATATCCCTTTTTGATTAACTTGATGATTGCTATGCTTGTGGCCAAGATGCCAATATGAATAATGTTTATGGAGATGAACTTGTTATAGTTCCTTATGTTGAGAATGAAATTTTTGCTATTGCACCCACACATGATAGTCCTATTATCTTTTTGAATTCTCCCGACTACACTATATCGGAGAAGTTTGCACTTATTAAGGATTACATTGATGGGTTGAGTTTTGCTACTACACATGATCAGTTTGATGAATATAATATGCATGTGCTTGCTTCTCCTACTTGCAGTTATTATGAGAGAGGAACTACATCTATGCCTCTCTATGTTTCCAACACGATAAAATTACAAGAAACCGCTTACGCTATGTATTGGCCTTTACTTGATGTGCATGAATTGTTCTTGTATGACATGTCGATGCATAGAAGAGAGTTAGACTTCGTCATTGCATGATATATGTTGCTTTGTTCTCACTACTAGATGCCAAATCATTGTTAATTAAAATTGGCTTTGATATACCTTGGGATATGGGTGGATCCATTACTTGAGTACTTTATGCCTAGCTTAATGGCTTTAAAGAAAGCACTGCCAAGGAGACAACCCGAAAGTTTTAGAGAGTCATTTATTTCTGTTGAGTGCAATTTAAAAAACAAAAAATATAAGGGGAACTTAAAACTTCACAAAAAGAAAAGTGAAAGTGAGATAGACGAGCATCGTGGAAGCGGGAGCATGCCTTGAACTTTGTTCATGCCCATGGAAACTTTGTGAATCTTGAATTGCAGAAACTTTTCAACAAAAATAATTATCCCCTTGTAAAATTCCATTGTATTATAAAAATAATATGCCAAGATTTGCCTTTAGGATGTTTAGATTGCTTGTTCGTATGTGCGGTGCAGAAACAGAAACTTTGGCTGTAGTGCGCGATTTTCCATTTTTTTACTGGAACGTCGAAAGCTTCTATTTTTTTGCACAATATTGCTATACAAAATGTTTATTTTTTCTAATTTGTTCAGAATTTTTGGAGTACCATAAGTATGGTGAATTTTCAGATTACTACAGACTGTCCTGTTTAAGAAAGATTCTATTTTTGATGCATTGTTTTGCTTGTTTTGCTAAAACTATCGATTCTATCAGTGGAATAAGACATCAAAAAGTTATATTACAGTACATACAATGAAAAAAGAAAAAGAATTGGTTTGCAACAGTACTTACAGTAGTGATTTGCTTTATTATGCTAATGGATCTTACCGAGTTTTCTGTTGAGTTTTGTGTGGATGAAGTGATCAAAGATCGAGGAGGTCTCGATATGAGGAGAAGGAGGAGAGGCAAGAGCTCAAGCTTGGGGATTCCCAAGGCACCCCAAGTAAATATTCAAGGATACTAAAGCGTCTAAGATTGGGTATGCCTCGGAAGGCATCCCATCTTTCTTCAACAAGTATCAATATGTTTTCGTTCTTGTTTCGTTCATGTGATATGTGTAAATCTTGGAGTGTCTTTTTCTTTATTTTTCACTTTTCTTTTATGCACCATGTTGGTATGAGATAGTCCATGGTTGATTTATGCAATGCTCATTGCACTTCACTTATATCTTCTGAGTATGGCTTTATAGAATACTTCATGTGCTTCACTTATATCTTTTGAAGTTTGGATTGCCTGTTTCTCTTCACATAGATAACTGTTGTTTGTAGAATGCTCTTTTGCTTCACTTATATTGTTTAGAGCATGATCTTTTGTAGAAAGTCTCCTGTTTACTTATATCTATTTAGAGAGTCCAAAGGAATTGGTTAATTGCATGGTTAGTCATGAAATCCTACATAAAACTTATGGGTCACTAAATATGATATGTTTGATTCCTAGCAATAGTTTTGCGATAAAGAGATGGAATATGTGGTAGGTACTAGTAAACAGTTGCGGTTAGTAAGAATATTGGAAGGTTTGTGATTCCCGAAGCATGCATGTGTAGTCTCTCGTTATGCTATGAAGTTGGAGCATGATTTATTATTCCTTATGAGTGGCGGTCGGGGACGAGCGATGGTCTTTTCCTACCAATCTATCCCCCTAGGGGCATGCGTAGTAGTACTTTGCTTCGAGGGCTAATAAACTTTTGCAATAAGTATATGAGTTCTTTATGACTAATGTGAGTCCATGGATTATACACACTCTTACCTTTTCGCAATTTGCTAGCCTCTACGGTACCATGCATTGCCCTTTCTCACCTCGAGAGTCGATGCAAACTTCATCGGTGCATCCAAACCCCGTGATATGATACGCTCTATCACACATAAGCCTTATTATGTCTTCCTCAAAACAGCCACCATACCTACCTATTATGGCTTTTCCATGGCCATTCCGAGATATATTGCCATGCAACTTCTACCACTTCCGTTTTGATGACTTGAGCATTCATTGTCATATTGCTTTGCATGATCATATAGCTGACATAGTAGTTGTGGCTCAACCACCGTTCATCATTTTTCATACATGTTACGCTAGATCATTGCATATCCTGGTACACTGCGAGAGGCATTCATATAGAGTCATACTTTGTCATAGGTATCGAGTTGTAATTTTTATTTCTTTTGAGTTATAAGTAAATAGAAGTGTGATGATCATCATTATTCATATTTAGAGAAGTGCCCCAGTGAGGAAAGGATGATGGAGACTATGATTCCCCCACAAGTCGGGATGAGACTCCGGACAATGAGAGAAAAAAAAGAAAAAAAGAAAAAAAGAAAAAAAGAAAAACAAAAGAAAGAAAAAGAAAGAAAATAAAAATAAAAATAAAAAACAAAGAGAGAAGGTGCATTGTTAGTACCCTTTACCACACTTGTGCTTCAAAGTAGCACCATGTTTTTCATATTGAGAGTCTCCTATGTTGTCACTTTCATATAATAGTGGGAATTTTTCATTATAGGATTAGATGCACACCCACTTAGTTTCGTATTGAGCTTTCATACACTTATAGCTCTTAGTGCATTCGTTTCATGGCAATTCCTACTCCTCACGTTGATATCGATTGATGGGCATCTCCATAGCCCGTTGGTTAACCGCATCAATGCGAGACTTTCTACTTTTTGTCTTCTTTATATTTACCCCTATAATCATACTCTATTCCACCCGTAGTGCTATATCCATGGCTTGCGCTCATGTATTGCATGAGGGTTGAAAAAACTGAAGCGCATTAAAAAGTATGAACCAATTGCTCGGCTTGTCATCGGGGTTGTGCATGATAAATACTTTGTGTTAAGAAGACAGCGCATGACAAGACTATATGATTTTGTAGGGATAGCTTTCTTTAGTGTTGATATTTTGAAAGACATGATTGTTTGTTGGGATGCCTAAGTATTGATTTATTTATGTCAAATTATAGACTATTGCTTTGAATCACTTATGTCTTAATATTCATGCCATGATTAGATATATGATCAAGTTTATGCTAGGTAGAATTCCACATAAAAATATCTTTTTTATCATTTACCTACTCGAGGACGAGCAGGAATTAAGCTTGGGGATGTTGATGCATCTCCATCGTATCTATAATTTTTGATTGTTTCATGCCAATATTATACAACTTTCGCATATTTTTGGCAACTTTTTATATGATTTACTCACTACAAAAAAATACACTTCCATGATGATACGTGTTTGTCACAGTAGGTCGCGTTTTTTTTCATGCATGTACATCCATGACAAATTTATGACAGAATCAAGATAGTCATACCTGTGCTGTCGTAGAAGTGTTCCATGACATTACCAAAATTATTATCACGGAAGTGTCCACTTCCATGACGATAAATCACGCGTCACAGAAGTGCTTTCGTCAAGGGTGACCGACACGTGGCATCCACCGTAACGGAACGCCGTTAAGCTATCGGGCCGGGTTTTGGATCCGATAACCCGTTAATAGCCCCGACCAATGGGGATTTTCCACGTGTAAAATCATCATTGGCTGGAGGAAACACGTGTCGGCTCACCGTTGGGACAGATGTCATCCACTCATTGGACAGAAGGCACCTATGATACGTTGACACGTGGCACAGCCCAACAGAGGCCCATTCCTGTGAAAAGGCCGGCCCATTTGATTTGGTTAAAAGGTGGCGGGTTGGCCCATGTAAAGCCTGTTAACGGCATGTTTGCATATAGCCCATTTACAGCCCGCTAACCCAAGGCCCGTTACGCCCTACCCGAATTAGGCCCGGTAGCGTCATCTGGGCCACCCAATATGATTCCAGACCGTTTTCACTTCTGGCCCATGTATGGCCCATGACGTCTTTTGGGCCATATGAGGCCCTATGTAACTCTTGGCCTATTAACGGCCCGTGGTGAAACTGGCCCGTAATGAACATTGTTTTACTTTACACCCATTAACGGCCCGTGGTGAAACTGGCCCGTAATGAACAGTGTATCGCTTTATACCCATTAAGGGCCCGTTATTCCGTTGGGCCGTTTCCAGCCCATGTTATCTTTCGGCCTTCTCAGAGCCCATTTATTCTTGGGCTCATTTCCAGCATTCATTTACTTACGGCCCATTACTGTTCATTTTCTGCTTAAGGGCCAAATTCGGCCCGTGGTTACAGTCGGCCCGTTTGTGGTCCGTTAACACATTGGGCCGTTTTCATAGCGTCATGAAATACGGCCTATTAACTATGGCCCGTTATGGTCGGCCCATGAACGGACGATTCCAACTCTAGCCCGTTTACGGCCATAATGCGGCCTGTTATTAGCCCATGTTTGGCCAATCGATCATACTGCCCGTATAAGGCCCATTGATGATACGGCCCGTAGAAGGCCCATTTTTTCTACAGCCGGTAGAAGGCCCACTATTTCTACGGCCCGTAGAAGGCCCACTGTTTCTACGGCCCATAGGAGGCCTAGTGTCAGTACAATAAATATTAGCCCATGGTTATTGTGGCCTAGTTTTAAAAAATAGGTTATTGCAGCCACTAGCAAACCGCGGAAAAAGAACTGCAATGACTACAAGCAAACTAATAAACAATACAACAAGGAAATAAATAAGCAAGCAACTTACTCTATTCTATCACGGCTATCACACATATTACATCCACTGGGCATCAAAGTTCGCCACCAGTGCAAATAAATGCGCCGACAAAAGAATATACAAAACTGAGAGCACTTCAGAAGGCACTAGGCCTGGCCAGGTCGGGCCCCCCAAACAGCCGAAGAAGCTGAGCAGACCTCAGTTGTGTCAACAATAGATGCATCAACACAAGATTTAAGGCATGATGGTGCGCACGGCAGTCCTCTGAGATCTTCATTGCATCTTTGACTTCAAGTCGGAGCTGAGCTGAAGCAAGCCTTTCCGTTTTAAGTTGAGACTGAAGAAGTCGAACTGATTGAGGCAGCGACTGCACAGAGGTTGTCTCACACCTGCTGGTGAGTAGCTTCAACTCACTGTCTTCATCAAGACAGGACCTTGGGGTCATCTCGCTGTCCTCAAGATGGTTTGGCTCACTATCTTCCCTAAAGTTCTGCCTGGCGTAAGAGATACGACTCTAAAAGAGAAACAAGGAGGCACGTAACAGGTTTCACAATTATATAAGAAAATAAATGGATCTGTTCTGCATAAGGAACATGTTTTTACAACTACAATTTGAAACTGGTAGTTGTTGCAAACATACAATCAGATGTAAACAGCAAAGCAAACAACAGTGGAGGCAATGATGCCTATCCAAATCTATACTAGAACAAAGTTTGAAGGCTTGAGAAGGATGAACTTACATTACATGTTAACACGGGCTGGACAAAGCCCTTCTCCATGTTGATGGAAGGATAATTCAATAAATTCCCCAAGAAAATTCTTTATAAGCGTTGCCATTATTCTACATTTTGCAAAGAGTAAATATAGATCAAATAATATTGGAAGAAACAGAGGATAATGAAGCTCAGGTGCAGACTGATGATACATAATCAAATAGCAATTAATTAAGTACAGCGTTACAAGGCAAAAGGGAGAGAGGTACCGACAAGAGCAATGCAGAGCCCATTATTGTTTTGAGACCGTATGATCCTCTAAGCAAGGAGATTCATCTGAAATTAGTTTTCATACAAGAGAGAAGGTAAGGCACAAGCAGAAATTTAGGAGTTCAAATTTTGAATTGATATCAGACAGTACCTGACGCTGGGCTCCCAGCAGTTCTAATAGGGGTTTGGCCACTGGAGTAGGGGTAAAGTGTGGTACAGTTGGGCTTGTGTTTTCTGTGGCTGCTGATCTATCTGATTTAACAGGTACCAGTACCTTTTCCAAATACCTAGTTTGTACTCCTTGAGGATCTGCACTCACCCTCTTCCTTTTGGACATCTATCACGAAAGAACAACATTTGACTGGAAAAACATAGTGTGACGACACATGGAATAGGTACAGAAAATGGATAGTTATGGCATATACTGATATATGATGCTTAAACTAAGCAGATGGTGTAACAAAGTAGAAGAAATGCAAGAGGTCAGATGCAAAATATGTGCGACCAATACAACTTTGCAAAGTTAGAGCAAGCACCTTGATGGGTGAATAAGATAGGCCATCCTCCACCATGCCAAGTTTGTTAGCCAGTGGATCATTCCGCAATATTCCTCTCGTGCACCCATTCTCATGTTCATTTTGATAATGTTCAATATCTGACATGCATGAAAACATAAAAACAAGTGAGATTTTCTTTGTAATGCAGAAGTGATTCTAATCCAATACTGCCTCCCTGTAAACCCCTTTGTGCTATCTCTGCAATTCTTTTTAAAAGATGCCATGCATGCTGTAATTTGTTGTGTGCATTAATATAATGTGGCCTGCTACTCAAAATATGAGAGCTCCAGAAGTGATGACACTTCGCAGATGATAGCTTCAACATATAGTAAAGAAGAACAAGTCGACCTGACCTGATAGATTCAAAATATACTAAGGGAGAACAACTCGACCTGACCAGCCGACCGCAAGAGAAGAGTGTCATCTTAAAGAAGAGCAAAAGAGCAAGCAGATTGAAGATATTACAAGTGTTTCAATACAATGTCGGTTGGCCACCCATGATGAACCAGAGCGCACAGAGAAATACTATTCTTTCCGGTCTCTCCATATGTGGCTCACATGCATTTCGAAACTAAAGTAGGAACATTTAGCTAACCAATTAAACATCTCTCAGTTTTACTAATATCAGCAATAATATCAGATATGAATTTGTACAACTAAGCTTGTTTAGCTCGATGGGTGGAGCAGTGCTATTACGACACGAACCACGTAGGATGATTGTGGTTATCATAAAATGGGGAAAACATAAGCATGATTAGTACAGTGTTGACCGTGGCAGTGGGATGGCAGATCTGAAGCTACAAACCGCGCAAAGGGTAGTTAGCAACCGATGTTTGCTTTGAAATAACAACTAAGATTTGGTATGGACAAGAAAGTATGGTCAACAAGTGACAAAGAAATGCAATTATGTTGTCTCTCTATATGTCGCGACATGCATTTGGAAACTCAAGTGGGACCTTTAGCTAACCAATTAAATGTGTCGGTTAACTAGTATCAGTATCATATCACAATCATATTTGAACAACTAAGCTTTCGAATTCTGAGTGTTGTGTTGTTTAGCTTGAAGGGTGGAGTAATGCTAGTATGACAGAAAGCACCTATGGAGATCATAGTAGAGTAGATAAAAGGGGAAAACCCTAAGCATCAAGAGAAAAATCAGTAAAGTGGAACTAGCTGGACCAGTGGGTGGCGCACATGCTTTTCGAAACAAATATAGGAACATTAGGTGACCAATTAAACATTCTCTGTTTTAGTGATATGAGCATCATATCAGATTTGTATTTCAACACGTAAGCTTTGGGTTGAGGACTTGAGGAGCAGTGCTAGCACGACACGAAGCACCTACGATGATGGTAGTGAATATAAAGGGGGAAACCATAAGCTTTACGAGTATAGTGCCCGTGCCATGGCGGATCTGAAGGTGCAAACCAGACAAAGCTACTTCGCAACCAATGTTTGCTTTCAACTAGCCACTACGATTTGGTACGGACAAGAAAAGTACAGTAAAAAAATTACGATCTATTTTTCGGGTGAGATCAATAACTTAAGCACATATGGAAGAGTACCACCTCTCTTGCGATGCCGTGTAGGCCTATGCTGATACGTTGAGGGTGCTGCGGGTGCGATGGCTGTCGGCGGCAGGGAAGAAGACTTTAGATGGCAGACGGTCGGGTCGGGGGATATATCCTGTTGCCGTGGACGAGGCGGTCGTAGGAGCGGCAACGGCAAGTTGGACGATAGCGCTGGTGAAGCGAGAGGAGGCGATGAAAGGATCCTGGTCCAGCGCCATGGATGAGAGAAGTCCATCTCTTGCAGTGGACGACGGGGTAGGGGTAGCGGCTCCGTCAAGGTGGAGGATAGGGTGGCGGACGGAGGAGGCTGGCCGCAGTGCGGAGGTTGTCGTGCTGCCGACGGTGTATGAATGGGGAAATGGAGGGGAGGGGGCGATCTCAAACTTTGGGACGCACTTCTCTGAAAGGGGGGAAAGTTACGAACTTATCCCCCGTTTAAAATTTCAGACATCGCGTCGGTTGGGGATAGGGCGGTAATCTTGCATCTCCCAAATATTTGCCGGTAACTATTTCGGGCGAGGAGAGGGTGTTTTGCTGCCCACGGTTGGCGCCCATAGTGTATGAACGGGGCTGACAGGTAGGGCGGTTGTGTCACGTCTGATGGAAGTTACACATCTGCCCCTATTTGAAATATTAGCCTACATCGATTTCGGACGAGGAGAGTTTGTTTTGCCACCCACCGTGTATGAATGGGGAAATGGAGGAAGAGACACATGTATTTCGGACGAGCTTGAATCAAATGTGTTTTTCTGCCCACGTTTGGCGCCCACCATGTCTGAATGCGCTCAGAGGCCGTCGTGTCACGTCTGACTGAAGTTACTAGTCTACCCCTATCGACAGCAGTGTAAATCCGGTCGATAAGGATGTCAAGTGTCACGGGTAGACAATAATTTTCATCTCGCAAACACTTGCTTCGGGCAGCCCACAAATTATAGTGGGTGTTTAGCCGCTTCGTTCAAAACTTGGGAGAATTAGCATTCACGTTTGCCCTGGGACCTGGCAAACTAAATTCAAATCCAGTTTGTATTCGATTACGAATATCCACATATAATTATACATTTTGTTATTTATTTCTTCCAAACCATAACAAAGATTTATTCCACCTTTATATATGATTATGATTTAGAAATGTCGTGATCTTCGAATTCAGTAGGTTGGATACACTCTGATTCAAACAGTTATGTCATCCAATACAATATGCTCACACGAAAAACAGTTCACCTTATGTCAATCATACAAGTACTGAGAATTACCTCGCCTAAAAAATTCGGATCATTAAAACACATGGACAACATGGAATTCCGGACAACATAGGGGGTCTTGCAACATAATCCATTCAGAGACATGACATAACATGCAAGTACAATAATCTAATGACAATTTCAACTGGTATCTAAAGAAGAACAGGGATTACCTTGGGCTTCAAATAGCAGAAACAGCAGGACCTCCTCCGTCTTCAAATGCAACATTCTTACTTCCTCCAATTCTTGGGTTGCTTGCATAATGCGTGCCGCTAATTCCGTAATTTCTAGCCTCAAGATAAAGATTACCTCATTCATGGCAGCCACACCATCTCTTTCTGCCTCTAGTAGAGCCTCAAGCACTATAATATCTGTGCTCAGACTGCTCTCCAGCGGTGTTGCCTCTGAACTGCTACCATCTGGTAACATGGATGGCGCACTGCTTCCACAAATAGATTCTGGGGTTGTACATTGTGTCCTAGTGTGAACGGCATCCTGAAAGGTTTTCGCTGGACATAAGTAAGAGATAGTTATCGTATGATCCAGGCAGTAAGCTTACATGGTAAACGACGGATGAATTATTGCCGAGCATGGCAAACTATATTTAAATGGTTCGAAGCAGCATCAGCCGAAAAGAAATTAAAATGGTAAGATGAAAGTTGAAAGGGAGTGTACAACCGCTATATTTAAGTTGCCAAGGCATCTAAGCAGTTGAAATAATCTGAGAAAGCACTTAACAGTGTGGCCTCATATAAACTACGAAGACAGTCTTGTGATGAAGTTGAGAGGAAAAGTTAAGGACTCAAATGAAGTAGGCATGCATTTCTTTACGATTGTACAGCAAACACTGCTGACATATTGGCCAACTCAGGTATAACGTAACAACAAACAAGCATCGAATCAAGCAATACAGCAAAGCAGACAACTGAAATATTTGTAATTTGGTAGGATTACACGTTGAGGGCACAAGCCAAGAAAGCGGCCCACTCGCATTATATTTAACATGTACTAAAACACACTGGCTTACCATATTGCTGTGAAGCCTAGCTGCTGTTGCAATGTTCTTTGAAGATATCGTCAGCATCCCGTGGTTGCAAATCTAGTTGTTGTAGTTTATTCTGCACCATCTATTTAGGTAAAATTAATTTTAATCGCATGCACTGGTCCGAATTGATCATCAATGGTTCATCTAAACTAATGAAAGAAGGGTGTGTGCACACACGACAATATATCTGCTTCTGTCTATTTTTATGCTTGTTCGAGGTGCCAGCACCAAAAGAACAAATATTTTGCTTGATGGGGCTGGCAGCTCCATAATTAATAGAACCATAAAATTAGTCATGCAACTTGGGAAGATCAAGAACACACAAACTCCCCCCTGATTTGATGACCTGGCTAAAACACCTATTCCTTTTTTCTGGAATTGCTGGATCTCAGAATCGCATAGATGGGTAGAAGTAATGGGCAAACGCACCTAAGTTAGAGATTTCAACTACTACGGTAGTGATGGGGTGCATGTTTACCTAAGTAGGCCTAGTTCTTTCTATAATGAGCATTCGCGTCCGGGGACTTTGATCCAACTTGACTTCACAGTCTTTCTCGAGCCTCATCATCCCAACAAGCAAGCTTTTTTATTGCTACGCGCCTCCGCCTCTCTATATAATGATAATGGGAAGAATCTTTTGAACGAGAATCATCTTCTCGTTAGGGACAATAGTTCCTATACTTAACTAACCTCTATGCGCAATCACTGTTTGACACATCATTCTTTCAGCTTTTCGTTCTTGACGACTCTGTTTGATGGAGCTTGACCTTGAACTAGCTTTTTGCAACAAAAACCACTATCTTTACTTTCCTTTAGCAATAGTATCTAACTATCAATTCATAAGAGTCGTGAACGCGGAGCAGTCAGGTAACGAACTGGAAACCGGCTAACGTTACTTTTCCTTTTCCGCTTCGGAGTTGCAAACCGGCAGACCTTACTTTCTGAAAAAGAAGTAATGAACAGAGGCTCGGAGCAGTGATGTAATAGCTAGCATCAGAAAAATGTAGGGTAAAACGAACAAAAAGCAGCGGAACCACATGCTAGTTTGCTGATGTGTAATTAAGCATAGAGAACATTAAAAAGTATGATGGAACCAACAGGTGGCATCAGAACAAAACTAAAGCATATTAACTATATGTGCACTGGTACGTAATTTAACACATGTAACATCACTACTAGGGAAAAGCCTATACACAGAATCTTATCAGCAGCGTGCTTTAAAATAAGGTGTTGCTGCTAATTAGCAGTAGCGTGCTCAGGTGTAACTTGCTGCTGAAACAAATATAGCAGTAGCGCGCCCGCTCAAAGACGCGCTACTGCTATAATTCCCACGAGGCCGTCGCGAGGAAGCCGCGAGGCTAGTTATAGCAGCAACGCGTTATAACGACGGGTGCTACTGCTACATAGCATAGTAGCAGCGCATTTCTCCAATAAGCGCTACTGCTAAGTTTACTACAAAAATTTAGTCCCACCTCGCTCCGTGAAGAGAGTTTCTACCACCTTAAATATGTTACTTCTCAAACTTTGACAAGCACTTGGTCTTCATTGAACTCTATGTATAGAATTTGTGGCTGCAATATGAGTCTTCACATGTTCCTAAACCGGTGAGGACTCATATTGACAAAACAGATTGTACACAAAAAGATCGTTGATGATCAATGTATTTTTGATATATCGAACAAAGTCTATTTTTACATGCTGACACATAGCAGTAGCGCTTTATTATGAAAGGCGCTGCTGCTAGATAGCTTAGCAGTAGCGTCTTTTACTACAGCGTGCTACTGCTAAGCCATTCATCTCCCACCCCCATCTCCAGAATCCGATCCACTTACACAGTCACACACTAGCTCACTGGATCCCCTCTCAATCCCCCGCGCCGGTCCACCCCCATCGCCCCTCCTCCATCTGCGCCGCTGTCACCACCTCCTCCTTGCTGGACTCGGTACCGGCCTCCTCCTCCGTCCTCCCTCTCCACTCACCGTTGGCCGGCCCCTCCTCGCTCCGCCTTCCTCCTCCGTCCTCCCTCCACTGGCCGCGCCGGCCGGCCCCTCCTCGCTCCGCCTACCTCCTCCATCCTACTCTCTTCTCCCTCCTCGAGTCGCCCCTCCTTCTCCCTCCTACCCGCTACATTTTGATTTAGTAGCTTGGCTAGTTCATATGCAACATTTTGATTTAGTTGATATTATTTAGTTGATTTAGTAGGCTAGTTGATTTAGTTGACTTAGAACATTTTGATTTAGTTGATTTAGTAGGCTAGTTCATTTAGTTGATTTAGTTGACTTAGAACATTTTGATTTAGTTGATTTAGTAGGCTAGTTCATTTAGTTGATTTAGTTGATTTAGAACATTTTGATTTAGTTGATTTAGTAGGCTAGTTCATTTAGTTGAGTTAGAACATTTTGATTTAGTTGATTTAGTAGGCTAGTTGATTTAGTTGATTTAGAACATTTTGATTTAGTTGATTTAGTAGGCTAGTTGATTTAGTTGACTTAGAACATTTTGATTTAGTTGATATGATTTAGTTGATTTAGTAGGCTAGTTGATTTAGTTGACTTAGAACATTTTGATTTAGTTGATTTAGTAGGCTAGTTGATTTAGTTGATTTAGAACATTTTGATTTAGTTGATTTAGTAGGCTAGTTGATTTAGTTGACTTAGAACATTTTGATTTAGTTGATCGTTAATCCTTTGCTCATATTGCTTTAGGAAAAATGGCGCCACCACCACCACCACTATGTCGACTGTGCAAGTCAAGATGCGCCAGCAGCCTTGCAACTGGCAAGCTGTTCGGCATCTACTTCCAGCCGAGTTTTCATCATGCAGCGGTAATAACTATTTTATTTTTAGTGTTGTCATTACTGCATTGTGTCATTTTGCTTATTTTACACAGATCGTCCCATGCAATGTGAGGTTGAAATTCAACAAGCTGACAGTAGAAACTGTGACATTTGAGGCTCCTGGGGGGCCGTACACTATGGAGGTCGAGAAAGGACGCAATATGTCACAGATTGGAGGAGATGGATGGGCCCGTTTCGTCGCTCGCATGTGTCTTACTGGTGGTGAGTTGATCAGCTTCTCCTTCCGAGCAGAAAGACCCAAGCTAGTTGTCATTTATCTCAACCTGGTGGAAGATGATGAAGATGATGAAGATGATGAAGATGATGAAGATAATGAGGACCCACTCGATGAAGATGATGAGGACCCACTTCATGAAGCCATCATAGCTCAAAGAACAAGGCTGAGTGAGGAGGAGGTGTCCAACATGTGGGACATAATTCCGCCACGTGCTGACTTTGTCGGGGTGCCATTCGTGACTCGCTTGATAAATACCATGGTTGATCGACATGATATGGTATGTTATACTTACAAATGCAAATTATCTGATGAATTACTTAGTGTACAGTCCAATGATATGGTATGTTGTGTGGAATCTAGTCGATGATATGTTTTAGTGTAGAGTTTGATCACATGCTTATTAGTGTAGAATCTAAGGAAACTATTAATAGTGTAGATAATCCATATGTACTTATTTGCGAGGCTATTTATTAATTGATATGTTTTTCTTATTCAGAAATTGGCAAAGAGCATATCTGTGAGTTATGGTATCGAGCCTGATGAAGAAGGCTCAGCTGGACTACGCCTTACTGCAAGGGGCTCCTTCACAACCTGTACTTACCGTGTGGACACGGACGGTCGCACACACTTAAACTCGGTTGGGTGGAAGAAATTCCTCGATGGCAAGAATCTTCGTGTTGGACAGGACATCCTAATTACTATCAGGAACACCAACCGCCCAGGCTTGAGGATGATGATTGTCTTTGATATCATCTAGAACTACATATGTGTGTGTGGCTATATCATCTAGAACTACATATGTGTGTGTGGCTATATCATCTAGAACTACATATGATGATCGTCGTCGATATCATCTAGAAGTACATATGATGATGGCCGTTGATATGACCTTGTACTGCTTGAGGATGCATGTTGACTATGCATGAAATTGTTATCTAGTACTCCCTTCGTTCCAAATTACTCGTCGTGGTTTGAACTAAAACCACGACGAGTTATTTGGAACGAAGGGAGTACTACCTAGTAATGGTTTATGAATTCATATCTACTAGCAGTACCTAGTATCTAGTATCTGAAAGGGAAACTGAAAGGGAAAGGGGTAATGGGAAAATGATGAAAGATATAGCAGTAGCGAGGGATGGCGAAATCGCTACAGCTAGGTAATAGTAGCGCGTTCTTAAAAAGCGTCGTTGATATCGTCAATAGTAGTAGCGCGGGTAGGGGTCGCGCTACTACTATGAGTTAGCTGTAGCGCCTTATTAGTAGCGCGGCCACCCGCGCTACTGCTAGCCTCAAAACCCGCGCTACTTTCACTGCCAGAAGTATGGCCCTACAGGTGCAAGCATAATAACGCGTCTCATGAAAAACTGAATGATGCCCTGAAGAAATTCAAAGGTGCGGGGCTTATGCTAGGAAATTGAACGTAGGCGCCGCCGTTGGATAATAGTACCTGATTCTCGGCGGCGTATGGGTATCATTGTCATACTTGATACCTAAGGATCGTCGATGGTGCTCGTGTTGCGGTTGAGTTTGGGCCGGCTGTCGCTGTCGCTGAAGCTGCTCCGGTGCTACGGTTGCGGCGCCTGTCGACATACAAGAAAGCTCATCTGTGGTAAGTGAACAGTTACACGATAAAGATAAAAACCGAAGGAGTACAAATCGAAATAACCTGATGAAGCTGCGGCGTCGGTAAAGCAGGGCCGGTGGATTTGAATATGGCGTCCGTGGAGCGGGTCCGGTGCAGTGGACGAAGGCTTCGGCGGGCGCGTTGTATAGTGCTTTCGGTGAGGCGGATCTATAGCGTTGGACGAGGGCTTGTATGAAGGGCCAGCGAAGGGGCGGACGAGGGAGTCAGTGAAGGGCCTACGCTGTGGTGGAGGGCGCCGGTTAAGCAGATCCGGTGCAGTGGACCATGATGGCGGACAAGGAGATATAGAGCAGTGGACAAGCCAGTCACTGAAGCGGCTCCGGTGAAGTGGTGAGTTGGCAGTTGGGGGTTCCAAGGTGCGGAAGGTAGATCCGGCGGGGTGTGAGGTCCACCGCTGCGGCGGAGGACTAGATTCAGCGGCTTGTCGTGGTTGGGGGGGGGTCGGGGAGGGGAAGGGGAGGGACTCTGGGGAAGAATGTTGGGGGCAAAGAGGGGAAAACAATGGCAGGGGTAAAATAGGAATATCGCAGGGCTAAACTTTCGGGCGCGTGATATTTCGATGTAAGCGGGAAGCTTGAAAGCTTTTGGTGCCTAAAATTATAAGTATTCTGCTCTCGTATGGCCGACTATGATGTCATGGCCGACAATTTGTTTGTTCTGCTCGCAAAAAAAAGGTGCAAGTTTTGAAAATCAATGTCTCCAACTCGAAACTTAGATTGTCCATTCAATTCAAATATGGATCATTGAGCTACTACAAGCAAATACCATCATACGGTCCAATTCAAATGAAATTCCAAATGTGTTTATCCTAAATATGATGACAGAAGCAAAAATGTGTATGTGTATGAATAAAGTGGATGATTATAAAGTTTGAACATGCCCGTATGTATATATCTCTAGGTTTGATATATGAATTTGAAATCACGAAATCCTGGCTTAAGAAATGTACCTCCGTTTAAATGAATTACTAAAGCTAATGATGGAGTCGAATTCCAAAATTCCAATCTTAGGTTTGTAATTCTGGTACATCAAGGTATATAACGCATGTTCAAAAGTATCGTTATCTCATAGTACAAACTGTGAGACAAATGGATCAACCATGAGTGCATAATATCTCAATTACGCTAAAGTCCCTCAAATATAGACACCTCATTCTTTATCTGAAGTCAACCCCCCCCCTCACCACACACACACACACACACACACACATAGATAAGTCGTTCCCTCCCCCAAACACCAACACAGGAGCACATTAACACCCCTCTCTCTTGTAAAGTCCGGACCCCAACATAGGTCTCTATCACTTTGTCTCTCGGGCATGCACACATCTCTTCCCTCACTCTCTAGGTCTCCCGCTATCTCTCTTAGCCAAGCACACGCACTATGTAGAGTGTATATTTCCCATACACACAAAACGTCGCCCCCAAACGTCTATCTCCCTAGTTATGTGGTTCTCGCGCACTCACCTCACACACCACCCCCACTGCAAACAAGCACACTTTGTCTCCTTGTGCACCACTCTCCTCTTTCTATCTCTCACACATGTGAACCCGTCCCAGCTCCTTCCCTGCATACATATATGTCGTGACTCTTTGCATAGCTCCCTAATGTATAATCGTTCTCGATTTCGCACATTGTTCTCTACACCATCTATTCTAGATCTCTCATGAAGTCCCTATCACACACATGATGACTCGCTTACCTTGCGTCTCCGTTCATAGGCCAATTTCGGACAACATCAACATTGTCTCCCTATCTATACGCCATTTATGGACACAAACGACCCCTATCGCCCCCTCTCTTCCTATCTCTCTCTCTCCGTCGCTAGCTCTCTTTCTCTCGCTCTCACACCCCTCTCCCACACACACACTCAATGTATCTTCCAAATAGGCTGCTCCCCCAGCCCGCACCCGTGCTATCCCGCTACTACACATGTCACCATTCCCCCTTCCCTTATACTAGGTTTACATCATCAGTGGTCTCTCTAATCCACGTACACTATCTCCCTCTCACACACAAACGCGTGCACAAACACACACAAACACGCACAAACATCCATTTATATGGATCCTCATCTCTCCCAATGTCCGCATGTGTATCTCACACACTCACACTCTAATTATGTATATGTGTCTCCACGTTACACAACACAAAGCCCCATGTACATGTCTCTCTCTATCCTCCACACACACAGACACAAAGAATCTGTTATCATTGCCTCAGTCTCTAACATATCACACACGCACACCGTCTCTCTCTCTCTCGCAAACATGCTCATCAAGGGTTTCCCCGTGAATAACTTACCGTCTATTCATCAACAGTCGTGGCAGTACGGCGAACACGAGACGTGAAAAAGAATAAATCTACACGTGCTTAGACCACCTAGTATGACTACTAGGACTAGAGCAAGCTAAAAAACGTGCCGCCGTCACCCCCTCCTTGTCAGCGACGGGAAAATCTTTGTTTTACACAGTCGAGAAGTCATTGTGCTAAGGCACCACATGCCGAGGCATTGAATAGAATGTAGATGCTAGTTTACGGAAGCAAGTATCGATAATATGTTTGTATCTCCATACTTATATTTCTTCTCTTATAAAAAACCGAGGTGGTGATGATGGTACGTCTGCCATCTTGCAATATAGACCGTCCGATCTATATCCGACGGATGGAAATTAAACTAAAAGATACCCGCACCCCTCTCCACATTTGCAGACAAGGCCTTCCCTCGTTCATCCCTCTCTCCAACAAATCTCATTGTTGAGCAATTAAGAAAGGAAGCCTCTGGAACAAACTGGCCTGGTGGCCGCTGCCGGCGTTGTCAATCCCCATGCCTCCGCTCAGTCCGACCACCAATCACCACCACACCCCACTCCTCTTCACCTTATCTCATATTTCTCGAGATATCGTTAGTTTTTACACATGGGATTACTCCCGCAAGGGTCAATCACAACAAGTGTTTTATAAAAAATGCATCTTGATGTTCCGTGCAATGCACGGATCTTGCTAGTACTCCTACACAAGACTAAGTTGGTGATGCTGGTGTGTCTGCCATCCGTCGTTTCTGACCATTAGATCTACATCTAACGATTGTGAGGTAAGTTGTTGCCTTTTCTCACCAACATCCCAGTTGTCTACCAATTTGTAGAAAAACCCATAATTAGTATCTTAAAACCAACCACATCCCTCCCTAACCTCACCAAAGCAGCCCAAGGAATATATTCTAATTCAAACATATGTATATCAAAATTAGATTGTTTTGTACCAAGTTTGTGAATAAGTATTATTCTAATTATGATTCGTTGCAACAGACATGAACATTGCTAGTATTTCCAACCATGCATTTTTTCCCTAGTATTCCATCGTTTCAAGTTTTCCATCAAGATATTAGTCACTCATGGTTGATATTTACTTTCAATCATGTACACATATGCACTATGTAACTAGCCTAGCTTATTGGCTTCCAAAGATTAACTTTCACTCCTACTTACAATATGTAGAGTATCTAACAAAAAACTACCATTTAACCAGCCCTAGGAAGAATCTATTGTACAAAAAATAGCAAAAACATACCCAAAATTTCTTAATCCGCACCAAAAACTACTACCTAGTACTCCTACCGATTAGGTTCGTTTAAACCCATTTATGACAGGGTTGGCCCACACGTCCGTGTTGACGAGGCAGCTTAAACCAACACATTTTATTTGACCGTTGACATGAGGGACCCACATCTGACCTTCTATCCTGTTATTCCCTCTCAAATCATTATTTTTCCTGAACATTACTTCAAACAGTACTGATGTGTGTTCGTCGGTGGCGCAGGTGATTAGCGAGTTGGCCGCCGCTCCGCCGGACGGGCCGGACGCCGCGCTGGCCTCCGCACGGGTTGGCAGGCTGGCCCGAGCGTGACTCACGAGTGAGCAAGCCATCGCGCTGGCCATCGCTCGAGCCAGATGGCTGGCCTGAGCGCGGCGCGCGCGAGCAAGACGCCGCGCTGCCGTGGAAATCTATCTAGCAAACCTTGTAGACAAGCAGCTGGACGGAGGTATCTTGGCTAGCTAGCGGCCGCGAGCGCCGGACGGAGCTGGCATCCGGGGTGCCGCAACATAGGCTCCGCACAGCCATCGGTTTTGACCTCGCCTTCTACCGGCGGCGGTAGCTGCGTCCCATGGCCGAGGATGACTAGGTGGACGGGCTGGAGGTAGGAGGTCACTCGAGGATTTTTGTTGGTAAGAGCATGTACAATGGTTGATAAGGTAGTCTTATCTTAAGTCTGTCACGTATGCAAGTGGTGGTAGTTTCTTGGCATTTTAGTGGTTTCTTGTAAGGGACAATGTACGCACTACTAGCGACAAAAGGTGATTCTAGGTTGCGTTGTACTCCAACGAGTACTACTAGTGGTCGCGGGAGTGTATACCTCGTTTTGTGGGTTCGACCCCGGCCGAACACACGGTGGCCTTTTAAAAAAAAATAGTACTACTACACTTTGCTGCGAGCCATATTTTACACGGGTAGTTTGAGTTTTGAAGTCGAACGGACGTGCAGCCCCACAATCTGGGTGCACTGGACAACCTAGCCACGTGAACGGGGTTTCCTTCCCAGCATCCCGTGGCTCGCGTGCTCGCCCTAGCCGCACCTTGCTTGCAGCTTCCTCATCAGCTAGTAGCATATTTAAACTAGCGCCTCCCAATTAAGCCCGAGGAGCCGGAAAAGCCTGGCGGGGCATTGGGAACTGTGCAATATGGCTCCATATGTAAAGTTCTCTACTACTACTCTGTAGCTTGTGGCGTTGCACGCATGGACTTCACTCCATTATCAGCTCTACTATAAAAGAAATTCCTCTTGACGTGTTTTTTTAAACGGAGGCAAAAGCTTTGCTTCATCTCATTCATAAAGAAGGAACTACTAACAAAGTTCGACGAGATCCATTACACCTCCACAAATGGAAGCGAAAAGCCTAGTCTCACTGTATCAAATAACTCAAATGTTCTACCCCCGCAGTAACCGTCACTGATAAACAGGCTGCTAGTGTGTGCGTGAGAGGAGCGGCTGAGTAGGCCAGCTACTCCTACGTGAGAGGAGCGGCGGAATATAGCACCGAGAGTACCCACTAGGCCACTACGCAGGTGTACTTCCCCTGCATTGATAGTACAGCGATGGTTCTAGAGAATAGTAGTACCCTCCACTTCCAACTGTAGCTCCTTGGCCCTGAGATTCAAGAGTTCAAAACTGGTGCACTATACTACACTAGACTAGTATAGTACATCGCACTACTAGTTGAGAGAAGTAGTACTGGTACTGCTACAGTACGAGTACGTACTCGTCCATCACATAATGTAAGACGTTTTTTGACACTAGTTGGCGTGTACAAAAAATGGCAAAAACATACCCAAAATTTCTTAATCCACGCCAAAAACTACTACCTAGTGCCAAAAATTTCTTACTAGTGCTATTATTTACAGTATAATGCAATCCCATAACGTTCCATAATGCTAGTACTAGTAGTAAATAATAGCCTCACCCCTTCGCTGAGGAACGATCTACAATTGGAAGGGACAAGGCCCTGCGGTTACTACGCTCTTATCTCCTCCTCGCCAGTTCCCCTCCCCCCGAAGAGAAGGCAGTTCGTCGCTGCTCCCATGGATTCGCCAGGCGGTTCTCCTCCTCGTCGGGGCTGGGAGACCTTGGACGACAATCCTCTGGGAGAAATCGAACGCCGCTCCGACGTCCTCACCGCCGCAAGACTCGGTGCTTCCTGCACCAACTTTTTCAAGACGCTGCTTAAACAGGCTTGGGAAAAGGCCATGCTTGTTGGTCTTCCATGCGTCCTCGAGGAGAAGGTTCTTCTATGGGACAATCCTTCGAACAGTCCACCGCTCCCTGGCCATTGTTGCACGTTGACTCCACTAGAGTTGTCGACGTTGGGAGGTAGTCGGTTTTGTCCGATGAGCAGGTCAGTAGGAGTTTGATCATGTATTACTTAGTTATTCCATTTCCATCCCGTAATTTCTCCGCTGCCCACCGTCTTATATATAGGTCTGGGTCGGTGCCAACAAAGATTGGCTTGCATACCTCTGGCAGGATACCACCATCATTTTGCACAACATCCACAGCAGTGCGGCCGTTCCGGTAGACCCCTTCTCCACCATTGGGATCGGCCTTCCGGACTGGCTGGCTTGAATATGTATGATGATGCCTACATGAGATTGAAGAAGATAGCAATTGCGGACCCGCCGACAAAGCGACGCGGCTACGACGATTACTATCTCATCGCGATGTTCGACATAAGGATTGCCATCAATGCAAGACGCAATAACGGCAGAGGCTGGCGCATGTTGGCGACGACAGATTTGTACCCCTACACGTTCGAAGACGCCGTGCGCGATCTTGGCTGCATCTTCACGGTGACAAGCCAGGGGACTTGTTTCATCTGGTTGCCATCCTACGGTACGAGAGATTACAAACGGAATGCACAAACCATCATTTGCATCCCTAACGGCACTCCATTATTTTGTAGGGACCGGTCATCCCCCGATCAAAATAAGATTGCCGATCCTGGATGTGCATTTGCATCCGCGATTCGGTCTAACCTGGAACCTTGTAGCTGACTTTGGCATATTGGGATCAACTATCTTAGCAGTCATTACCCATGGTACCACTCATGGTCACACAATCTACCACGATCGGACCGTCACCATCTACCTAGGTATTCCATTTTTTTAACCCTCTCGCCTTCTCTTTCATTGTTGTACTAGTAGTATACTTAGTAGTACTAGTAGGAGTACTTTTTACCTTGGAGGACGCGTATAGCTAGCTAGGCCCTTGAAGACTTGAACCCACTAGCTGCCACCATTTTTGTTTTTCCATGTCTAACTATCTCATCCATGTAGCCAAGAGTGGCTATATATAATAAGCCGGTTATTTTACTTCTACTATACCGGAGTAGTACTATTTGCTGCACAGTATTACTGACCGCCATATTTGAGCACAACATTATTATGCATGGACCTTGACTATGTACGTCACCATGTGTCCAGATATCGGATGCCACGTGTACCAGATGAACGGCGCCGAGTTCGACCCCCGTGATGCTACGTGCGTGCCGAGGAACACTCTTGGAGAGTACTCGCTTTTCATCGGGGACAGCTACCCCATTGTGAAGCGGATGCCACCTTCCGTGCACGGCACGGAAGGCCTGCCGTTCATGAAGCATGGTTGTGTCTTCATTGCGCACCGCCGGATGAACGACATGCTGGGACACACTATCCCTGATTTATGCCGCTTCAGCTTGGATGAATCTCCATCGTGTGGAACCGGACTAGAAAGCTGCGACAATTATTCCTGTTGCCCACCGCTATGGGTCGTGCCATCCATGAAGAACACCTGGGACTGGAACCTGGAGGAGGACATGCATGTAGCCCATCTATAACGTGTAAGTGGAGTACGGTAATTGTGAACGGTAGCGCTGTTAATATATGTAGACTAGTCGTGCACAAATTTATCACATGAATTGGAGATGAACTTGTGTGGCATACTGGCATTTGTCCTTTAGAATTTATTACTAGTAAATGTGTTATGTGTACGTGCAACTTGTGTGGTTCTTGCACGGGCTCCAACACGCTCTTTTAGAAAAAAAGGTGGCATAGCTTTGGATATACGTGACGTGGCGGCATCATACAGTAGCATCGTTCGCTATAGTTGTAGTACACTCCTACTAGGACGACAACTCCTATAAAACCTTGCGCTTGGCTCTTTGCCTCTTCGGGAGATTCAACAATTTGTACTCGTGTGAACCTTGCACTTGGCTCTTCGCCTCTTCGGAAGGTCCATCAATGATGATACTACAATACAATATGCTTCTGGCAATCTGACACCGATTGAACTGCTGCACGTCCACTGCGAGGGCGAGGGCGAGGGCGAGGGAGAGGGAGAGGGAGGGAGAGGGAGAGGGTGCTGTAGTCAAAACCCTCTCCTCGTCCTGCGAACCACCACGCGCGTGGGCGAGGGAGAGGCGTAGTAAGCAAGCTACTCCTCGTTCGGCGAGTTGACAGGACACATGAAAGGAGTACTAGTACAGTAGTAGTCCATACTGCGTCTTTTCCGATTAATATGGCTTAATTTCAAACGAGAAAAATACACTGGCGGTCAACGTATGTAACAATACGCTCTTTACGGTCACTATATATAGTTTTGCGGTGATTATACGATCACTAGCTCATCGTAGAGCACCGTATTGCACCCTACTGACCGGCCACATAGTCGACGTGGCACTTTGTTGACTGGTTAAATTGACACCTGGTTTCTGGGTCCCACCTACCAGTTGGTAGAGCAATGAAATCAGTTAAACAAAACTTTACACAGGCGCGACACGAGTCCAACTCTTGCGCGCGAACCGCCCTGGCTGTGTATGTGAGTACATGCACGTGTCCTCCCTCGGTCTTCCAACAAACAGTGTACATCGGCTACAAAACAAAGAGTATGGTACATACTGTGCATCTACACTTCCAATGCATTTAGCCTTTAATCTAAATTGATATTGATTGACTAATGCACCAACTTGTGTTGTAGGTATAGGCTACATGTCTATCCTTAATTACAGCGTGCAACGGCCTTCATTTATTCTTCTTATCTCAATGGTCGCATGCACACATAAGTCTGCTACTTTTGGGCGTTAATTCACTACTAGAAAAACCCCTACTAATGGCGCACCTATTATGGCTATTAATGGCGCATCTGTGGTGCGCCATTGATAGCACGCCATTAGTAATTTTTACTAATGGCGCACCACCTGGTGCGCCATTAGTATCTGGTATACTAATGGCGCACCTCGGGTGCGCCATTAGTATATGCCAGGGTGCGCCATTAGTATGCCTCCCAGGGGCCATGTATACCCAGGTGCTTTAGCATACTAATGGCGCACCACCTCTGGATGCGCCATTAGTAACCGCGGCATACTAATGGTGCACTGCCCAGTGATGCGCCATTAGTATGCACTGTCATACTAATGGCGCACTGTCATGTGATGCGCCATTAGTATGAATATTATGTTTTTTTTTATTTTTTTACTTTCTGTTTTTTGCACAGGTTACAAAATGTATAGTTTGACAAAATATAGACAGCACACATCAACAACAGATTCATCAAATGTATAGTCTTTGAATACAATTCATCATATTAGTCTCCGAATACAATTCATCATATTAGTCTCCGAATTGAAAAGACCGAATAAAGATAGAACATTATATTACAAGTCTCGAGACCGCGAGTAGCGAGTCTGTCTTCACATTACAAGTCGATATCGATCATCTAAACTACCATCACATAGAAGAGAGCTGCGGTCATCACGATGAGCATCATCACGATGAAACTCGTCTTCATCCGGTTCCTCCAACGCTCCCTCCCCTCTCCCGCTAGATAGCAGGCGTATCTAGATTCGGCCTCGGCCCTAGTGGTGTACCCTTTGTAACTGTTACCACTGAATCAGTGAACCTGTCTCCGACACTCCTCCCAGTCATCGTAGACTCCGGGAACCTTACCCTTGTACACGACATACGTCGGCATCGCTATGCACTAGCCAAACGAAACGTCAGTACCAATTCACAGACAATACATAAGCAATATATAAGTATGCAACAGAACGATCGGAAGAGAAAAGCAAGACATTAATAGCATCGATTACATCTAAGTTGAACGACTCTCGAAACCAAAGAGACATACTACAAGTTCATTAAAGTTTAATTACAACATGAGCCAATCGATGTTTCAGAACTAGACAACTCGACTCAAGGGACCGGAGCGTGGATGAAGCCGCCGTCTATCGTGGGAGTCATGAAAGAACGGGCGTTGTCATCCTGCATTTGTAGCATTGTGTCGATGTCACTGTTGGACGGTTGATTTCTGAGGTAGAACTGCCCCGAGGTACGAAGGACATCTTGATGGATGATTTCCGCAAACTCCGACTGGATGCGAAAGAATTCTTGTCGGAGGTCCGCGTCCTGGATTGCCGACACGCTCGCGGCCCAATCTTTGAGTTTACTCGGTAGAAGAAGTTGATGATGGTCCCGTACGATCGCCCGCATGTGATGGATGGCGTAGTAGGCACCCTTCTGACTGCCAGGCGGCTGCTTGACGTAGCAGAACGTCGTATTGTGGGAGAACACGTGCTTGCCGTACTTACGAATAGGCCTGGTGAAGGTGCCTCCAGATTGGGCGTAGCCGGGGAGAACATCATCAAGAACCTTCTTGACATTTGTGTAGTCTACGTTCGACTGACGGTCCGGGTCGAAATACGTGGCCATAGAATATTTGGCGCTTAGGAGGATGAGCGTGCAATGTGTGTCACTGCAGAAAACACAGAATGTTAAAAAAAACCAACGAAATGTAAGAATTCATATGTTACGGGCCGGTTGAGGGGAGGACTTACTCGGGAAAGTAAGGCACGAGGAAGTTATCCTTATCTTGGTTTGCCAGAATGACGCCTTCGAGGTAAGAACTCGCGACTTGCCGGTCCCCAGCGCTGCCCAAGATCTTGGCACGCATGTAGAAGGGGTCGACTATCACGATGTCCGGGGTCTTGTCGCGAATGATCCGCATCTCCATACTCAGCGAAAATAGCCGAACAAAGGTGTAGTGCAGCAGATGAAGGTTCAACATGGCGTGGATGTCATCAAAACGCAGGACGATCATACGCCCGATGGAGTTATCCACAAAGCCCTTGCCCTCTAGCACCTTGGCCGCGAAAACCGGGTATGCCACATCCTTCTCTTTGAGACGCCGCTTCTCCAAAGCAAGAACACTGTTATGCAGACTCCGCATAGCACCGGTTGCAGCATTGAGCATATTTGTCGGTAGCATCGCCCTACCCGCCACATGCACCCTCCTCGAGATATCCTGCGGTGAAGGTGGCCCGTCCTGAGCACGGATCGTACTCGGTGCCGGCTGGCTCGCACCCTTCTTAGTCTTTATTTTGCGTGCCTTCTTCTTCTCCTGTAATGGGACCGAGTTCTGCTCACAGACCGCCTTCTTGAGAGTGTTGGGGCTGATAATATTTCGCACCTCGCCTATCTGAGGCTCGGTGAAGTCGGCAGCTGGAGGCGTCTCCTGAGAGCTGAAAGCCAGACGGCGCCTGTTGCAACTTGGCTTCTCCGCGGTACGAGCTAGATCGCACACGTCTTTTGTTGGGTTTGGTTCTTGAGAAGGAGGCCCCATGAAGTCGCCATCGTACCCATGCTCGGCAAAGTACTGATCGACATTGCCAAATGTATCATCGTCGTCGTCGTCGTCGTTCTGATCCTGTGACATATGCATGTTTGGATCCAGTGGCATAGGGATGTCCGGCACCGTTACGGCGGTCTTGCCATGGGGCCGACTTGGCGCCGGCACGACTGGCGGTGTTGTCTTTGGGGTGGTGTCCCTCGCCCCCAAACGAATCTGGCTCTTCGGCCAAAGCAGGGGCCAGCTCAGGCAGGCGCTGAGGGTCATCACGTCTTCATCGTCGGCCCCGACGGGTCGAATCGGAGGTAACAAGTCGTCGCAGCCTGGCAGCACCCGAACCAGTTGAACCCTAAACAAGTTGGGTGGCATCTGGGTACCGTGGAACAAGGGGTTGCCCGGTTGAACGATTTTGCCCTTGGCGACATCGACTAACTCGTTGTTCACGAAGTGGAGGAGAGTGCACGGAACATCGGCGGCGCCCTGCGAAAACATGTAGGGCGTCAGGGATGCCCAGTCAAAGGCAAGGAGATGAAGTCCTCGGCCGAGAGAGGCTTAATTAGCTACCGTGATGATGGCGTCGAGCTCGGCTAATGTCGAGGCACCGCCAACGGCGGGCGTGCAGTTGACAGAGGGGCCGCTTGCTGAAGAGGTGCCGGCCGGCGTACACCCGGGTGCATTAAGCTCCCATGCCGGCGTCGGAGACACCAATGCCGCCTCCGCCGGAGGCACCAATGGCCCCGCCATCGCATTATGCAAGTTGCTGGCCGTGAAGCTAGGAATCGGGGGCGGCTCCTGTTGGCCGCCCGCAATCCACGCACTCAACCCCGAGATCAAGGTAGGCACAAGGGCGGTGATCGTCGCTCCGAGTCGTTGTTCCACTTGCTCTTGGACAATCTCCGGAATCCGCGCCACCTGTGCCTTGAGTTCTTGAACCTCTCGCGCCTGGCTTTCCGAGCTGGTCTTTTTCTCCTTCCGCACACCAGCGGTATAGTATGACACCCATTTTGTCGACAAGCCTTTGCCGGCCACACGACCAGCTGACGTCGGCTTACTGAGCTTATCCTTGTTCTTCATTACATTCAACCCCCTATTTAGAGTGGTGTCCCAAGGGTTGCTCTTAGTCGACTCCGCGCTACTGCTTTCAGTCGCCTGCGGAAGGAATGTGAACCATTTAGAAATTTGGCTTCATTAATTAGAATGCAACCATATGGACCTAATTACGCGGGGGTGTATTCCTTACCAGAACAAGCTCAAGCGCCCTGGTCTTCGGATCCGTGGTAAGCTCCTTTGTTATCGGGTCCTCCTTGTACCGGACCCTGACATAGTTCCTAGTCTGCTTGTTACCGCTGTATTTCTCGAAGCGGGGCGGTAGTCCTTGCTCGGCACGGTCCGCGTCCTCCTTGTCCCATATAGGCTCCGCCACTCTGTAACCGCCGGGACCGAGTGTGTGTTCCCCTATGTTCAGCTCCCGCATTTGTTTCCCCCACTCACTTGATTGGGAGCTTGCGGTGCTCGAGCAATTGATCTTGAAGTCGTTGTAGTCATCTTCGGTGATCGAAGGATTTTTCTCCTTGATCTTCTGATAACTCTCACCTTTCTCGATCATTCTCTTCACATTGCTTTTCCAAGTAGACAGGGCCTTGCTCATCTTCGTGAGGGCAGCATTGTTCACTTTATTCCCTTTGAGGCTTGTGTTTTCAAATTCAGCGGGGAACTTGTATCGTTCGTGCAGCTTCGTGAAGAGGAGGTTGCGCAAATTCCCTCGGTCAGGATGCCTCGGGTTCTCGGTGTTGATCGAGACGGTGCTCCGGACAATGCACCCGAGCTGAAGCGAGTACCCCTTGACTATTCGTTCGGGCGCCGTTGGATTCCCGTTGGAGTCCACTTCAGTAACTTCCTCCTTGAGGGTGCGGAGCACGATCGGGCGCCGGTCCTTCCGTTGCCTCTTCGGTTGGCTGCCATCTGTGCGTGCGCCGCCATCATCAGTGGTGGCATCCTCGGCGGCACCATCAGTGGTGGCATCAGTGTGGTCATCCTCGGCGGCACCATCCGTGGTCTCAGGATCGGTGGGGAAGGCGGCGGCCTCATACAAGTGAGGTTGTTCCTCCATCTCCTGGGACAGCTCCCAGAATGCCTTGCCGCCCGAACCCCCGGCCTCATCGTTGTGGGCCATGTTTCTCTCTAAATAGAAACAAAGTTTGGTCAAAAAGTTGGTTATTGTCAAGGAACAAGATCATGGTCTCATCATTTAGGGTTTGTCGACACCGAGGCATCCTAAAATCTAAGCTTTTATCATTGAGGGTTTTTCGACGCCGAGGCACCCTAAAAGCCTAACCTTTCATCATTTCGGTTTTTATCGACACCGAGGCACCCTAAAAGCCATGCATTAGTCAAAAGTACGCCGGGGCACTTGATCCTACTTAATTAACTACTAAGATACCCCGGCCCATGCATTAGTCACAAGTACCCCATATGTCCTATTTTTAGCAAAGTCATGCTAAAATTCACGGAAAATTTCAGCATGACCTTTGCTGAAAATAGGACATATGGAGTACCCGAATTTGCCGGAACGGAAGTTAATCGACATTCCGGCAAACTCAAGGGCCTCTCGGGGTACCTGCAATATCATCACGACACGATGGTCGGAGACAAAACCCAGCAAACTAGCACCACAATGTGCCTCTACTTTCATATGGATGAAAAGGCCACAATGTGCCTCTACTAGCACCACAATCTTAGTTGCAGGTAATCTGTGTGTGTGTGCTGTTCCTTGCGTGTTTGTGGATAGCTGCTGAATATCGACACACAAAGCTACTTGTTTTCCTCAGAGAAAAAAAGCTAGTACTTATTTCCCTTATCAAATAAACAGTCAAAAGGAAATACTGCATATTGGAACATCAGTATGCATTGATTTATGAAAGAGACAGCCTAGCATGGGCAGCAAGAGCCACTCAGGCTAGCCAAGGAGACTGCCCATGAAACCACACCCCAAGGTAGAAGCCATCATTCATTACAAATTTGAATATATGATATTCCAGAAAATAATCTGTCTACAAAATGAGATACATTCCGTTTGAACTACCAAGTTACACAAAGAAAATGCACCTAAGCACCAAGAGGAACTGTTACAACTCCATAAGGTATATCCAAGTCACTGCTACTCATATTCAAAAAACCTAACTCCATTATAACCAGAAAGATTGTAAAACATTATATCTCCATGCTGACACGAACTGAAAGCGTAACAAAAATACCTATTATTCTAGGCAGCTGCCTTGCTAGTGATTCGGTGTCGTCACAACTGGATCCCTCCCACTCGACCTGCGATCTTCTACAAGGAAAAAGTAGCAGCTCGGTCAACCACCATATAATTATACAAGGAAAAAATGCTACTTGGCACAAGTGTAAACGAGAAGCTTGAGGTAGCAGCAGATTGAAGTGATAAAGTGCAAAGGATATTTCACAAAACAATACTCTTAGTACATTTGCTATTTCACAAAATATAGCAAATCTGCTAGAGTTGCTCTTAGTACTCCCTCCGTTCCATAATTCTTATCATGGTTGAAATGGCTCCACGAGACGAGGGAGGATCAAACTGAATACGCACAGCTTACTCGATTGCTCGAGAGCATGCTTATATCAGCAATGGTCAATCATCATTGCCCCAAATCAGAATTCTATTTCAAAAAACATAGCAGAAAAAATGCCTTCCTGGACCATGTTTTGTGAACAGATAAACTTCTGGTGGTGAGCAAATGGCAGCGAATTTTGATAATTCGAACAGTTACTATGTCTAATGGACAAAGGTCTTTGTTATAAGCATGCCAGGAAAAGTGCAAAGCAAAGCGATGCAAAACTATATGTAAAAAGAAGGCAGCAACAACACAGAATTACCCCAAAAGAATAAAGAATATGCTACCTACTGAAAGCAGCAAAATGATCATGGATTACAAGTCTTAAGAAGCAAGCGAGAAGAAGCTATCTCCTGAAAGCAACAAAATCCCAAACAATAAAGAACAAGTACAACTAACAGAAGAGAAAAATTAAATTACCAAACAATAAAGAACAACCACTGCCTGCATTTTAACTTAAATGCAAACCACCAAAATCAATGTCAAGCAAAACCAAATAGTGCCTACAAACAATATATTTTGCATTAAACAGAGAGCATTGTTTGGCATACAGAACCCGTAATAATTTGTGGTCACCAATAGCTTGCAAAATTATGTAACAAGGGAGAATATTGGGCTATGCAATCATCCTGATGCCTACTGACCTACATCTAACTTCAAGTAGAAAGGAAACATGTACTTTAGAATCAAGATGAATTTGCACACATTATGGCAGTTGAAAGAAAGAAACTGCTCAATTACACAGACTATTACAAAGGCTTCTCAGGCTTGCTTAGTAGTACCGCATTCATGAAGAGACACAATGGTAGACCTGTATGCAAACTATTATGGGAAATCCAATAGAACTAAAAAAATCTGTACAAAGAGTTCATTTGATATTGAAGAATTTCACTTAACATTATCATTTTGTTATCCAACACTCAACACATACATGGCAAGAGAACATTATATTATACATAGCCAATGAAGGCCTCACATATTAACATTATATTATACATAGCCTAAGAAGTGTGACAGCTGAGGGCCTCTTTGATCCAAGTAAGTTCACAGGAACTTCGCAGTAGAGAGAGAGAGAGAGAGAGAGAGAGAGAGAGAGAGAGAGGAGCTTGCACCAGCATCACCACCAGCAGCACCAGCAAGTTTGAGGCCTCTTTGATTCAAAGGAATTTTGGAGGATCCTATCACATATTCCTGTGACTTTTATCTATGATCACATATTCCTGAAATAGCAAATGTACTAAAACAGTAGAGTGGCATTTATCTATGATCAACAGATCCGCCAAAGAGCATAACAAATTTCTATATACATTTAACATAATCGATCATTCGAACTTGATTCTAAGGATCAACTACTCTAGGTATGTACGTACATGGCAGACAAAAACACCTAGCAATAGCAACAAGAGAACATAGTTTCGTCCCTTAGGAAAAAAACACGCCAGAGCATGAGAGATGGAGAGAGCAGAGAGAGAGAGGGGGGATGATACCTTGA
>NC_041391.1:168839311-168847223 GCF_002162155.2 Triticum dicoccoides | reverse complement strand
AAAAATATCATCAAACAGTAATGCCGGTGGAGCGGGGGAGGGTGCGGGGGGTCGGTGGCGGCGGTTGAGTAGGGGAGGGGTGCGGGGGGTCGGCGGCGGCGGTTGAGTAGGGGAATCGAGGGTGCGGGGGGTCGGCGGCGGCGGCCGGTGGACCGGGGGGTGCTCGGCGGCGAGGGGGACCGGATCTGGCGAGGTGGGATAGCGATCGAGATGGAGGGGGATTGAGATCGAGTGTCCATGAAATTTAAAAATATTCATGATAGTTCAAAAAGTGCCCATGAAATACAATCGAGAAATGAAGGCTGCGATTTAAATACAATCGATCTTAGCTAGCTATCTGTTAACAATCTTCTTGCCCTTCTTTTTCACAAATGGAGTTCTTCTGTGGAACGGACGTCCTTTAGGTAGGGTGGTCCTGCTTCTTCTTGTGGTGTATGCTGCTACTTCATCATCGTCGTCATGTTCGATCCTCGGGTCGCCGTACTTGTCGAAGTCTTGCTCATTGGCTACTCCATCCATTCCGATGATCTTCCTTTTGCCTCTCCTCACGACAACACGACTGGGCTTTGGCGGGTCGGTAATGAAGAAGCATTGGTCCACTTGGGAAGCCAGTACCCATGGCTCATTTTTCGCGGTGACGTTTGCGCCCGCGGTGTTGGATTTGGCTTCGGGTATAACCATGGTGGTGAAATATCGGTCTTCTTTTATGACGTTCTTGGCCCATCTGACACGGAACATCGGGACCTTCTCTCCAGCGTAGCTCAACTCCCAGATCTCCTCGATCCTTCCGTAGTATCTGTCCTTGTCGTTACCGGTGTAGGATTCCATCGTTACCCCGGAGTTCTGATAACCATCGCTCTTCATGTCCTTGGCCTCGGTGTAGAATGTGTAGCCGTTGATATCGTACGCCTCATAGGTCATTAGGTTGTGCTCGGCGCCCTGTGACAAGGCAAATATGAGTTGTTCTTCCGCGGAAGAATCCTCGTGTAAAGGGTACGACAGAAGCTTCTGCTTGAACCAACGCGTGAAACATGAGTTGTGCTCTTTGAGTATATCTCCGTCCGTCCTCTGTTGGCCTCGGTCATTGTACGTCTTCTTAATAAAGGTTTTGTGCTCTACCACCCAAGGATCGACCACGTATATGTGTTGTAGCGCGACTAGGTTTGCTCTTTCAAAGTCGGCGAGTCGACCCTCGAAGTCGACATGCATTTCACGGCGACCCTCACGGTGACCCCATCCAGCGAGCCTGCCGAGGTGCCTGTTGACGGGCAGACCAACGGGGTTCTCGATGCCTAGATAATTCGTGCAGTAGGAGATGCACTCTTCGGTCAGAAAGCCCCTGGCTATGCTTCCCTCTGGACGTGACATGTTGCGAACGTATCCTTTGATGACACCATTCATCCTTTCGAATGGCATCATGTTGTGCAGGAACGTCGGCCCGAGTTGGATGATATCCTCCACTATATGGACCAGCAGATGCACCATAACGTCGAAGAATGCGGGCGGGAAGTACATCTCAAGCTCGCATAGTATCACCACGATCTCTTCCTGTAGCCTTCTAAGTTGCCTCACGCCAATCGACTTCTGAGAGATGACGTCGAAGAAGTTGCATAGGCCAAATAGCGTTTCACGGACGTGCGCGTCCATGATCCCACGGATTGCAACTGGAAGTATCTGCGTCATCAGCACGTGACAGTCGTGAGACTTCATCCCGCTGAACTTCTGCTTCGCTGGGTCTAGGTATCTGCTTATCTTCCCCGCGTAATCGTAAGGAAGTTTTACTCCTAGGAGGCAGGTGAAAAACTGCTCGATCTCCTCCTGACTTAGAGTGAAGCACGCGGGAGGGTAGTCATTTCCGGTCTTCTTGGCCTTTTTGCCTTTGCGACCACTTTCTGTGTCCTGCTTCGCCTCATCATCATCATCATCATCATCATATATAGCGTGAAGCTCATGCCTGATGCCCATTGATTTCAAGTCTGCCCTTGCTTTCGGCCCATCTTTGGTCCTCTCTGGCATGTTGAGCAGGGTACCAAGCAGACTCTCGCACACGTTCTTCGTGATATGCATGACATCAAGGCTGTGAGGCACACGGTGGATCTTCCAGTATGGCAAGTCCCAGAAAACAGACCTCGTTTTCCATACCTTCAGCAGCGGCTCTGGCGCCTTTTGCTTCTTTCCCGGCAGTGGGCAGTCTTTCCAATTTTTCAACAGCTTGTCTATTTCCTCGCCGCTCCTCGTACACGGGCGTTTTCGGGGTTCGGTTTCACCATCGAATAGATCCTTGCGTTTCCTCCACGGGTCATCGTCGCGAAGCCACCTTCGATGTCCCATGAACACGGTTTTCGAAGACCCGGGATCTCTATCTAGCTAGCGATACGTTGTGTCATCCATGCACCTTACGCATCCAGAAAATCCGTGGACTACCTGCCCCGCAAGATATCCGTAACCGAGATAGTCGTGCACCGTCGTGAGCAGTGCGGCTCTCATAGGGAAATATTCTTTCTCTGCGGCGTCCCATGTATTGGCTGGCGTTTTCCACAGCGTGTCAATCTCCTCTTTCAGCAGCCCCAGATACAGATTGATGTCGTTCCCTGGTTGTTTCGGCCCTTCAATTAGCATACTCATGTGAATGTACTTCCTCTTCATGCACAACCAGGGGGGAAGGTTGTACATCCACACGAACACAGGCCAGGTGCTATGTGTGCTTCTCTGGCTGCCAAATGGATTGACTCCATCGGTGCTCGTGCCCAGCATGATGTTCCTTGGATCATTCCCAAATTCTGGGTATTCGAAGTTCAACGCTTGCCACTGGCTCGCATCCTTAGGGTGACTCAACATCTTGTCTTTTTTATCTATCTCCGGATCATTTGCGTCATCTTCTCGCTTCTTCTCCTCCCTATCCGCGTGCCAACGCAGGAGCTTTGCTACCTTAGGGTCCGCGAAATACCGCTGCAGACGAGGAGTGATCGGAAATTACCACACCACTTTTCGAGGAGCTTTCTTCCTCTTCTTGTATCGAGTGACACCGCACACCGGACATATGGTAGACTCCGCGTGCTCATCCCGATAAATGATGCAATTGGTCATGCACACATGGTATTTCACGTGCGGTAAATCCAAAGGACACACGATTTTCTTTGCCTCCTCCAAACTAGTCGGGCACTTGTTCCCCTTGGGAAGACGTTCGTGCCAGAATGACATGTTCTCGTCGAAGCATGCGTCGGTCATTTTGTGTTTTACCTTCATCTCCAGAGCCATGAGCGTTACTTTCAGGCGGGTATCCTCGGGCCTGCATCCTTCATACAATGGAGTAACCGCGTCTAACTCAAGTTGATCCATCTTGGCTTTCTCTCGGGCGGCAGCTCTTGCGTTATCCGTCTGCTTGAGAAGCAGCTCTTGAATATGAGGGTCCTGCACCCAGCCCATCGATGGTCCAGCGTCGTCTGCTCCGCCGGCATCATCATCATGTCCTGCATCTTCTACATGATGACTGTGTACAGCATCACCGTCGTGATCATCTCCTGGGGATTCTTCGTCTTCTCGCCCCCCCGAGCCGCGGTGGTTGTCTTGTTGCCCTTCCTCATTTCTTGCTCGGCCCCCATGGACGACTTCGTAGTCATCTTCATCACCTTGCCACCGATAGCCATCCATGAAACCACGCAAGAGCAGGTGGTCCCGCACCTGCCCGGAATCCGGGTCCGCAATAAGGCTATTCAGCTTGCATCTTCGACACGGACATCTTATCTCCGTCTCGTTCTTTTGAAGCATCTCGGCCTTCGCGGACCTCAAAAACCTATTCACGATGCCTTCGGTCATCGTGCGGACCATGGTCGCCTGCGGGGTAGAGCAAAACGATATTTTAGAACCAAGAAAAAAATTTGGCATGACTTTCCCTAAAAATAGGACCAAAAAGAATGCTTAATGCCAAAATTCTCGCCGAAACGGAAATGAATCAACATTCCGGCAAAATATTGGCAACTATCGCATTTCAAATACTGGTACACCTCCAAACACAAACACATATGCAACACCACAAACATATGCAACACCACGAACATACATAGATCTAGCTAGGCCATAAAAAGTGCATGTGCACATTGTTGTAGGGAGAACAACATAAATATAGCTTCCCCCCTTACTTACCTAGCAAAACAAGGTAACTTAACCACTTAATTTGAATGAATCTATGGTGGAAATGAGGTGAAAAAGAGGAGGCACCCGAGACAAGGAGGAGGCGGTGGAGAGAATGAAGTGGGGAGAAAGTGAGTGCGGGAGGAGAGGATGTCCAAAATATCTTGTTGCTGCCCACTTACTAATGGCGCACCAGCAACAAATGCGCCATTAGTAATCCAGGTTACTAATGGCGCACCCCCAGATGGTGCGCCATTAGTACTTTTGCAAAAAAAGGAATAAAAACAATAATAAAAAAATAACATTAGTGGCGCACCTTCCGGCCGGTGCGCCATTACTAGTTACAACTAGTAATGGCGCACCACCAGAGGATGCGCCATTAGTATGTTTGGACAGGCGCACTAGTTCAAAAAAAAAAATTGGTACTAATGGCGCACCGTGAGCAGGGTGCGCCATTAGTAGTTTCAACACTAATGGCGCATCAGGGTGTGGTGCGCCATTAGTATATACTAATGGCGCACCACATGTCTGGTGCGCCATTAGTGTCAATTCCATCTATAGCCCTTTTCCTAGTAGTGATTATGCCCTGGTCAATGTGTAAATCTCTAAATGTACAATCTTTCACGGACGTAGGGAGTAGGTTGAGCACTTGAGCGTGAGCTATGTGTGTTGTGTTGTGTGTTGTGTGCCGCATGGGTGCGTGAGTGTTGCGTGCGTCCATGTGTACGTGTGAGTGTTGCATGTTGCATGCATGCATGCATGCATGGGGCTTACTCCCTGCCATTGACATGTTCATATTTCAAGCTTCCTTTGTTCCCTCCATATGGTGATACTCCCTCTGTTCCCAAATAATACGGAGTAAAAGCCTCCCTCTGTTCCCAAATACGGAGTATTTGTCTTTCTACAGATTTCAACAAGTGACTAGGTACAGAGCAAAATGAGTGAAGTGAGCGTAGAGGCATAGGGATACTGTAGAAAGGAAGTCCTCGCGATCCATTATTCCCCATCTCGGTCAGAGAGAACTATTCAACTAGTCTTCGCAGTGAAGTGACAATACACGCTGCAGCAGATGGGACGCGTAATTAATAAGCTGAACCAGTGTGTTGTTGTTACTAAATCAGCCTTACCCAGTACTACCATCATGTTTGCGAGTAGAGCACGCTTCCGCAAATACGCCTACGCACCTCTGCCCTCCATTAACTGACATATGGGCCCTCTTGTGGTAGACTCACATGTCATCGGTGTAACTATTTACACTCCGACGGATGGTGCCTATATCCTGGTAGTAGTAATAGTAGAATTGAGATTTAATGCACTTTCTTCCCCGTCTTCCGAAAAAATTTATATGAGACCAGGTCTCATATAAATCAGGTGAGACCCGCCCTGATGAATGGCATGTGGCATTCATAAATCACAAAGCATATAATCTCTCCCCCCTGATTTCAGGTGGGGTGGGGTGGATGCTTTGTGATTTGTGAATGCCACGTGTCATCCATCAGGATGGGTCTCACCTACTAATCCGTGAGACCTGGTCTCATAGAATTTTTTTCCTCGTCTTCCACTCTTCTTCCTCCTCTCTTCTTCTTCCTCCTCTCTTCCCCATCGTCAGCCGCACACCATTTACCCCCGCTCACTGCTCGCCCGCCCGCGCCATCTTCCTTGGTAGCTCGCGCGTACCATATCCCCCCGCTCACTGCTCGGCCACACGAGGAGAAGCTTTTTCGCTCGCCCGCCCGAATCCACTTCCCCGCTGGCTCGCAGGAACCAAAAACCCCAATGGCAGAGCTGCTGTTGGAATTCCCTCCCTGATGTTCTCTTGGAGAAGATCTATAGTCATATGGACCTACTCAGCACCATCCGTCTGGCCGCATGCTCGGTGTCTTTGTACCGACTACTCGTCTGCAACTGGCCGGCTCTTTTCTAGACACCCTGCTTGCTGATGCCCAATCCTCGCAGGTGGCCCAGACACGGACTTGATGATCCTACGGAGGTTGCCGTGGTGCCCCTCGACATGCTACCACTACCTGTCCACCTGTCCTTCATGCGCGGCCACTACTGGGCGGGCATGAAGGCCAACTGGATCGTCCTCATCCACCATACCGGTAGTCCGTGGCGTCTCGTGGATATCTACACCCAGCGAGAGATCACCCTTCCATCATTGGATACCGCCGACATCGAGCCTCGCGGCCCGCCGTACACTCCTGCCTACTACGCATGAGACGTTTCAAGCTTTTGGCTCGACCTCTGTTTGCAGAAAGTTGTAATCTGCAAAGTGCCCACACCATCAGAAGACTACATGGATTACAAGCTCATTTCCTTGTTCAACATGGGATTATTCTATCTGGAATCCGTCGCCATACATGGTCATGGCTCATCATCAATCCTGTTGAGGCAACATTTCTGTCTGATGCTATAGTGCACGATGGCATCGTTTACGCGGTTAACGCACAGATTGGCTGCCTATACTGGTGGAATCTATCGTCGTGTAATTGTTCTATCTCATCTCATCTTTACCTTATGAATACGACTGCCTGTTCATTTGTTACAAATTTAGAATGCATAGCATGTCTATAACCACATCATTGCTATATGTTCCTCTTATTTCCTAGATTTTTATGACCACACATGTTATTGTTAGAGTTGATATGAGAACAATTGGCATCTAATGATTGTTAGAATACATATTATGAGCATGACATCATGATTGCTATATGTTACTCTCGTTTACAAGATTTTTATAACAACGCATGTTATTGCTTAGAGTTGATATGAGAACAGTAATAGTAAGTGCCATGGTAGAATATGAGTAGGCGCTGTCATAGCTGTTTTCCTCTCATTGTTATATGATGTTTGAACCATGACATGTTGCTAGAATATGAAAACCATTGGCTTATTTTTTTAACTTGGGGTATGATTATGACCACGGCATTGCAATTCTCTGTCTATGATATGTGTCACTATTATAATAATCTTAATTCCACACATACTCTGAACATGATTGTTTATTTTTGTCCTTTTGGTCTCCAATTTGAATTGTTGCAGCAGACGCAAATGCGCTGGCCTTCATGATTCCAGGACCTGGAATCATACCAGCCGATGGGTGGTGGTTTATCGCTCGTTCAGCTGACGGCGGTCATTTGATGCTCATTCGCACGTACCAAATTGACCAAACCATTACATCAAACCACATGTAGTACAATGCATGGGGCGTTCATGACATTGGTGGCTATGGTTGCTTCGTGTTCGAGAAAGATCCCAGCTCCGTTGGGCCAAGCGTATTCAACTGGAGGCGGGTTTACAGCCTCGGCAACCACTCCTTGTTCCTCGGGCTCAATTATCCGATCATCCAACCAATCATCAATCATATCACCGGTGATGACTACTGTGTTATGCAACTTCCATTCGCGAGGGGGGGCTGTGTTTACACATCATACCATGGGTTTCATGAATTACCATATCCAGAGATTCATCTACACGGCTTGTTGCCAGGTAATCTTCAGTGTGTGCAAGGCATCAAGCTTCCATGCAATGGATGGCTTTTGCAAACCCGACATGCGGCGATGTGGTTCATGCCAACAGCAAATATGCACAACTTGATTCGTGCTGATATCTAGACTGAGCCATGTATTCTACTGCTGTAGCACGACCCTCTTTTGTTGGATATTATGTACTGTTGTTAGTTTGAAGCACTCCTCTGGTTTGAAGGATAGATACCTTCCTGGGATCAAGTGCATCCTAACTCACCTGCGTAGGATGTACTGATAATGATGATGGAGATGCT
>NC_041391.1:168798844-168838934 GCF_002162155.2 Triticum dicoccoides | reverse complement strand
CAGTTAGGCTTCAAGTGCGTACTTGTTAGTTAAACCTATGTATAAATTGTGACACTAAATACGACTAGTAAGTAGTACAGTAGCAGTACTAGTATACGTCGGTCAAATTATTCATCATGTCCACACATTGAATTGACGTGACAACATGCTGCACGTAAGGTGACACAAGAATCCCGGCGGTGTGTTCGGATATTCTAGACTTCAGATTTGGAGTACCACTTATCTGTCGAAATCTTTCATCATTCACTTAAAACAGTCGATTGATCATACATTGAGTACCATATAACTAGAATTACCGATGCAAGTCAAAGAAGGATTGGCCGGTGCTGCTGGCTGGCGTCAAGTTCGATCCCACGGATCAGGAGCTGATCGAGCACCTTGAGGCCAAAGTGAGTGCTGACAGCGCGAGATTTCAGTCTCTGGTCAATTTGTTCATACCAACCATCGACAGCGAGCACAGCATATGCTACACCCAACCTGAGAAACTTCTAGATAAGACACCGATCGGCCGTCTACTTGCACAAACATATTCCTTTGTTTATAGCTCTATTTTTCTTTTTAGACGCAGACCTGGTGAAGCAATTACAATTTGACAGTTAATAAAAAGTGAAACAAGTGACTGCAACATGCCAAAGATGTTATGAAAATGCCAACTACATACACTAAAACCTGTATTCCACAATACTGTAGGTACCACACTGAGTGGCCTAAGGAAGCAATTCTTCTAGCGCAATTCCAGGGCGTTCAAAAGGGGCACGTGGACGCGTCGCAAGATACAGTCGGAGTGCGGCATGCACGCGATGTGGCACAAGACCGGCAATACCTTGCCGGTGATGGTCAACGGCCGGCAGACGGGCAGCAAAAAAGGTTCTGGTGCTGCACACCAACAAGAACTTTGACCAGCAGAGGACCAACTGGGTGATGCACCAGTACCACCTCGGGGACCTGGAGCAAGAGAAGGAGCGGGAACTGGTCCTCTACAAGATTTTCTACCAGACGAACACTACGGCCAGGAGTAAAAAGATTATAAGTTAGTTAGGTATTGGTAGTTGTACTACCTTGTCGTCCGCAAGTTGGTATTGTTGTTAACGATCTTTTGGTATGAACTTGCATTTGCTTCCAACCATCATGCCGAGGGTCGGCGTGGATATAAAGCTGAATCATTTGTTTCGAAACGAATTTTCAGGCACCTGATTTTTATTTGATGGGTAGCATAAGCACCCGCCGTTCGAATTCCCAGTTCTCCAATTTTTTCGAACCAAGTGCATGGACTTATTATCATGATAAAAAACAATATCCGTGTTGCATCCCAGTTATCAGTCTCTACTTGCAGAATTCTCTCGTTTATTGAGCATGTATATTGTTTTTTCAGGTCAAGCAAGTTTCAACTGGGCTGCAGACTGCCCAGGGTTGGTTTTGTTTTTAACAGGCCCAACCCATGACGACAATGGGGCACAAAGATCCAGCAGGTATCTACTGGCCTCTGGCCCACCAGCGTTAGCTATATTTTTTCTTACAACATCCGCAGGCAGTTTTTTTTCTGAATCAAACACACAGCCCAGTTCTATTTTCCTCTTGAAACGCATGTCCTACATCCGTTTTCTAATCTCTACCTATAGTTTTACTAGTTCATATACATGTATCATTATATTGAAATCACATGAAATTCCCTTTTCATATTTACATCCTTATTTTTATTGTTTTTTCCCACCCAGCGCTGATTTTTTTACCACTGGTTTTCCCTTAAACCAACTCAATTGTCCGATGTCTTATTTGCTCACAAAAACAAAATGATTTTTTGGCAAATCAATAAGTTCTTAAAAAATGTTTATCATTTCGGGATTACAACAGTTCGGACTCCACCGAAATATGCAAAATAAGGTCGAACTTTTTGACCGTGGTCCTGGGCAGAAAATGGGTTGTAATAAATTACTTAAGAATTAGCAAATGGGCTGCAAATTATAAAAAATAGCAAATGGGCTTTATGTTGTCTGCCACAGATTTGGAGGCTGACTTGTGGGCCTACCAAGTTCATGCATACACAAGGTTTCGCAAAAAAAAACTTAGTCAACAATCGACTCTACCAACGTCAGACCGTTAGATGTCAATCTAACGGCAATCGTGCTTCTTCAGTCTCTAATCTTCCTGCCCCAGCCGCCCAAACCAGCGCCGTCAGAACCGCCTGCTCCCGCCTCCCGTGGCCGGCAGTGCTGCCGGGCAAGCCTCACGGCCCCATCAAACTCGCATCCCTGGCCTTTCTATCCCTCTACTCACCCACACCTCCTATTATTTTCCGGCGACGGCAGCCGAACCAGTCAACCCTCGTACTCTGCACCGCGTGGGCAGCCACTGTCGTGTCTTCTCCGGCTTCGTGTAGTTCCCTTCGTAGGCCTCACCGTCATCCACCGCCCTGGTGCTCTCGGTGCGGCGTGGTCAACGATGTCCATCCAACGGCCGTAGTGCTTCTTCAACCTCTGGTCTTCTTGCCCCAGCCGCCCAAAGCAGCGCCGGTCATGCCGCATGCTCCTGCCTCCCGTGGCCGGCTGTGTTGCCGCGGAGGCCTCACCGTCCCCATACTACTCCCACCGCTGGCCAGGCCATCCCTCCACTCACCCACTCCCCCTATTATTCTGCGGCGACAGCAGCCTCACACCGCAGCTGAACCAGTGAACCCTCGGGCTCCTCTCCGCGTGGGCATCCACTGCCGCATCTTCCCCGGCTCCGCGTCGTCCCCTTCCTTGGCCTCGCCGTCGTCCACCGACGTGGTGCTCTCGGCGCGGCGTGGTCAATGTGGTCAACGACCGACTTCCATCAGAAGAGTACTGTACGTGGAGAGGCTGACAGCTGCGTCCACGGCAGCCGCAAGGAAGTGCCTCCTTATTACGCGCAAAATAATTATTCCTCCACCAGACAGCGGGGACCCACCGAACAGGCCGCCAGTATTTCGCGGAAAAAACGTTTCCCCCTGACTGCTGGGACCCACCGGACGGGCCACCGTATTTCGCGAAAAAAATGTTTGCCCCTGACTGCTGGGACCCACCGGACGGACCACCGTATTTCGTGAAAAAAATGTTCCCCCCGCTGTCAGCTCGGACCCACCAGAAGTGCCTCCTTATTACGCACAGAAAAATGAATACTCCCCCTGCTAGCTGGGACCCACCATTGTGTGAGGCTGACCTGTGGGCCTACTAAGTTGACAGGGACGGAGGGCTTTGTCAATTTGTCAATATGAACGATTCTAGCTCCAGTGACCAGACGATGTCCATCCAACGCCCATCAAGCTTCTTCAATCTCTGCTCTTCCTGCTCCAGCCGCTCAAACAAGCGTCGGCAGGACTGCCTGCTCCCTCCTCCCCGCGGCCGGCTCTGCTGCCGCGCATCCCTCACCGCCCCACCGTACTCCCATCGCTGGCCTAGCCATCCCTCTACTCACCCACACCTGCTGTTATTCTGCGGCGACGGCAGACGAACCAGTAAACCCTCGTACAGTCGTACTCCCCTCCGCGTGGGAAACAACTGCTGAGTCTTCCCTGCCTCCATGTCGTTCCCTTCCTAGGCCTCGCTGTCGTCCACTGCCCTGGTGCTCTCGGCGCGGCCTGGTCAACATGGTCAACAACCGACATGCATCCTTATTACGCACCAAAAAATGAATACCCCGTGCTAGCTGGGACCCACCATAGTGGGTGGCTGACTTGTGGGCCTACTAAGTTGACGAGGATGGAGGGCTTTGTCAACTTAGTCAATATGAACGATTCTAGCTCCAGTGACCGTACGATGTCCATCCAACGGCCATAGTGCTTCTTCAACTCTAGTCTTCTTGCTCCAGCCGCCCAAAGCAGCGCCGATCGTGTCGCGTGCTCCTGCCTCTCATGGCTGGTTGTGATGCTGCGGAGGCCTCACCGCCCCCTATTACTCCCACCACTGGCCCAGGGTATTCCTCTACTCACCCACAACCCCTGTTATTGTGCGGCGACAGCAGCCTCACGCTGCAGCCGAACCAGTGAAACCTTGTACTCCTCTCCGCGTGGGCATCCACTGCCGCGTCTTCCCCGGCTCCGCGTCGTCCCCTTCCTAGGCCTCGCCGTCGTCCACCGCCTTGGTGCTCTCAGCGCGGCGTAGTCAATATGGTCAATGACCGACTTCCATCGGAAGAGTACTGTACGTGGAGAGGCTGGCAGCTGGGTCCAAGGCCACAGCCCAGTTTTTTTGTGATTTGCCAAGTAAGTCGCTTTGTCAGGCCTGTTGGGCTGCAAATCTTTCAAGACGAGGAGAGCTTCATTCGGCTGGCCGAGATAATGGCCTATCAGTAATGAGAAATGGGCTATACATTTTTAAAACACATCAAACTGGCAATTAGTTTCAAATATCTTTTTTTCATTTCGAGATTTTAAATTACATTAATTTTTATGCATGGAGAATTTGTTGGATTTTATATTGATATACATTTATTTTTAAAATCAGTTTGAATGTGAGTGGAAATTTCGGGGTTAAAAACAGTTCGGACCGCACCGAAATATGCAAAATTTCGTATAATTTTTTAACCGTGGCCACAACATGGGCTGTAATGCTAACAAAAATAATATGGGCTCCAAAAAAACCTTAAGAATTAGCAAATGGGCTGTATATTATTAGAAATAATGGCAGATGGGTTGTATGTTGTTTGCCACAGATTTGAGGCTTTCCAACGGCCGTCGTGCTTCTTCAATCTCTGCTCTTCCTGCTCCAGCCGCTCAAACAAGCGTCGGCGGGACTGCCTGCTCCCTCCTCCCCGTGGCCGGCTCTACTGCCGCGCAGGCCTCACCGCCCCACCGTACTTCCATCGCTGGCCTAGCCATCCCTCTACTCACCCGCACCTGTTGTTATTCTCCGGCAACGGCAGACGAACCGGTAAACCCTCGTACAGTCATACTCCCCTCCGCGTGGGAAACAACTACCGAGTCTTCCCTGCCTCCGTGTCGTTCCTTTCCTAGGCCTCGCCGTCGTCCACCGCCTTGGTGCTCTCGGCGCGGCCTGGTCAACATGGTCAACGACCGACATGCATCTGAAGTGGATTGTACGTGGAGAGGCCGACAGCTAGGTCCACGGCCGCACGCAAGGAAATGCCTCCTTATTACGTGCAAAATAATGATTCCTCCACCTGACATCAGGGACCCACCGAAAGGGCCTCTGTATTTCGCGCAAAAAACGTTAACACCGCTGACAGATCGGACCCACCAGCTATATCTTCGCACGCAAGGAAGTGCCTCCTTATTACGCACAAAAAAATGAATACTCTGCCTGTTAGCTAGGACCCAGTATAGTGGCATGCTGACTTGTGGGCCAACTAAGTTGACGGGGACGGAGGGCTTTGTTAACTTAGTCAATAATATGCATGATTCTAGATCCAGTGACCGTACGATGTCCATCCAACGGCCGTACTGCTTCTTCAACCTCTGGTCTTCTTGCTCCAGCCGCCCAAACCAGCGCCGGTCGTGCCCCGTGCTCCTGCCTCCCGTGGCCGGCTGCGATGCGGCGGAGGCCTCACCGCCCCCTACTACTCCCACCGCTGGCCAGGCCATCCCTCTACTCACCCACACCCCCTGTTATTCTACTGCGACGGTAGCCTCACCCTCGTACTCCTCTTCGCGTGGGCATCCACTGTTGTGTCTTCCCCGGCTCCGCATCGTCCCCTTCCTAGGCCTCGCCGTCGTCCACCGCCATGGTGCTCTTGGCGCGGCGTGGTCAATGTGGTTAACGACTGACTTCCATCGGAAGAGTACTGTGCATGGAGAGGCTGACAGGTGGGTCCACGACGGCCGCAAGGAAGTGCCTCCTTATTACGCGCAAAATAATTATTCCTCCACCTGACAGCAGGGACCCACCGGATGGGCCACCAGTATTTCGCAAAAAAAACGTTTCCTCCCTGACTGCTGGGACCCACCAGCTACATCTTCGCACGCAAGGAAGTGCGTCCGGAAAAAAAAACCAAAACGATTCGCCCCCCTGACTGCTGGGACCCACCAGCTACATCTTCGCAGGCAAGGAAGTGCTTGACAGTCGGGACCCACCTGGTCGAAGCGTACGTAGCGTTGTCATTCTGGTCGTGAAAGTGTACGTACATACTAGTCGATGTAGAGGCACGCACGTGTCGTAGTAGAGGCGCACACGTGTTGATGTAGAGGCGCGCACGTAGCATGTACACATACGTACAACGGCGAGGGTGCAAGAAAGAAAATACGGCCACATACGTACATACGGGCAGGGTCTCGAACGCCTACTCGCGCATACGTACATGGTTGGGTCGGAACGGAGAAACAGCGTCGTCGTCGTGTTCATGGGGAGGCAACGAAATGCGTCGTGCTCTTGGGGAGGCAACGGAATGTGTCGTGTTCATCGGGAGGCAACGGAACGCGTGGGAGCCAACCGGCTTGGATGGAACAGGCGATGGAAACAAGGCCTGGCGTACCGCAGAACGGAGGAAACGGCCTTGTGTTCGACCGGCCACGTTCAGAACGGGGTCCTGTTGATCGGGAGGGGTGTGGTGTACCGCAAAACGGAGGAAACCGACCTCCTACTGTCGAAACGGGGGTCATGTTGATCGGGAGGGGTGTGGCGTACCGCAAAATGGAGGAAACGGACCTCCTACGGTCGAAACAGGGGTCCTGTTCATCGGGAGGGGTGTGGCGTACCGCAAAACGGGACTCCACGGGATACTCTTCATCTCCACCGTCGACCTCCTCCAGCCTCCACGGGCTACCGTCGACCTCCTCCAGCCTCCACGGGCTCCTGTTCATCCAGCCTCCACCGTGGGCTACTCCACCGGCTACTGTTCAACCACCCCTCCACAGTCTACTGTTCATCCAGCCCTCCACACCACGGGGGTCCTGTTCAACCACCCCTCCACGGCCACCCCTCCACCGTCTACTGTTCATCCAGCCCTCCACACCACGGGTTCCTATTCATCCAGAGGCAACGCCACCGCTCACTGTTCATCCAAACCCCCCCCCTACAACGCTCACTGTTCATCCAATCGATCGGCTTCAGTTAGCAGCAGTAGTGAAGGAATCGCTCCATCGGGTTCAGTTAACAGCCATCGATCGATCGCTCGGGTTCAGTAACGCGTAGCCTGCAGTGCAATCGCTCGGGTTCAGTTAGAGCCCAACGCCTCGCTCGGGTTCAGTTAGAGCCAACGCCTCGCACACATGTGCGTACCTGTACGAGAGAAACGCGCATCGCTCTCCCACCATAACTGGCAACTCCCCGAAATTTTCCTCCCCCTCGCTTCTACCACGGTTTTTTCCGTCATGGATGGCCCAAAGAATGTCATGCAGCTGCGTCTCCGGCCCGCCCAGGACGAAAAGCCCATTTTCTGTCATGATTTTTTGTCATAGAAGTAGGATCCCACCACATCTATGATGATACCGGGTTTTGTCACAATTATCGTCATAGAAGTGTCATATGTATGACAGGAAAAAAATTCGTTCGGCCCAAAATGTCACGGATGTGTCTTTTTTTGTAGTGATTGGACTAACCTATTGATCCAGTGCCCAGTGCCAGTTCCTGTTTTTGCATGTTTTTTTATCACAGAAAATACATATCAAGCGAAGTCCAAATGCAATAGAATTTAGCGGAGAATTATTTCGGAATATTTGTGATTTCTGGGAGTTGGAATATGTTGGGGAACATACCATGTGATTTAAAAAGTTTCCTACGATTACGCAAGATCTATCTAGGAGATGCATAACAACAAGAAGGGGAGAGTGTATCCACATACCCTCGTAGACCGAAAGCGGAAGCGTTAGGTTAACGCGGTTGATTGATATGTCTCCAACGTATCTATAATTTTTTATTGTTCCATACTATTATATTACCCGTTTTGGATGTTTATGGGCTTTACTTTACACTTTTATATCATTTCCGAATTGTTGTTTTTTTTGCTTATTTCAGTGTTTCGAAGGAAAGGAATATCAAACTGAGTCCAAACAGAATGAAACCTTCGAGAGCATTCTTTTTGGAACAAACATGATCCAGGGGACTTGGAGTGGACGTCAAGCAACAGAGGAGACGGCCACGAGGGTGCCCGGCGCGTCCCCTAGGGCTGGGCGCGCGCCCGAACCTCGTGGGCCCCTCGAGCATCCACCGACTGACTTCTTCCTCCTATATATAACCACGTACCCTGAAAACATCCAGGAGCACCACGAAAAACTATTTCCACCGTTGCAACCTTCTGTATCCGCGAGATCCCATCTTGGAGCCTTCACCAGCGCTCCGCCGGAGGGGGAATCGACCACGGAGGGCCTCTACATCATCTCCAAGGCCTCTCCAATGAATTGTGAGTAGTTTACCACAGACCTTTGGGTCCATAGTTATTAGCTAGATGGCTTCTTCTCTCTCTTTGATTCTCAATACAAAGTTCTCCTCGATCTTCTTGGAGATCTATTCAATGTAACTCCTTTCGCAGTGTGTATGTCGAGATCCGATGAATTGTGGGTTATGATCAAGTTTATCTATGAGAAATATTTGAATCTCCTCTAAATTCTTTTATGTGTGATTAAGTTATCTTTGCAAGTCTCTTCGAATTATCAGTTTGGTTTGGCCTACTAGATTGATCTTTCTTGCAATGGGAGAAGTTCTTAGCTTTGGGTTCAATCTTGCGGTGTCCTTTACCAGTGTCAGTAGGGGTAGCAAGGCACGTATTGTATTGTTGCCATCGAGGATAAAATTATGGGGTTTATATCATATTGCATGAGTTTATCCCTCTACATCATGTCATCTTTCTTAATGCGTTACTCCGTTCTTTATGAACTTAATACTCTAGATGCAGGCAGGAGTCGGTCGATGTGTGGTGTAATAGTAGTAGATGCAGGGAGGAGTCGATCTACTTGTCACGGACGTGATGCCTATATACATGATCATGCCTAGATAATCTCATAACTATGCGTTTTTCTATCAATTGCTCGACAGTAATTTGTTCACCCACTGTAATACTTATGCTATCTTGAGAGAAGCCACTAGTGAAACCTATGGCCCCCTGGTCTATCTTTTATCATATAAGCTTTCTATCTACTTTTATTTGCATCTTTACTTTTCCAATCTATATCATAAAAATACCAAAAATATTTATCTTATCATATTATCTCTATCAGATCTCACTTTCGCAAGTGGCCATGAAGGTATTGACAACCCCTTTATTGTGTTGGTTGCGAGGTTCTTGTCTGTTTGTGTAGGTGCGTGGGACTTTTGAGGAGCCTCCTACTGGATTGATACCTTGGTTCTCAAAAACTGAGGGAAATACTTACGCTACATTGCTGCATCATCCTTTCCTCTTCAAGGAAAACCAACAAGCTCAAGACGTAGCATTGATGTAGTTGAACGTCTTCACGATCTAGTACCGAACGTACGGCACCTCCGAGTTCTGCACACATTCAGCTTGATGACGTCCCTCGAACTCTTGATCCAGCAGAGGGTCAAGGGAACATTCCTTCAGCACGACGGCGCAGTGACGGTGATGGTGATGTGATCCGCGCAGGGCTTCGCCTAAGCACTACGACGCTATGACCGGAGGAGTAAACTATGGAGGGGGGCACCGCACACGGCTAAGAGAACAATTGATGTGTTATGGGGTGCCCCCTGCCCCCGTATATAAAGGAGGGGAGGAGGAGGTGGCCGGCCAAGAGGGGCGCACCATGGGGGAGTCCTACTAGGACTACACTCCTAGTAGGATTCGCCCCCCCCCCCAATTTTTCCTTTCTTCATCGGAGGCGAAAAAGAAGGAGTGGGAGAGGGAGAGGGAAAGAGGGAAAGAGGGAAAGGAGGGTGCTGCCCCCTCCTCTAGTCCTATTGGACTCCCATGGGGGGGTGTCCACCCCTTGTGGGTTGTCCCCTCTCTCTCCCGTGGCCCATGAGGCCCATAACCTCCCCCGGGGGGTTCCAGTAACCCCTCGGTACTCCGATAAAATACCCGAACCACTCGAAACCATTTCGATGTCCGAATACCCACCTTCCAATATATCAATCCTTACCTCTCGACTATTTTGAGACTCATCGTCATGTCTGTGATGTCATCCAGGACTCCCAACAAACTTCGGTCACCAAAACACATAACTCATAATACAAATCGTCATCGAACGTTAAGTGATACGTCTCCAACATATCTATAATTTTTGATTGCTCCATGCTACTTTATCTACTATTTTGGACAATATTGGGCTTTATTTTCCACTTCTATATTATTTTTGGGACTAACCTATTAACCGGAGGCCCAGCCCAGAATTGCTGTTTTTTGCCTATTTCAGTGTTTCGAAGAAACGGAATATCAAACAGAGTCCAAACAGAATGAAACCTTCGGGAACGTGATTTTCTCACCGAACGTGATCCAGGAGACTTGGACCCTACTCCAAGAAGCAGAACAGTCGGTCACGAGGGTGGGGGGCGTGCCCCCCCTAGGGCGCGCCCCCCTGCCTCGTGGCCCCCTGTTGCTCCACCGACGTACTCCTTCCTCCTATATATACCTACGTACCCCCAAACAATTAGAACATGAGCCAAAAAACCTAATTCCACCACCGCAACCTTTTGTATCCATGAGATCCCATCTCAGGGCCCGTTCCGGAGCTCCGACGGAGGGGGCATCCACCACGGAGGGCTTCTACATCAATACCATATCCCCTCCGATGAAGTGTGAGTAGTTTACTTCAGACCTTCGGGTCCATAGCTAGTAGCTAGATGGCTTCTTCTCTCTTTTTGGATCTCAATACAATGTTCTCCCCCTCTCTCGTGGAGATCTATTCGATGTAATCTTCTTTTTGCGGTGTGTTTGTTGAGACCGATGAATTGTGGGTTTATGATCCAGCTTATCTATGAACAATATTTGAATCTTCTCTGAATTCTTTTATGTATGATTGAGTTATCTTTGCAAGTCTCTTCGAATTATACTTTTGGTTTGGCCAACTAGATTGGTAGTTCTTGCAATGGGAGAAGTGCTTAGCTTTGGGTTCAATCTTGCGGTGTCCTTTCCCAGTGACAGAAGGGGCAGCAAGGCACGTATTGTATTGTTGCCATCGAGGATAACAAGATGTTTTTTTATCATATTGCATGAATTTATCCCTCTACATCATGTCATCTTGCTTAAGGCGTTACTCTGTTTTTAACTTAATACTCTAGATGCATGCTAGATAGCGGTCGATGAGTGGAGTAATAGTAGTAGATGAAGAATCATTTCGATCTACTTGTCTCGGACGTGATGCCTATATACATGATCATTACCTAGATATGCTCATAACTATGCTCAATTCTGTCAATTGCTCAACAGTAATTTATTCACTCACCGTAGAAAATCTATGCTCTTGAGAGAAGCCACTAGTGAAACCTATGGCCCCCGGGTCTATTCTCATCATATCAATCTCTATTACTTTATTACTTGCTTTGTTTTTACTTTGCCTTTTACTTTTCACTTTGCATCTCTATACCAAAAATACCAAAAAAATATTATTTATCATCTCTATCAGATCTCACTCACGTAAGTGACCGTGAAGGGATTGACAACCCCTAATCGTGTTGGTTCTGGGGAGCTATCGTTTTGTGTAGGTACGAGGGACTTGTGCGTGGTCTCCTACTGGATTGATACCTTGGTTCTCAAAAACTGAGAGAAATACCTACGCTACTTTGCTGCATCATCCTCTCCTCTTCGGGGAAATCCAATGCAGTGCTCAAGAGGTAGCAAGAAGAATTTCAGGCGCCGTTGCCGGGGAAGCTCACGCAAGCAAGTCAACCATACCAAGTACCCATCCCAATCCCTATCTCTCGCATTACATTATTTGCCATTTGCCTCTCATTTTCCTCTCCCCCACTTCACCCTTGCCGTTTTATTCGCCCTCTCTTTCCCAATCTCCTTCTCTCCTTCCCGTTGCCTTTTCCTCGTTCGTTTGTTTGCTCGTTTGCTTGCTTGTCGCGATGGCTCTACCTAGATTTGGTAATCTTCACCTTAAAAGGCTAGAGGAGATCGAAATCAATGTCAGAAAATTTATGGTTTTGCAATTTGATCATAATAATTTCTTTAGAAACGAGCTTAAGGAACAAAAAAGTTTTATGAGTTATATGAATAAAGAACTCGATGATATGTATAAAGAATTTGATGGTATAAGAGCCCAAATTGCTCGTCTTGAAAAGATGACCGCTGAAATTTCAGATATGCAAGCTACCTTAGTCAATAAGATGGCCGCTAAACCGAATTCCTACGAAAATCAAGATGAAGATCTAAAAGTTATTGATGTGTCCCCCATTAAATCTTTGTTTTGCAATATGAATCTTGATGAAACTGAATATGATCTTCCTTTACCTAGAAGGCGTTCTAGGAATTCGGAGTTTCTAGATCTTGATGATGAAATTGATGAAAGTGGGGTTGAAAGAAATGAAAACCTAGATGTTGCTAAACCCACTATTTTGGATCTCAAAGAATTTAATTATGAAAGTTGCTCTTTAATTGGTTGTATTTCCTTGTTGCAATCCGTGCTAGATTCTCCTCATGCTTATAGTCAAAATAAGGCCTTTACCGAACACATTGTTGATGCCTTGATGCAATCTTATGAAGAAAAACTTGAGTTGAAAGTTTCTATCCCTAGAAAACTCTATGATGAGTGGGAACCTACTACTAAAATTAAAATTAAAGATTATGAGTTTCATGCTTTGTGTGATTTGGATGCTAGTGTCTCTACTATTCCCAAAACTTTGTGTGATTTGCTAGATTTCTGTGACTTTGATGATTGCTCTCTAAACTTGCATATTGAGGATTCCATTATTAAAAAGCCTATGGGAAGAATTAATGATGTTCTTATTGTTGCAAATAGGAATTATGTGCCCGTAGATTTTATCGTTCTTGATATAGATTGCAATCCTTCATGTCCTATTATTCTTGGTAGACCTTTCCTTAGAACGATTGGTGCAATCATTGATATGAAGAAAGGGAATATTAGATTCCAATTTCCCTTAAATAAGGTCATGGAACACTTCCCTAGAAAGAAAATAAAATTACCATATGAATCTATCATGAGAGCCACTTATGGATTGCCTACCAAAGATGGCAATACCTGATCTATCCTTGCTTTTATGCCTAGCTAGGGCATTAAATGACAGCGCTTGTTGGGAGACAACCCAATTTTATTTTTGTTTTTTGTTTTTGCTTCTGTTTAGGAATAAATAATCCATCTAGCTTCTGTTTGGATGTGGTTTTATCTTTTAATTAGTGTTTGTGCCAAGTAGAACCTATAGGATAACCTACGATGATAGTTGATTTGATTTTGCTGAAAAACAGAAACTTTGCACGGACGAATATAATTTTGTTAAATCACAGGAACGTGCTTTTGCGTTGAATATTTTTTCTGATGTTCAATAAACAAATTTTCCAGGACTTCCTACTTTGGTAGGATTTTTAGAGTTCCATAAGTTTGCGTTAGTTACAGATTGCTACAGACTGTTCTGTTTTTGACAATTTCTGTTTTACGTGTGTTGTTTGCTTATCTTGATGAATCTATGGCTAATAAAATAGTTTATAATACATAGAGAAGTTGGAATACAGTAGGTTTAACACCAATATAAATAAATAATGAGTTCATTACATTACTTTGAAGTAGTCTTTTGTTTTCTTTCTCTAACGGAGCTCATGAGATTTCTATTGAGTTTTGTGTTGTGAAGTTTTCAAGTTTTCGGTGAATTCTTTTGATGGATTATGGAACAAGGAGTGGCAAGAGCCTAAGCTTGGGGATGCCCATGGCACCCCCAAGATAATATAAGGACACCAAAAAGTCAAAGCTTGGGGATGCCCTGGAAGGCATCCCCTCTTTCGTCCACTTCCATCGGTAATTTACTTGGAGCTATATTTTTATTCACCACATGATATGTGTTTTGCTTGAGCGTCTTGTATTATTTGTGTCTTTGCTTGTTAGTTTACCACAATCATACTTGCTGTACACACCTTTTGAGAGAGCCATACATGAATTGGAATTTGCTAGAATACTCTATGTGCTTCACTTATATCTTTTGAGCTTGATAGTTTTGCTCATAGTGCTTCACTTATATCTTTTGAGCATGATAATTTTTGCTCTAGTGCTTCACTTAGATCTTTTAGAGCACGGTGGTGGATTTTTTTAAAGAAACTATTGGTCTCTCATGCTTCACTTAGATTATTTTGAGAGTCGTTAATAGCATGGTAATTTGCTTAATGTTAATATACTTGATGTTCAAGATATGTGAAACTTTCTTTTGAGTGCGTTGAATACTAAGATAAGTTTGATGCTTGATAATTGTTTTGAGATATGAAGATGGTGATATTAGAGTCATGCTAGTTGAGTAGTTGTGAATTTAAAGAATACTTGTGTTGAAGTTTGTGATTCCCGTAGCATGCACGTATGGTGAACCGTTATGTGATGAATTCGGAGCATGATTTATTTATTGACTGTCTTCCTTATGAGTGGCAGTCGGGGACGAGCGATGGTCTTTTCCTACCAATCTATCCCCCTAGGAGCATGCACGTAATACTTTGCTTTGATACCTTCTAGATTTTTGCAATAAGTATATGAGTTCTTTATGACTAATGTTGAGTCCATGGATTATACACACTTTTTCCCATCCTTCCACCATTGCTAGCCTCTCTAATACTGCGCACTTTTCGCCGGTATCATATACCCACCATATATCTTCCTCAAAACAGCCACCATACCTACCTATCATGGCATTTCCATAGCCATTCCGAGATATATTGCCATGCAACTTTCCACTGTTTCATTTATTATGACACGCTCCATCATTGTCATATTGCTAGCATGATCATGTAGTTGATATCGTATTTGTGGCAAAGCCACCATTCATAATTCTTTCATACATGTCACTCTTGATTCATTGCATATCCCGGTACATCGCCGGAGGCATTCATATAGAGTCATACTTTGTTCTAAGTATCGAGTTGTAATTGTTGAGTTGTAAGAAAAATAAAAGTGTGATGATCATCATTATTAGAGCATTGTCCCAAGTGAGGAAAGGATGATGGAGACTATGATTCCCCCACAAGTCGGAATGAGACTCCGACGAAAAATAAAAAAAAAGAGGCCATAAAAAAAGGCCCAAATAAAAAAATGAGAGAAAAAGAGAGAAGGGACAATGCTACTATCCTTTTACCACACTTGTGCTTCAAAGTAGCACCAAGATCTTCATGATAGAGAGTCTCTCATTTTGTCACTTTCATATAATAGTGGGAATTTTTCATTATAGAACTTGGCTTGTATATTCCAATGATGGGCTTCCTCAAAATGCCCTAGGTCTTCGTGAGCAAGCGAGTTGGATGCACACCCACTTAGTTTCTTTTGTTGAGCTTTCATATACTTATAGCTCTAGTGCATCCGTTGCATGGCAATCCCTACTCACTCACATTGATATCTATTGATGGGCATCTCCATAGCCTGTTGATACGCCTAGTTGATGTGAGACTATCTTCCCTCTTTTTGTCTTCTCCACAACCACCATTCTATTCCACATATAGTGCTATATCCATGGCTCACACTCATGTATTGCGTGAAGATTGAAAAAGTTTTGAGAATGTCATAAGTATGAAACAATTGCTTGGCTTGTCATCGGGGTTGTGCATGATTTAAATATTTTGTGTGGGGAAGATGGAGCATAGCCAGACTATATGATTTTGTAGGGATAACTTTCTTTGGCCATGTTATTTTGAGAAGACATAATTGCTTTGATTAGTATGCATGAAGTATTATTATTTTTTATGTCAATATGAACTTTTTTCTTGAATCTTTCGGATCTGAATATTTATACCATGATTAAGAAGATTTACATTGAAATTATGCCAAAGTATCACTCCGCATCAAAAATTCTCTTTTTATCATTTACCTACTCGAGGACGAGCAGGAATTAAGCTTGGGGATGCCTGATACGTCTCCAACGTATCTATAATTTTTGATTGCTCCATGCTACTTTATCTACTGTTTTGGACTATATTGGGCTTTATTTTCCACTTTTATATTATTTTCTAGACTAACCTATTAACCGGAGGCCCAGCCCAGAATTGCTGTTTTTGCCTATTTCAGTGTTTCGAAGAAAAGGAATATCAAACAGAGTCCAAACGGAATGATACCTTGGGGAACGTGATTTTCTCATCGAACGTGATCCAGGAGACTTGGACCCTACTCCAAGAAGCAAAAGAGTCGGTCACGAGGGTGCCCCCCCTAGGGAGCGCCCCCTGCCTCGTGGCCCCCCTGTTGCTCCACTAACATACTCCTACCTCCTATATATACCTACGTACCCCCAAACGATCAGAACAGGAGCCAAAAAACCTAATTCCACTGCCGCAACCTTCTGTATCCACGAGATCCCATCTTGGGGCCTGTTCCGGAGCTCCGCCGGAGGGGGCATCCACCATGGAGGGCTTCTACATCAACACCATTGCCCCTCCGATTAAGTGTGAGTAGTTTACTTCAGACCTTCGGGTCCATAGCTAGTAGCTAGATGGCTTATTCTCTTTTTTTGGATCTCAATACAAAGTTCTCCCCCTCTCTCATGGAGATCTATTTGATGTAATCTTATTTTTGCGGTGTGTTTGTTGAGACCGATGAATTGTGGGTTTATGATCCAGCTTATCCATGAACAATATTTTAATCTTCTCTGAATTATTTTATGTATGATTGAGTTATCTTTGCAAGTCTCTTCGAATTATCCTTTTGGTTTGGCCAACTAGATTGGTAGTTCTTGCAATGGGAGAAGTGCTTAGCTTTGGGTTCAATCTTGTGGTGTCCTTTCCCAGTGACAGAAGGGGCAGCAAGGCACGTATTGTATTGTTGCCAACGAGGATAACAAGATGTTTTGTTATCATATTGCATGAATTTATCCCTCTACATCATGTCATCTTGCTTAAGGCGTTACTCTGTTTTTAACTTAATATCTAGATGCATGCTGGATAGCGGTCGATGAGTGAAGTAATAGTAGTAGATGCAGAATCGTTTCGATCTACTTGTCTCGGACGTGATGCCTATATACATGATCATTACCTAGATATGCTCATAACTATGCTCAATTCTGTCAATTGCTCAACAGTAATTTGTTCACCCACCATAGAAAATCTATGCTCTTGAGAGAAGCCACTAATGAAACCTAAGGCCCCCAGGTCTATTCTCATCATATCAATCTCTATTACTTTATTACTTGCTTTGTTTTTACTTTGCTTTTTACTTTTCACTTTGCATCTCTATACCAAAAATACCAAAAAATATTATTTATCATCTCTATCAGATCTCACTCTCGTAAGTAACCGTGAAGGGATTGACAACCCCTAATCGCGTTGGTTGCAAGGAGCTATCATTTTGTGTAGGTACGAGGGACTTGTGCGGGGTCTCCTACTGGATTGATACCTTGGTTCTCAAAAACTGAGGGAAATACTTACGCTACTTTGCTGCATCATCCTATCCTCTTCGGGGAAATCCACCGCAGCTCAAGAGGTAGCATTAAGCGTGCGGACCATATGGGTTCGAGAACTATGTAGACATTATCGAGACACATCTCCGGTCAATAACAAATAGCGGAACCTGGATGCTCATATTGGTTCCTACATATCCTACGAAGATCTTTATCGGTCAAACCGCAATAACAACATACGTTATTCTCTTTGTCATAGGTATGTTACTTGCCTGAGATTCGATCATCGGTATCATCATACCTAGTTCAATCTCATTACTGGCAAGTCTGTTTACTTGTTCCATAATGCATCATCCCGTAACTAACTCATTAGTCACATTGCTTGCAAGGCTTATAGTGACGCGCATTATCGAGAGGCCCAGTGATACCTCTCCGATACTCGGAGTGACAAATCCTAATCTCGATCTATGCCATCCCAACAAACACCTTCGGAGACACCTGTAGAGCATATTTTATAATCACCCAATTACGTTGTGACGTTTGATAGCACATAAGGTGTTCCTCCGGTATTCGGGAGTTGCATAATCTCATAGTCAGAGGAATATGTATAAGTCATGAAGAAAACAATAGCAATAAAACTTAATGATCATTATGTAAGCTAATGGATGGGTCTTGTCCATCACATCATTCTCTAATGATGTGATCCCATTCATCAAATGACAACACATGTCTATGGTTAGGAAACTTAACCATCTTTGGTTAACGAGCTAGTCAAGTAGAGGCATACTAGGGACACTTTGTTTTGTCTATGTATTCACACAAGTACTAAGTTTCCGGTTAATACAATTCTAGCATGAATAATAAACATTTATCATGATATAAGGAAATGTAAATAACAACTTTATTATTGCCTCTAGGGCATATTTCCTTTAGTCTCCCACTTGCACTAGAGTCAATAATCTAGATTACATTGTAATGATTCTAACACCCGTGGAGTCTTGGTGCTGATCATGTTTTGCTCGTGGAAGAGGATTAGTCAACGGGTCTGCAACATTCAGATTCGTATGTATTTTGCAAATTTCTATGTCCCCCTCCTTGACTTGATCACGGATAGAGTTAAAGCATCTCTTGATGTGTTTGGTTCTCTTGTGAAATCTGGATTCCTTCGCCAAGGCAATTGCGCCAGTATTGTCACAAAAGATTTTCATTGGACCCGATGCACTAGGTATTACGCCTAGATCGGATATGAACTCCTTCATTTGCTGCTTCTGAAGAAGCTATGTACTCCGCTTCACACGTAGATCACGTCACGACGCTCTTCTTGGAACTGCACCAACTGACAGCTCCACCATTCAATATAAATACGTATCCGGTTTGTGACTTAGAGTCATCCGGATCAGTGTCAAAGCTTGCATCGATGTAACCATTTACGACAAGCTCTTTTTCACCTCCATAAACGAGAAACATATCCTTAGTCATTTTCAAGCATTTCAGGATGTTCTTGACCACTGTCCAGTCATCCACTCCTGGATTACTTTGGTACCTCCCTACTAAACTTATAGCAAGGCACACATCAGGTCTGGTACATAGCATTGCATACATGATAGAACCTATGGCTGAGGCATAGGGAATGACTTTCATTTTCTCTCTCTCTTCTGCAGTGGTCAGGCATTGAGTCTGACTCAACTTCACACCTTGTAACACATGAAAGAACCCTTTCTTTGACTGATCCATTTTGAACTTCTTCAAAACTTTATCAAGGTATGTGCTTTGTGAAAATCCAATTAAGTGTCTTGATCTACCTCTATAGATCTTGATGCCCAATGTATAAGCAGCTTCACCGAGGTCTTTCATTGAAAAATTCTTATTCAAGTATCCTTTTATGCTATCCAAAAATTATGTATTATTTCCAATCAACAATATGTCATCCACATATAATATCAGAAATGCTACAGAGCTCCCACTCACTTTCTTGTAAATACAGGCTTCTCCAAAAGTCTGTATAAAACCATATGCTTTGATCACACTATCAAAGCGTATCTTGCAACTCCGAGAGGCTTGCACCAGTCCATAAATGGATCGCTGGAGCTTGCACACTTTGTTAGCACCTGTAGGATCGACAAAACCTTCTGGTTGCATCATATACAACTCTTCTTTAAGAAATCCATTAAGGAATGCAGTTTTGACATCCATTTGCCAAATTTCATTATCATAAAATGCGGCAATTGCTAACATGATTCGTATAGACTTAAGCATCGCTACAGGTGAGAAGGTATCATCGTAGTCAACTCCTTGAACTTGTCGAAAACCTTTTGCAACAAGTCGGGCTTTGTAGACAGTAACATTGCCGTCAGCATCAGTCTTCTTCTTGAAGATCCATTTATTCTCTATGGCTTGCCTATCATCGGGCAAGTCAACCAAAGTCCACACTTTGTTCTCATACAGGGATCCCATCTCAGATTTCATGGCCTCAAGCCATTTCGCGGAATCTGGGCTCATCATTGCTTCCTCATAGTTCGTAGGTTCGTCATGGTATAGTAACATGACTTCCAGAACAAGATTACCATACCACTCTGGTGCGGACCATATTCTGGTTGACCTACGAGGTTTGGTAGTAACTTGATCTGAAGTTTCATGATCATCATCATTAATTTCCTCACTAATTGGTGTAGGCATCACTGCAACTGATTTCTGTGATGAACCATTTTCCAATTCGAGAGAAGGTACAACTACCTCATCAAGTTCTACTTTTCTCCCACTCACTTCTTTCGAGAGAAACTCCTTCTCTAGAAAGGATCCATTCTTAGCAACAAATGTCTTGCCTTCGGATCTGTGATAGCAGGTGTACCCAACAGTTTCTTTTGGGTATCCTATGAAGACGCACTTCTCCGATTTGGGTTCGAGCTTATCAGGTTGAAGCTTTTTCACATAAGCATCGCAGCCCCAAACTATAAGAAACGACAACTTAGGTTTCTTGCCAAACCATAGTTCATATGGTGTCGTCTTAACGGATTTAGATGGTGCCCTATTTAACATGAATGTAGCCATCTTTAAAGCATAACCCCAAAACGATAGTGGTAAATCGGTAAGAGACATCATAGATTGCACCATATCTAATAAAGTATGGTTACGACGTTCGGACACACTATTACGCTGTAGTGTTCCAGGTGGCATGAGTTGCGAAACTATTCCACATTGTTTCAAATGAAGACCAAACTCGTAACTCAAATATTCACCTCCATGATTAGATCGTAGAAACTTTATTTTCTTGTTACGATGATTTTCCACTTCACTCTGAAATTCTTTGAACTTTTCAAATGTTTCAGACTTATATTTCATTAAGTAGATATACCAATATCTGCTCAAATCATCTGTTAGAAAATAACAATACCCGCCGCGAGCCTCAACACTCATCGGTCCGCATACATCAGTATGTATTATTTCCAATAAGTCAGTGGCTCGCTCCATTCTTCCAGAGAACGGAGTATTAGTCATCTTGCCCATGAGGCATGGTTCGCAAGCATCAAGTGATTCATAATTAAGTGATTCCACAAGCCCATCAGCATGGAGTTTCTTGATGCACTTTACACCAATATGACCTAAACGGCAGTGCCACAAATAAGTTGCACTATCATTATTAACTTTGCATCTTTTGGCTTCAATATTATGAATATGTGTATCACTGCGATCGAGATTCAACAAAAATAGACCACTCATCAAGGGTGCATGACCATAAAAGATATTACTCATATAAATAGAACAACCATTATTCTCTGATTTAAATGAATGACCGTCTCGCATCAAACAAGATCCAGATATAATGTTCAGGCTCAACGCTGGCACCAAATAACAATTATTCAGGTCTAAAACTAATCCCGAAGGTAGATGTAGAGGTAGCATGCCGACGGCGATCACATCGACCTTGGAACCATTTCCGATGCGCATCGTCACCTCGTCCTTAGGCAATCTTCGTTTAATTCGTAGCCCCTGTTTCGAGTTGCAAATATGAGCAACATAACCAGTATCAAATACCCAGGCGCTACTAAGAGCATTAGTAAGGTACACATAAATAACATGTATATCAAATATACCTTTCACTTTGCCATACTTCTTATCCGCCAAATACTTGGGGCAGTTCCGCTTCCAGTGACCAGTCCCTTTGCAGTAGAAGCACTCAGTTCCGGCTTAGGTCCAGACTTGGGCTTCTTCCCGGGAGCAGCAACTTGCTTGCTATTCTTATTTCCCCTTCTTCCCTTTTGCCCTTTTTCTTGAAACTAGTGATCTTGTTAACCATCAACACTTGATGCTCCTTCTTGATTTCTACCTCCGCAACCTTTAGCATCGAATAGCTCGGGAATTGTCTTTTCCATCCCTTGCATATTATAGTTCATCACGAAGCCTTTATAGCTTGGTGGCAGTGATTGAAGAACCTTGTCAATGACACTATCATCAGGAAGATTAACTCCCAGCTGAGTCAAGTGGTTATGGTACCCAGATATTGTGAGTATGTGTTCAGTGACAGAACTGTTCTCCTCCATCTTGCAGCTATAGAACTTGTTGGAGACTTCATATCTCTCAACTCGGGCATTTGCTTGAAATATTAACTTCAACTCCTGGAACATCTCATATGCTCCATGATGTTCAAGATGTCTTTGAAGTCCCGATTCTAAGCCATAAAGCATGGCACACTAAACTATCGAGTAGTCATCAGCTTTAGTCTACCAAACGTTCATAACATCCGGAGTTGGTCCTCCAGCGGGCCTTGCACCTAGCGGTGCTTCCAGGACGTAATTCTTCTGTGAAGCAATGAGGATAATCCTCAAGTTATGGACCCAGTCCGTGTAGTTGTCACCATCATCTTTCAACTTAGCTTTCTCTAGGAACACATTAAAATTCAAGGGAACGGTAGCACGGGCCATTGATCTACAACATCATAGATATGCAAAAACTATCAGGACTAAGTTCATGATAAATTAAAGTTCAATTAATCATATTACTTAAGAACTCGCACTTCGATAGACATACCTCTAGTCATCTAAATGATCACGTGATCCATATCAACTAAACCATGTCCGATCATTACGTGAGATGGAGTAGTTTTCAATGGTGAACATCTCTATGTTGATCATGTCTACTATATGATTCACGTTCGACCTTTTGGTCTCAGTGTTCTGAGGCCATATCTGCATGTGCTAGGCTCGTCAAGTTTAACCCAAGTATTCTGCACGTGCAAAACTGTCTTGCACCCGTTGTATGTGAATGTAGAGCTTATCACACCCGATCATCATGTTGTGTCACGGCACGACGAACTGTAGCAACGGTGCATACTCAGGGAGAACACTTATACCTTGAAATTTAGTGAGGGATCATCTTATAATGCTACCGCCGTACTAAGCAAAATAAGATGCATAAAATATAAACATCACATGCAATCAAAATATGTGACATGATATGGCCATCATCATCTTGTGACTTTGATCTCCATCTCCAAAGCACCGTCATGATCTCCATCGTCACCGGCTTGACACCTTGATCTCCATCGTAGCGTCGTTGTCGTCTCGCCAACTATTGCTTCTACAACTATTGCTACCGCATAGTGATAAAGTAAAACAATTACATGGTGATTGCATTTCATACAATAAAGCGACAACCATAAGGCTCCTGCCAGTTGCTGATAAATTTTATAAAACATGATCATATCATACAATAACTTATATCACATCATGTCTTGACCATATCACATCACGACATGCCCTGCAAAAACAAGTTAGACGTCCTCTACTTTGTTGCTGCAAGTTTTACATGGCTACTACGGGCTTCTAACAAGAACTGTTCTTACCTATGCATCATAACCACAACGATTTTTTGTCAAATGTGATGTTTTAACCTTCACAAGGACCGACCATAGTCAAATTTGATTCAACTAAATTTGGAGAAACAGACACCCGCCAGCCACCTGTGTGCAAAAGCACGTCGGTAGAACCGGTCTCATGAACGTGGTCATGTAATGTTGGTCTGGGCTGCTTCATCCAACAATACCGCCGAATCAAAACAAGACGTTGGTGGTAAGCAGTATGACTATTATTGCCCACAAGTCATTGTGTTCTACTCGTGCATATCATCTACGCATAAACCTGGTTCGGATGCCATTGTTGGGGAACGTAGCATGCAATTTCAAAAAAAATCCTATGATCATGCAAGATCTATCTAGGAGATGCATAGCAATGAGAAGGGGAGAGTGTGTACACGTACCCTCGTAGACCGAAAGCGGAAGTGTTAGGTTAACGCGGTTGATGTAGTCGAACGTCTTCACGATCCAACCGATCTAGTACCGAACGTACGGCACCTCCGAGTTCTGCACACGTTCAGCTCGATGACGTCTCTCAAACTCTTGATCCAGCAGAGGGTTGAGGGAGAGTTCCATCAGCACGACGGTGTGGTGACGGTGATGGTGATGTCATCCGCGCAGGGCTTCGCCTAAGCACTATGATGCTATGACCGAAGGAGTAAACTGTGGAGGGGGGCACCGCACACAGCTAAAAGAACAATTGATGTGTTATGGGGTGCCCCCTACCCCCGTATATAAAGGAGGGGAGGAGGAGGTGGCTGGCCAAGAGGGGCGCGCCATGGGGGGGAGTCCTACTAGGACTCCACTCCTAGTAGGATTCGCCCCCTCCCCCTTTTCCTTTCTTCATCGGAGAGGAAAAGGAAGGAGTGGGAGAGGGAGAGGGAAAGGGGGGCGCTTCCCCCTCCCCTAGTCCTATTCGGACTCCACCCCTTATGGGCTGTCCCCGCTCTCTCCTGTGGCCCATGAGGCCCATGACTTCCCCCGGGGGGGTCCGGTAACCCCTCGGTACTCCGATAAAATAGCCGAACCACTCGAAACCATTCCGATGTCCGAATACCACCTTCCAATATATCAATCTTTACCAATCGACTATTTCGAGACTCCTCGTCATGTCTGTGATCTCATCCGGTACTCCGAACAAACTTTGGTCACCAAAACACATAACTCATAATACAAATCGTCATCGAACGTTAAGCGTGCGGACCCTATGGGTTTGAGAACTATGTAGACATGACCGAGACACATCTCCAGTCAATAACCAATAGCGGAACCAGGATGCTCATATTGGTTCCTACATATTCTGTGAAAATCTTTATCGGTCAAACCGCAATAACAACATAAGTTATTCCCTTTGTCATCGGTATGTTACTTGCCCGAGATTCAATCGTCGGTATCATCATACCTAGTTCAATCTCGTTACCTGCAAGTCTCTTTACTCGTCCCGTCATGCATCATCCCGTAACTAACTCATTAGTCACATTGCTTGCAAGGCTTATAGTGATGTGCATTACCGAAAGGGCCCAGAGATACCTCTCCGATACTCGGAGTGACAAATCCTAATCTCGATCTATGCCAACCCAAAAAACACCTTCGGAGACACTTGCAGAGCATCTTTATAATCACCTAGTTACGTTGTGACGTTTGATAGCACACAAGGTGTTCCTCTAATAGCAATAAAACTTAATGATCATTTTGCTAAGCTAACAGATGGGTCTCGTCCATCACATCATTCTCTAATGATGTGATCCTATTCATCAAATGACAACACATGACTATGGTTAGGAAACTTAACCATATCTTTGATTAACGAGCTAGTCAAGTAGAGGCATACTAGGGACACTTTGTTTTGTCTATGTATTCACACAAGTACTAAGTTTCCGGTTAAAACAATTCTAGCATGAATAATAAACATTTATCATGATATAAGGAAATATAAATAACTACTTTATTATTGCCTCTAGAGCATATTTCCTTTAGAATCAATGCAAACGGAGGCCCACATAGCCCACAAAACACCAGGGTGAGCCAGAGGAGCCAGGCGCGTGGTGGTGGGTTATGCTCACTTCGTACGTCTGTTGGAGATCTACTTTGGGCGCTAGGTAGCTTATACCCAGAAAAAAACCGTGTTAAAATCTCAGGGCAATCGGAGTTACAGATCTCCCAGAATATAAGAAACGGTTTTCGGCCAGATCTGGGGAACGCGAAACAGAAGAGAACAGAGAGGGAGATCCAATCTCGGAGGGGCTCCCGCCCCTCCACCGCCATTGAGACCATGGACCAGAGGGGGAGCTCTCCTCCCATCTAGGGGGGAGGCCAAGGAAGAAGAATAAGGAGGGGGGCTCTCTCCCCCTCTCTCCCGGTGGCGCCGGAGTGCCGCCGGGGCTAGGATCGGGACGACGATCTACATCAACAATCTTGCTACCGTCAACACCAACTTTCTCCCCCGCTATGCAGCGGTGTAACACCCCTTCTCCCCGCTGCAATCTCTACTTAAACATGGTGCTCAACTCCGTATATTATTTCCCAATGATATGTGGCTATCCTACGATGTTTGAGTAGATCCATTTTGTCATGTGGGTTAATCATGATCTTGGTTGGTATGATTGTATATTTTATTTTTGGTGCTGTCCTACGGTGCCCTCCGTCTCGCGCAAACGTGAGAGGCCCTCGCTGTAGGGTGTTGCAATACGTTCATGATTCACTTATGGTGGGTTGCGAGTCTGACAGAAGCTTAAACCCGAGTAGGTGGATTGTTGCGTATGGGATAAAGAGGACTTTATACTTAATGCTATGGTTGGGTTTCACGACCTTAATGATCTTTAGTAGTTGCGGATGTTTGCTAGGGGTCCAATCATAAGTGCATATGATCCAAGTAGAGAAAATATGTTAGCTCATGTCTCTCCCTCATATAGAATTGCAAGAATGATTACCGATACTTGTTATCGATTGCCTAGCAACAAATGACTTTCTTGTTGACAAAAGCTATCCACTTTTATTACCTTGCAATTTATTCGTAGTTTTATTCTCGCAAAGTACTCATAGTTTTATTCTTGCAAAATAGTTTCATACTTCTTTTAGGTAAAGCAAACGTCAAGTGAGCGTAGAGTTGTATTGGTGGCCGATAGAACTTGAGGGAATATTTGTTCTACCTTTAGCTCCTCGTTGGGTTCGACATTCTTGTTTATCGAAGAAGGCTACAAATGATCTCATATGCTTGTGGGTTATCAAGACACGGTTGCCGTGAGATAACTGTAAGTGATGTACTACTATGTAATATGGGGCTGCAATAATTGAGTTACGGTAATACTTAGTGTAAGCAGCCGCTCTGCGGATATCTGTCAAAAATAAAATAATCGCTCTGCAGATAGAGATGGCGGCGGCCGAGGCAGTGGCTACCGGATAAGAGGTCCATCCTCGGTCGGTGGGTGGTTACGGTGTCATATATAGGACGTCAATCCTTGGTTTGTGGCAGGAGATAGGAGGAGCTCAACCATCGAGGTCGGTGTTGGCATGATTGAAGCACATTCATTGCGGTCGATGTCGGGATAGTGGAGGTCGAATTTCAGGCGGTAGCCGCACTAAGCTTTGCTCCTCGACCCAGCTGTCTCGGCTTGCTGCCACATCGCGCTTCTTTGTGTGCTCGGTGGAGTCGTCACATGGCTAATTAATTAAGGTATTCTTTTCGTGAGTGGCTTAATTAAGATTTTCAATTCCTAAGGGTAGTGTTGTAGTACTCTGCGTGTAAATTGATTGGCCAGTACTTCTTGTCATCGTCGCACAACTGGATAACAATATGGAGTGCCCTCAGTAATTATGAAAATAAAATCTTATGACTTAAGCACGTATCTTTGGGCATCAGTTAATCTGTGTATTAATGTTGTTGTTTTGTTTTTAATTACCCTTTGTGTGGTGCAGATGGAACGATCTGAATGGATGAAGAATCGAAGAAGCTCGGATTTTGTCAGTGGCGTGACAGAGTTCATGAATTCGGATGAAAGTACAAAGAGGAGAATTGGTCATGAGGATTACATCCTGTGTCCATGCAGTCATTGCGCCAATACAGAGTCACATGAAGTTACACTTGTCGAGTTCCACTTACTCACTTGGGGATTCATGGATGGATATACACGTTGGACCAGACACGGTGAATAGCAGGTCATGGATGAATATACCCAGGGTTGCGAGATGCCAAACGTCGGTCAAGAGTAACATGGATGTTGAATCTAACATCGGGGCTGAGGCGTCAAGCTACCAATGGAACACCTGAAAGCGAAAACCCCCACCGGAAAACCAAGATGACGATGCAGACGATGACAACGACCTTTATATGCCAGATTTTGATGCTATGATTGCAGATTTCAAGGGCCCAAAAAATAATATGATTGGGTACAAGGATGTGCCAACCATTGATGTGAACTCAAAGAAAGATTTGTATCCAAGCTGCAAAAGGAAGTATTCCAAGTTGGGTGCCACACTGGCTCTTCCCAGATTTAAAGTAGAAAATGGTCTATCAAACAAGGGCTTCATGGAGTTATTATGTCTTTTCAAAGAAATTATTTCGAAAGATAATGCGCTCCCCAAAAGCATGAACGAAGTGAAGAAAATTGTTTGCCCATTGGAACTTGAAGTACAGAAGATACACGCTTGTGTGAATGATTGTATATTGTACTGTGGTGAGTACAAAGATTTGCGTGCATGTCCCATATGCAAGCATGCACGATACAAGCGCGGGAGAGCAAAGAACAAGTACAAATTGGACGACGAGATCAAAACAAGAATCCCAGTCAAGGTTGTTTGGTACTTGCCTTTAATTCCAAGGTTGAGGCGTTTGTTTGCAAACCCTAGAGAGGCAAAGAGGTTGTGGTGGCATCATGATGAGCGAATTGCGGATAAATATATGATGCACCCGAAAGATGGGGCTCAATGGGAATTAATCGACAACAAGTTTAAAGACTTTGTCAAGGATCCTAGAAGTATAAGGCCCGAGGAGTGTACTGACGGGATGAATCCTTTTGGCGATATGAGCACCAATCACAGCACATGGCCGGCGCTTCTGTGCATATATAACCTAGCTCCCTGGTCGTGTATGAAAAAAAATATATTATGATTTCAATGATTATCCAAGGCCCGAAGCAACCTGAAAATGACATCGACATTTACTTTCAGCTACCGGTAGAAGAACTGCTGACACTGGGTAAAAGAGTCTGCTATAAAAATGGTATGATGCTTACAAAAAAGAGATTTTTGATCTACATGAGATGCTGCTACACACCATTCCAGATATGCTGGCATTAGGCAACACATCGGGGCAGAAAACAAAGGGAGTTGTAGGGTGTGTCACATGCATGGATAGGACAGCTAGTTAATTTCTTCCCATCTCACGCAAAACCATGTATTTGCGTCATCGTAGGTTCTTATGGAGAAATCACCCATACCGAAAGATGAAAGCTGAATTTGATGGTACGGCAGAGGTAGGTTTGGGCCCAAGACCCTATGCTGGGGAGGTGGTCCACAACATGGCTAAACAAATTAATGGTGTGCTTGGCAAGAACCACGCTTTGACGATGAAACAAACACCCAAGGGTCAAGTGTTTAGGAAGAAATCGGTATTGTGGAAATTACCTTACTGGGAGATTCTACGTGTACGTCACTGCATCGATGTGATGCACATAGAGAAGAACGTACGTGAAAGCATTCTTGGTAGTCTGCTCAAGATTAAAGGTGAAGCAAAGGATAGTGACGGTGCACGACTCGATATGCTTGGTGATCAATCAAAACAGAAGAGTGAAGCAGAAGATGCTAACAAATTCCTCCATGCTCGCCAGAGTTACAATTTCAGTACAAAAGAAGCAACAAAGTTCTTCAACTATTTGTTGTCAGTTAAGACATCCTCTTCCTACTCCGCAAACATCAGAAGTCTCGTGGATGTGAGCTCACGTAAAATGAAGTTGGAACACATGAAGTCACATGATCGCCACATAATGTTGAAACAAATCCTCCCAGTGGCCATCAGGAATCTGATGGACAAAGATATAAAAAACACACTTATTGAGCTCTGTGATCTCTTCAATGAACTATGGCAGAAAGTTGTAGATCCTGAAGAGTTGGATCATACACAAGAGGATATTGCAAGAATATTGTCCAGCCTAGAGATGTTTTTCCCACTGTCATTCTTTGATGTCATGGTTCATCTCACTGTGCACCTTGTCGACGAGATAAAGTATTGTGGTTCTGTGTTTCTTCGCAACAGTATCCATTAAGGCGGTTCATGGGAATACTGAAGCGCTATTGTCGGAACCGAAACCATCCAGAGGCAAGCATCCTACAAGGTTATACCGCGGAGGAGGTGGTTGAGTTTTGCACCGAAGTTACTTACTTATTACCCTTTACTAATTATCTTATCACAAAACTATCTGTTGCCGATAATTTCAGTGCTTGCAGAGAATACTTTTCTGAAAATCGCTTGTCATTTCCTTCTGCTCCTTGTTGGGTTCGGCACTCTTACTTATCGAAAGGACTACGATAGATCCACTATACTTGTGGGTCGTCAGGATTAGCAGTTGCCACTGCTGCTACAAAAATACAAAATACATGTATGCCCTATCAATCTATTGTTACATCAGCTGGGTAAAACAAAAACGTTCTTTGTCAATATCATGAGCCACCACCATGATGTAGTGACCGGGTTGACGTTGATCCTCATTTCAAGAAAAAAGGGCCATGACCGTTCTTCAGATAAACCTCATGCTAACACATTTGGATTCGTCCCCCTTCATATCCAAGTGGACGAGAAGTAGCCACGAGGTTGCGTTGCTAGATGAAGAAGAGGTAGTAGGTTTGTAGGGTCGGTGCAGGGAGGAGCTTCAAGGAGACTTGCTGGCCAGGCTTGCAGACGATGGCACTGGTGACTGCCGTCGACGACAATTAGAAGGACGTAGGTGACGGGGAGCTCGTTGCGGCACTAGTCAAGTTCCCGCATCTAAGCATGCACATCTTTCAGTAGGGGCCGTCGTTGTAATGGATATTAATAAGGCGCGAACTTGAGCGGGACCTGCTGGTGCTGCAGCGTATGCTAGATGGTCACCTTCATGATATGCAGGCGAGGCCTAAAGCTGTCAGATGTTGCCATGATGTAGCTCGATCTTGCATTGGATTTGAGCCGATAAATTGGAAGCCCCTTGGTCCCCCGAGGTAGCCAGAGATAACTGTACTCCCTTGTATAAAGAAGGTACCAGGTGTTGGCAATAAGCCACGGCGGTGCATCGAGCACGTTGGGCGCGTGTATGGGCACGCGTCTGACGAGCTGGACGCGTCGGGTCCGCGGCGGGTGCGTGCGAGTGTGCGTGCGTTGTGTACACGGGCATGTCCGTGCGGGTGTGCGGGTGCGCGTGCGTGTAGGGAGTAGCTGTTAGGTCGGGTCGTGTGGCACGATCGAGGGCGTGGTCGCTGGTGCTCGCCGTGGGGCGCGCGCTGCGGAGCGCGACGCGGGCGCGAGCGGAGCAAGCGGAGCGCGGGCGATCGGGAGGGAGTGGAGGCATGGGTTCGAGCCCGGTGCGCTGGCTCAAGTATAAAGTCACGCGAGGGGGGGGGGCTTGTAACAACTGTGGGTTTAGCTCGAGTACGTGCTCGAGGGAAAAACTGAAGGCGTTTGTGCGCTGGTACACCACCGTGTCTATCTTCTCCTCATGCCTTCTTCTTCCTTGGTTCGGTTTGGTCGCCGACAAGGTGACGCAAGGAGAGAGCTAGGGTAGAGGGAGAGCTAGGGCATAGCCACGGCGTCTGCGAGGGCGAGGAGAAGCGAGGCAAGGGACTGGAGGTTCTAACATTTGGCATCAGAGCCTCGTGGCGGTCAGGGCGCGCCGGCGATGTCCATCGTACCGTACGGTGGCAGTTCGGGCGGCGCGGTGGTGCATCCAGTGCCGGTGCTCACGGGGGAGAACTACGTCACCTGGGCCATCAAGGGGGAGGCCGACCTGGACGCCGCAGGGCTGTGGGAGGCGGTGGTGCCGCCGGAGGACGCGGCGTCGGTGGTGATCGCCAAGAAGGACAAGCCGGCGAGGGCTTATCTGCTCCGGGCGCTCGGCGACAACCTTCTGCTGCAGGTGGCCGCGAAGAAGACCGCGGCGGAGATTTGGAGCAGCTTGAAGGCTCGGTTCGTCGGAGCAGATCGCCTGCGCGCGGCGCGGCTGGGCACGCTGCGCGGGGAGTGGGAGCTCCTACACATGGCGAGTGATGAGTCGCTGGACGCGTTCGCCGGGAAAATCAGCGGCATGGCGGCGCGCTACACCGGGCTTGGGGCGACGCTCGACGACGCGGCGATGGTGAAGAAACTCCTTGACTGCGTCCTGGATCGGCTGTACGTGGCGGTCGCTGGAATGGAGCAGTTCTGCGATTTGGGCTCCCTGCTCTTCGAGGACGCGCTCAGGCGCCTGAAGGCGTTTGACGAACGGCTCCGACGACACGGGCAGACAGGCGGCGAGAGCGCGGACGGGCAGCTCATGTTCACTGCGGCACCGTGGCGAGCGCGGGAGCGACAACGCGGCGGAGCTCGGGACGACGACAACGGGGCGCGCAGCGAGGCGTCGGGCTTCTGCGGCAACAGGAAGGGCCGGTGCTACAAGTGCGGCGAGCGGGGTCACTTCAAACGTGACTGCCCGCAGTGGAAGAAGGCGCCGGCGCCGGAGCGTGCACTACGTCGTGGCTTAGGGCGCGTGTGTTGGCAATAAGCCGCGGCGGTGCATCGAGCACGTTGGGCGCGTGTATGGGCGCGCGTCTGACGAGCTGGACGCGTCGGGTCCGCGGCAGGTGCGTGCGTGTGTGCGTGCGTTGTGTACACGGGCATGTCCGTGCGGGTGTGCGGGTGTGCGTGCGTGTAGGGAGTAGCTGTTAGGCCGGGTCGTGTGGCACGATCGAGGGCGCGGTCGCTGGTGCTCGCCGTGGGGCGCGCGCTGCGGAGCGCGACGCGGGCGCGAGCGAAGCAAGCGGAGCGCGGGCGATCGGGAGAGAGTGGAGGCGTGGGTTCGAGCCCGGTATGCTGGCTCAAGTATAAAGCCACGCGAGGGGGGGGGGCTTGTAACAGCTGTGGGTTCAGCTCGAGTACGTGCTCGAGGGAAAAATTGAAGGCGTTCGTGCGCGGGTACACCACCGTGTCTATCTTCTCCTCGTGCCTTCTTCTTTCTTGGTTCGGTTTGGTCGCCGGCGAGGTGACGCAAGGAGAGAGCTAAGGTAGAGGGAGAGCTAGGGCATAGCCACGGCGTCTGCGAGGGCGAGGAGAAGCGAGGCAAGGGACTGGAGGTACCAACACCAGGGGCTAGGCTTGTGCAAGATAAATATTCCTTCTGTCTCATAATATAAGAGCATTTTTTATATTGGTGTATTGTAAAAAATACTCTTATATTGTCGGACGGAGGAAGTAAATTCTAAAATGTGTTGAAGCACCTCTCTCTAGCTTACCCGCTCAAAAGATGGTTTGGATTGGTAGTGGTCCATGGTGGTGGTGTGTGAGCTCGAGATCCTTCATACATTTCTTCATAGAGCCTTTCTTTTCTTTTGGGTGTCAAGCTGCAAATCTTTGTTGGTGCAAGCTTAGGATAGGAGTTGGAGGCACCAGAAAAATATGTTACAGAGACGAGAGATTTTACAGTACCCTTGTACTCCATATATAGGAGATGGAGTACCAATCAAATTCTAGGCAACCGTAGTTGCGTGCGTTTAATTGTCAGGTTAACCCAGGATCTGCTTTGTAAGAAAGCCTTTCCATACTACCTTATATCGTTCGGCTGTGCATTTTGTTTTGTACTTTATTTATACAGTTTCGCTAAAGCACATTTAGATATGCCCTTAGTATTATACATCTAAGTTCTATATCATTGATATTACATGGAGATTTGTGCGGGTATTTTCTTTTTTTTATATATTTGATTGAGCCACTTAAATGTGCAATAAAAGAGCTCTTTTACAGTACACCGAAGTGAATGTAGACCCTCCATTTGTTGTGATCCAACGGATTAGGTCAGTTGGTACTCCAATCTAATAAATATGGAGTACTGTTACAAAATTTTAGGGAGTACCTAGTTCGTAGGGGTAAATTCATACTTTTAGAGGATAGTTAATTAACTTATCAAGTCATGGTGTTGATAGTCTATTTCTTGGTGGCGATCACCATATGCCAGGCATCGTATCTGTGGCGGAAGTGGAGAGACCACACGAAACAGGCTAGACCGCTGGATCTTGTGTTCCATGGCCGATTACCTTCCTTTTTTTGAACCATTGACCATAGAACAATTGTTCTAGGGTATATTTCCAATTAATATGGGATATTTACAGGAAGGAAACCAAAAAGAGAAAGAAAATAAGATACAAGTAAATTATCCTACCCCTGTTCTAGGGATCACTAAATCAGAGGAAATGTTGTAAGAGGCTTAAATCTTGCTTGAACAGTGTTTGCCAGGATCTCAAGCTAGGAGTTACTCCCCTGAATATCTTTCCATTTCTTTGCATCCATATGTTCCAGCTCCCCAAGATTACAATGTCTAGTGCTATGTTTTGGGGGATTTCTTGATAGCTGAGCATGATCTCATCAAACGATGAAACTCCTCTTCTCATTTGTGGAATGATGATGTTCCAGCAATCCTGAGCAAATGTGCAGTTCCAGAGTAAATGCATAGTCATTTCCTCAGTATGCTCCTGACACAACACACAATCGTATGACTGTAAATACATTGTTCTCCTCTTAAGCATATTTATAGTGTTTAATCTGTCATGCAGGATCAACCAAAAGAAGATTTGTGTCTGACTCTATTTGCACTTCTCCAAAGTTTTTTGAAGATGTTGTGGGCCTCAGTATCTGTTTTGAGAGCCTTGTAAACTTGAATTGATGAGAAATTCTTGGGCCCAGAAACACAACTCCAAATGTCAGGTGATTGAGCCCCTGAAAATTATTGTAGAGCTACTGTAATTTCATTAAATTGATCAAAAGCTTGCTCTAAAAGAGGAATGTGAAACTGATTCGGCAATTATTTTGTTTGGATCATTTCCGATAGACTCACTGATTCCTTTCTAGCATAGGAGAATAGTTGTGGATAGCGTTGAAAGAGAGGTGTATCTGTCCATTTATATTTCTAGAAATCATAAGTAGTTTGATTGCCAGGTTTACACAATACCAAGGATTTAAATTCAGGTAGGAGTCTGAGATGATTTTTCCACCAACTAGAGCCCATCAGTTTCTCTCCTGGTAGTTCTGTGGTATAGTATTGGTCCCGCATTAGTTTGACCCAGGGTAAATCTTTCCTTGTTAAAGAATTTATGGAGGTTCTTTAGCAAAACCATATAAATGATTGAACATGACACAAGGCATTTGATATGATTGAACATGACACAATACTGAAGATCCTTGAAGCAAGGGGTTTTAGCAGCAAATGGATCAACTGGATCAAGATGATCTTTCAGCCAGGATTCTCTTCTGGTGCTACTAAATGGAGTTCCAGGGAAACAAAAGGGGATAAGACAAGGAGATCCCCTCTCTCCTCCGCTTTTTGTCTTGGCTCCAGATTTTCCCCAAACCATTCTAAACACAACAATGCGGGAAGAAATCATATCAAAACCCATTGATCCCCCACCAAACCCTGATTTTCTAGTCATTCAATTTGCTGATGACATCATTCTAGTGCTACCTGCTGAGGAAAGACAAATAATCCAAGTAAACAATCTCTTGGCACATTTTGCAGCCCAAACTGGTCTTCAGATCAACTACAGCAAATTTGTTTTAGTACCACTCAATGTCAGATAGGAAAATCTTAACAGTCTTGTCAGCTTCCTAGGATGTAAGCTTGGCAAATTCCCATTTACCTATCTGGGGCTGCCACTTAGTGATCACATACTAAAAAAATGCAGATATTTTTCTCCTATATGCAAAACAATTGAGAGAAGGCTAGCAAGGGTCTCTACTATGTTGGGGCATGATGGCAGATTACAGCTCATCAAATTAGTTCTTTCAGCACTACCAATATTTTTCATGTGCACTCTTGCACTACCAGCTGGTATAATTGAGCAGATCAACAAATATCTAAGGCACTTCTTCTGGAGAAAGTTTGGACAAGAAAACTAAGGTCCTACCCTCATTGCCTGGGCTAAAGTATGCAAACCTCAAGAACAAGGAGGTCTAGGTATCCTAGACATTGATGTTCGATTACCTTCCTCCCCTCTGATTACCATGGCGATAATCGCTTCTATGCACCCTTCACATCCATGCACGGCCGATTACCTCCCTTCCCTTTGTTCCACCGCTTCACGAACAAGAACAAGCATGTGAGTCAGTTTGTTGGCTGGATCGAAACTTCTTCTAGCTTTACGTGGGGACTGGGAAGCAAACTGAGAGCTAATGATAGAAATAAAAATTGTATTGACAATCTAACTGGAATGGTCTACAAGTCCCTCTTTCCTGGAACCCAACGCAAAATTTTCCTTTGGGAAGTAGATTTGCGCCGATGAGACTAGCGTCACCAGAGATGCGGATACCGGAAGGGCGGCTGGAGATGCGGACATGGGGCTGGGCCACTGGATTTACAAACATAGGACTGCGTGGGGTGGCTAAAGACATGTGGTAACATCGGCAGCGGAGAGCGTGCCCGCGGTAGAGAATGACCTGAAGGTTGTCGGTCATGGGTGAATCGGGATGAACATGCGGGGGTATATGTACAGAAATCAATATTACCCTTTTGTTAGCTAGAGTATGGAGTACAAGGATATTGTAAAATCTCTTGTCTCTGTACCATATTTTTCCGGTAACTCCAACTCCTAATCCTAGACCCTACGCTTGTACCAACAAAGATTTGCAGCTTGACACCCAAATTAAGGAAAAGAAAGGCTCTTTGAATAAATGTACCAAGGATCTTGAGCTCTTTGAATAGATAGAAGAAATACAGAAAAGTGGCACAAGTTGTGTGCGGTGCCAAACTCCTGTGTGTGTTCTTCTATCTTGCGTGTGTGAGAGTCTTCTTCCTCCTCTGGCTGCTCCAACATTTGGTATACAGAGCCATAGTTTGATCCGTTCTTGTGATGGCCGGCACCGAGGGAGATGATGCGTCCAAGGCGGCGGAGCTGGCCAAGGGAAAGCCGGGGGAGCCGGCGACTCCACCGAAGGCGTGGCTCACTGACGGCAGCAGCAACGGCGAGGTTCGCGTTGTCGAGCGCGTCGTCCGACAAACCTCATCGATGGTGCACCTTCCCCCACTGACCCGCACGAACTACACCGAGTGGGCGCTCGTCATGCGAGTGCGGCTGCAGGAGCAAGGCCTATGGGAGGTGGTTGAGCATGGCGCCGTCATCGACTACCGCGACGATCGTGAAGCTTTGGGCATCATCCTCCAGGCTGTGCCACCGGAGATGTTGTGCTCCTTGGTTGCGAAGGACCTGGCGAAGGAGGCTTGGGACACCCTCAAGACCTTGAGGATGGGGAGCGCGTCCGCGAAGCCCGGGCGCAGACGCGTCGATCGGAGTTTGAGAATCTCCGGTTCAGGGATGGCGAGAGGATGGAGGAGTTCGCTGTCCGCCTCACCGGCATCATCAACGACCTCGAGGCCCTCGTCGACGGCATCACCGGGCACAAGGCAGTGCTCAAGTTTCTCCATTGCGTGCCGCCGCCGCTACCGGCAGCTCGCGCACTCCATCTAGTCGCTACTCGACCTCAAGACCTTGACGATTGAAGAGCTCACGGGCCGCTTCTTGGCTGTGGAGGAGAGCTTCGACATGGACGAGGCAGGCAGTAGCAACGGCGGCACTCAACTGCTCCTCACGGAGGAGGAGTGGCTTGCTTGTGACAAGAACCGCCGTGGCGCCGGCAAGAAGAAGAGCACCTTCGACATCCGTAAGGTGCGTTGCTACAACTGCCAAGACTATGGCCATTTCACGAAGGATTGCACCGCGCCAAGGAAAGAGCAGGCCCATCTCGCCCCCGCGACCGCCGCGACGAGCCGGGGCTGCTTTGAAGATCGACATGGAGGTGTTCGAATAAACGACAACAAGGTTAAAGAGGTGATTGATAGAGTTTACCTTGTTGTCTAGGTATTCATCATGTTTATTTCGTCGCATTAGTTTCGTTCATGCATGTAGTTAAGTTGAAGACTTCTGGCTGCAGCAGTTTGTGCACGTAGAAATGTGGGTATATGTAAACATGCAATCTAGATAGTGGTCTGTTAGTTGAGTGAGTCTTGGAACAAATGGATGCATGTGTGTCCGTGAGGTTACTAGCATGCACGTATTGCATGGATAAGATTAGTTAGAACGGCTTAGTTGTGGACCTGGTAATCATCAGCGTTGTTATCTCCAGCAGCTAGGAGATCGGCCGAGACCGAGTGGCCAGAGAGATGGTTATCAGCTGCCGATTGTCCAAAGAAAAAAGCTGCCGTTTCTACCGGCTAGTGGAGCCAGTCGTGGTTCAGCCGGGTCCGGTTTGCCTGCTCCCTCCTCATGCTTTCATCCGTGTTTCCACTTTATTTTATGATTGTCTTTTTTTTTCTTTTTTAATCTAATCATCTTCCCTCCTCCCCCCCTGATTTTAAGAAGGTGAGGCCGGACTTATTTTGTTTCAATCAAATCAAGCCACGTACGCGGGAACACAATAGGTACACACGCGGGGAGCAGGCAGGTCTTGTCCGGTTCAGCCGATGTGTGTGGCTTGACCGTGGGGTTGCATGCAAAAGTGAGTGCGTGTGTGCGTGGCTTAGTGGGTGCGTGTGTGTTGTGTTTAGTCCGGCTACTTAAGACTTTGTAATCCACTTCATTTCGGTGCGAGAAGAAATACAGAAAAATGGCACAAGTTGTGTGCGGTGCCAAGCTCCTGTGTGTGTTCTTCTATCTTGCGTGTGTGAGAGTCTCCTTCCTCCTCCGGCTGCTCCAACGCCGCGGACCAATACCAATCCAAACCATCTTTTGAGTGGTTATAAGCAGGAGAGGTGAGCTTCAACACATTTTAGAATGTATTTACGTTGCACAAACCTAGCCCATGGTGTCTTTTTTATACTTATACACCAAGTGACGGAAGGGAATACAGTTATTTCGAGCTGCCTCTGGGGGATAGAGGGCTTCCAATTTGAGAGTACAAACAAATGAAACATGATTGCGTGATTCAGTCGGGTTAATGCATGGAACATGAGTTGTGCGAGTCGTCAGATCAGTCAGGTTAAAGCATGGAACATGAATGCTTCTGTTTCCAACTATTGCAAGAAGAGTGATTCTTATGGATGCCGAACCTGGCCGTGCTTTTACCATGTCATGCCATTAAGATGATTTGCGAGGAAATTGTGCAAGCTAATCTGCACGGGAGTTTGCAGCTCCATTGGATCCGCAAAGCTTTGCTTTCGATTCTTTGCTTCTGTCTACCTGTAGAAAGACGGTTAGTTGTTATTGCTTTCGATTACTTTGCAAACTATGGACGTCAGCTTGACGCAGAGAAATGGTTGTGCGGCGGCACATCGCATGTAGCTGTCGGGGTCGTGGAAAAGTGGTGGCGACAATACATTTGTGACGTCGATGGTGGTGCTTCTTAAGTACCCGGTATCGAGCTCCGGGGTGAAAGCCCAGAATTGAATTCTGGCAATGACGATGGTTATACATCGTTACCTTTTATCTAATAAAAAAATACATCGTTACCTTGTTGAAGGCATTGCTCGGATATGCTCGAACAATTTCTTCAGGGTGAAAACCTAGATTCCGGCGTTGACTGCTGGATCCAGTAACGACAGCGTTTCAGCGTTGCTCCTTTCCTGAAGGCATTGCTGTTGAAGAATCACGACGTTCATATGGTGTCTTGAGACGGTTGGTGCGGATATGGTCTTTCCTATAGTTTGCCGATCACCGAACTGATCACTTTGTTTTTTTCTTTCTTTTTCTCACCCATGCATAGCTTTGGTCGTATATGACTTTACTATTTTTTTAGAACGAAGGCTCGAGAATGAGCCCGGCTTTGAATTAACAAAGCCATCAACCGGCCAGGAATTACAGCCAACAAGAGCAGCCCAACGCCACTTACAAAGAAAATAAAACAAGAGCGGCCCAAAGATACATGGGTGCTGAAGATACAGCTTACAACACAATCACAAACTACAAGCACCTAAACAAGATAGAGATGAAGAACCGCTTGGAGAAGGGACCTCCCTTGAAGCTCGAAACACCGGCGCCTTAGGAAACATCAGCGACAATGGCATTGCCAACTGCCTTGGCCACAAACACGCCAAAAACTCCTGCACTGGACCAGAAAGATACCACACCTTCCTTCTCCCTCACCGAAGAGGGTCCCTACCCCCTCGTCCTGGCTCGAAGGACGCCGCACCGTCGAGCGAGGGATGAGTTCACCCTAGAACAAGGAAAGGCACGATCTTGGGGTAGCAGACACAGAACATTTGCTCGCATCTGTGTCGTAGCAACGGGCATACCTCACTGGGCATTTAAGCACAGACCGCATGTGTCCAAACAAGAAGAGAGTAAGCTGTAGGAAACGGCACATCGGAGCTGAAGAAGCATCGAGCTTGCGGCGAAACAACTGGGAAACAGAACATGCACAGGATGCGAGGGATATGGCCCTGGTGCTCATTGAGCTGCCGAGTCTTTGTTGCCGGGAAGGGGAACCCTTTCCTCTTCCACCCAGGCTCAAGGGAGCCGAGCACCGGCGAACAAGGGACGGCCAGCAAGCACCAAACAGAAAATGGCAAGCCCGACATCTCTGGAAACCACGTTGTCACACTGACCCCCGCTGCAATTGCAAACCTCGGATCTAGCACCGCACACCTACACCCTTCTAACCAGACGACGCCCCCAGGGAGGTTACGACGCCGAGCGCCGCCGCCGCCGAATCCGCAAG
>NC_041391.1:168798301-168798588 GCF_002162155.2 Triticum dicoccoides | reverse complement strand
TCCCCCGTCGTTCGCCGCCCGCGCGGCCGAGGACGAAGACCCACACCCGCGGCCGCGCCTGCCGCCCAGGCGCCGCTGCCTTGCCAGATCCAGGGCCGCCGCCCCGGCTACCTAGGCCCTCCACGCTGGTGAAGCCGCCAGATCCCCGCCGCCACCTTCATCGGTGTCGCGCGCGCGTGCCGGAGGGCACCTCGGGCGACGGCGGAGGGTAGGGAAGGGGGAGGGAGGGGTGGCGGCGGCGGTGGTTAGGGCAACCCCCGAGTCGCCTCAGAGGAGACGACGCGGGG
>NC_041391.1:168793564-168798131 GCF_002162155.2 Triticum dicoccoides | reverse complement strand
ACTATTTGCTGGCGTGTTTTTGTGTGGGTTGGTGTTGGCTGTGTGCATCCTACCTGTGCAGAGACCGGATGTGTGTTCATCATATTTGTATTCTATTGATGCTTCATTTTGAGCTAATAAAATCTATCCTTTTTCGAAAAATTGCTTTCAATTACTTTGCTTGCCCCGCACTCAACGCCAAAGCATGGTAGCCTAAAAGCCCTTGACTTTTTTTTATGATAACTCGCATCAGCTTTGCCCTCTCAATCTCTTGTTATTGCATCATCGGCTGGGTAAAACAAGAACGTTCTTTCTAAGGATCATGAGTCATGACCGTTCTTGAGATAAAGCTCATGCAATGAGTCCAACACGTTCATGGTCTTCACCTAATCCATCTCAAAGTCCAAGAGGATGTATTGCTGCACGAAGAAGAGGTAGACAATCGTCGGCGACCGTCGACGCCGGCGGTTAGAAAAACGTTGGCGACCAAGTGCTTGCTCCAGCGCTAGTCATGCTCCAGCATCTAAACATGTGTATCTAGTATCTTACACACCTTCCAGTACCGTTCGTCGTAGTAATGGATGTCAACAGGGCGCTACGTGAACGAGACCTGTAGGCAGTTGGCTAATGCAGCTATTGCACATTTCTACCGGTAGAATCATCACTTGGGTTAGTACAATTGTCACCCTCATGATCAGAGTTTTGGAGATGTGGTGGAAAAAGAAGGATTTCTTGTTTGAGAAGTGCTCCGGCATTAGGATGAAGTAATTCAAAAGGAAATACTGACTCATCAAATACTACATCACGAGAGATGTAGACCCTGCCAGTAGAGATATCGAGACATTTGACTCCTTTGTGAATGGGACTATACTCAAGAAACACACACTTCTTTGAGCGAAAAGAGAGCTTTCATGTATTATATGGGCGAAGGTTGGGCCAACAGGCACAGCCAAATACACGTAGTGACTTATAGTCAGGAGATATGCCAAAGAGGCGTGTGATGGGAGTTTGATACTTTATGACCTTGCTAGGTAGCAAGTTGATGAGGTACGTGACAGTTAAGAAGGCTTCATCCCAGAATTTCAGTGGCATGCATGAATTGGCTAGTAGAGCTAGTCCTAGTTCAACAACATGGCGATGCTTCCTTTCAGCGGAGCCATTCTGTTGATGTGCATGAGGACATGCAACATGATGTGAAACGCCAAGTTCTTGAAAGGAGTTTAATTTTCTGTATTCACCTCCCCAGTCGGTTTGCATGGCGATGATTTTAGTGTTTAATTTGCGCTCAACAAGATTTTGAAAATTCTTGAAGACTTGAGAAACTTCAGAACGTTTTTTGAGGAGGTAGATCCATGTAAACTTGCTGTAGTCGTCAATGAAACTAACATAGTATGAGTGCCTACCAACAGAGACGGGGGCTGGTCCCCACACATCGAAAACACAAGTTGCAATGGAGCAGTGGAAATACTAGTAGATATAGGATATGGCAACTGATGACTTTTAGCTTGTTGACATGGATCACAAATAGACTCAATGTTTGACTCATGAGAGTACGGAAGCTTATTCTTGCTAAGAACAAATTTAACAATAACCGACGAAGGATGACCTAGTCTACTATGTCATTTTGATGAAGAAGGCTTGACTGCAACTAAAGCTTGTTTATTTGATGGTGTTGATGAAGATATGATCGGGTAGAGACCTCCCACGCACTTGCCCCTAAGAAGGATTCTCCTCGTGTCCAAGTCCTTTACCAAAAAGAAATATGGATAGAACTCAATGAGAACACGATTATCAAGAGTAAATCTATGAACAGAAAGAAGGTTCTTTGATGTTGTGGGCACATATAAAACTCTTTTAAGATGCAAGTTTTTCATGGGGGGTTTGACAATTGAACTACCAACATGAGTGATTTTCATACCAGAACCGCTTGCAGTGTGGACTTGGTCATGTCCACGATACTTGTCTCTGATTGTCAGCTTGTCGAGCTCCCCTGTGATGTGATTTGTGGCATCGGTGTCGGCGTACCAGTTCGTATCAACGCCGTAGGAGTCGGTGGCCATGTTGGCCCCCTTCTCCTCATGTTCATCTTCTTCATCATATCGATGCCAGCAATCACGAGCACCTTCGGGGTGATACTTGAAACAGATTTGGCACTCTGGGTAGTCTTGAACCTGCTGCTGGCGTTGTTGCTGTGGGCGACCGCGGCCACCTCCGCCGCCGCTGTTTCCACCAGATGGAGCTGGGGAGGAGCGCCTGCCTCGGCCGCGCCCCCTGCTGCTGCTGCGTCCGCGGCCTTTGTTGTAACCGCGTCCACGTCCCCTGTAGGCTAGGTTTGCTGACGTCTTGAAGCCTGCATCAGGGCCGTCGCCAAGCATCTCCACGCGCTGATCAAAGGCTGCGATCTGGGCAAACAAATCATCTACGAAGATCTGATTCTTCACTGCTCCTATGGCCGCCACAACGGGATCGTCGTCCCTGTCAAGGCCAGCAAGCACATAGTCAACCATCTCTGGATCCGAGATGGGACGGCCTACCGCTGCGAGCTCATCCCCCAGGTTTTTCATCCGAGAGATATAGGCGCTGCTGGACATGGAGCACATTTTTGTGTTGGTGATGGCGATCCGTAGATTGATGATGCGCGATTGGGATTGCGAGGCGAACAGAGTGGTGATGGCAGTCCAAAGCTCAAACGTCGTCTCCTTTCTCGCAACTTGGGCGAGAATCTCCATTAAAAGGGAATTCGGGAGGTGACTTAGGACTTGCTGATCCTTCGAAATCCACTGTGCGTACAGAGGATTGGGTACTGGGGCGGTGGTTTTGTCCACCTGCTGCTGCTGCACCGTCTTCGATGGCGCTACATCTGATCCATCCAGGAGGCCGGTGACCTGCGCTCCTCGTAGGCCCGGCATGACCTGTGCCTTCCACAAGATGAAGTTGGTCTTGGTGAGCTTCTTTGATGGGAGAGCGCCAAGGTTGAGGGATATGGTTGATGAGGACGACATGGCGACGATGGTCGAGGAAGGTGGCGATGGTGGCGATGGTGGTGAGGGTAAAACGAGGAATGAGGCTGCTGGCTAGACCGATGGGAAGAGGATTGCTCTGTATACCATATCAGATGGGAAGCGTTTCTACTCTCCGCAGAGAGCCGCGTGGGGTTATATTGATCGAGGCAAGAAGAGCCCTTGCCGTGGCGTACAAGTTGCACCTGATCGCTAGGATACAGGTTGTTACACGAGGATAGAGTTTGAGGTTGTTACGGGAGAGGAAAGAAGATAAATAGTTGAGATTACATCATATCTATAATTCTAACAATCACCACTACGATCTGAGCCAATAAATGCGAAGCCCTTTTGCTCTCAAAGGCAGCTGGAAATAATTGTACTCCCTTCCATCACTCAGCCTCAGCATATAAGAAGGTACCAGGGGCTGGGCTTGTGCTACGGAGTTCAACATAAGTTCTAAAATGTATCGAAGTATGTCTCGAGCTTTTTGTGTGTATGTGAGGCAATAAACACCTCTCCCGCTTAGTCACTCAAAAGATCGAGTGTTGGAGAGGAAACGGTCAGTGGTGGTGTCTTTGGTGTATCAGCTTCAGCTCGACATCCATCATGCAGCCCGAGAAAGAAGCAAATACGATGTTTTTTTTTTTGTTTCTTTGCGTGTCAAGCTGCAAATATTTGTTGCTACACGCGTAGGAGTTCGAGGCACCAGAAAATATGCTACACACATGTACCACAGAAGTCTTGCTGACTATTCGTTTGCAACTACGCGCTTGGATGGTAGGTCTTAGACCCTGAATCTAAAGGTTTGGATATGTATCACGATTAGTTGTCTATGCTCGATTAAGTGTAGTGCAGAGGAAGAGTCTAGTTGGCTCATGACCATCATTTTGGCTGGATGACACTTCTGCACTATCTTACCGTTACAGATGTGTAGCCATATCCAGTTAGTTAGTGGTATGTACTCTGATATTAATTTTTCAATACTTCTCGGCACTCCAGTCAGCTTGTCATGTTATTCTTTTCGAAGAAATGAACTGAACCAAGGTGATTGTAGCTCTTTTTTGCGTGAGAAACTTTCAATTTTGTTCATCTTTAATCATGGCAGTACAAAGAACACCAGAGATAATAACAATTACAAACAGGTCCATGGACCATCTAGCAACGATTACAAGCACTGGAGCGAGTTGAAGGCGTGCGCCGTCATAGCCCCTACCTTGCTGATGCTGAAGCCGGCAAAACTTGTTGTAGTAGACAGTTGGGAAGTCGTCGTGCTAAGGCCCTATAGGACCAGCGCACCAGAGCAGCAACCATCACCAATGAAGAGACTCTTAAATCAGAAGGATCAAACCTGTAAACACCATAAAGACGAACGAAGACCGGATCCAAACCGATCCACCCAGGACCAACACCAACCAAAGTCCGCGTGATCCGACGGAGACACACCTTCAAACGCCCCCCGATGACAGTAGACGCACCATCGAGACGGGGATAGAACGTAGGAGACATTATTACTACCGAGGGATATCGCCGCCACCACACTACCCCAACCAAGATGTTGAACCAAACAAGAACGAGAACGGGGTCCC
>NC_041391.1:168789442-168793498 GCF_002162155.2 Triticum dicoccoides | reverse complement strand
AGGGGGGAGGTCCTCCGCACCTCCATGGCCCAACGGCCATCGGAGAGGGGCGAACCAGCGGCAATGCTGGCGGGAGGAGGAGGAAAGTGTGGGATCTTTTTTTGTGGAGGAGAAAAGAGAAGTTAACAGGGGAAACCCGTTCTGAGGGTGTTTGTGGCTGAAACCATATACAACCATATAAACCACAATGGGGTGGCATAAGTTTGATGTAGGGAAACAGATGACATGAACACACACAGGTGAGCCATCGTAAACAATAAAACAAGTGCCTAGAAACAATCCCCGCAAAAAGTGCCTAGAAACAAAACGTGTGAGATGTGCCACATATCTAACATGATTTTCTGATCATAAACATCTGCGTTCGGTCACAGTACCACACACTAGGAAAAAGTAATCATAAGGGATGGGGTCTTCTATCACATACGATTTACTGGGTTGAAACGTTTGTGGGCCGTCTGTGTATCACACATGATTTCGTACGAGAAATCGTGTGTGATGGTGTCCCTCAAGCACACGTTGTCCACAACAGAATTCTGTGTAGATGTTACTCTATTTCACACGCTTATTTTTTAGCAATTATGTGTGTTGTGAGTGGTCATTGCGCACATACCTTTTTACAGAACCGTGTGTAATGCAATGACCCAATAAGCAGGTTTATTAACCTGTTATAAATTTATTCTTTATAATAAGCAAATTCACATTTCATATCCAACAAATGTTCACCATGATTTTATAACAAACACGCAATGTATTTCATATCCATCACCACGATTAAAAATTTGAAAATAGACAGATAAATCTAACCTGAAAAGCTGCTAAAGTAGAAGGTAAATATTGGGCCTTCCACAATACTGAAGGTCGCCTGTGGATGATCGTCCGCCCGTCCTTCGCCCTGGGTCGTCAGCGACTATATTCTCATATGCTCTTGTCAAACCACAATTTAATTACCGAACCACCAAAAAAGGAAGATCAAGGGCATGAATTAAAGTCTTGAACCCCACCACATCATGCCATGCCAAAATATTTGCTTCGGTACAACCCCTAATGAACACATCAAATGAGATCTCTTCATACCCCTTCATCATAAAGGATAGGATGATTGTTTTTAAAGTACGCCGCCTGTTGGAACGTATACGGCAAACCCCCCTCCGCGATGGGCCGACCCACTTTACCCGTTTTTTTCTGTTAACTTGCAAAAAAGTGTGCGGGTGTGATTCGAACCCAAAACCTACTTGTCAACCAGACAAGTAGACAACTCACCTGATGCGAATACTTACATCCTTCTACTTTTCTTCGTTCTTTTGTTCGTGTCCCACTGAACAAGGAGGCCATGGGTTTATTTTTCTTCTTTTTTCTAGTTTCGTTTGGCCCAGGAGGTCGCGGGCTTACTTCTTCTTCTTTTTTTGGTTTTGTTTGGCTGGTTTTACTTCTTTTTTCTTTTTCTTTTTCTTTTTTCATTTTTATTAAAAATTCATGACCTTTTAAAAAAATCGATGAAGTTTTTCAAATCCGTGATTTTTTTTCAATCCATGAACTCCTTTTAAATCTATGAACTTCTTTCAATTTTTATGATCTATTTTTTTCAAAATACTTGAACTATTTTTCAAATTCGTGAAGTGTTTTTTTTTTCAAAGTTGACGTGAAATACCAAACCAAGGACAAATTTGCAGTTTATATGGCTTACGGTTTACAGTATGGTATGAGATTTCCATACCAGTTTGAAGTTCGGTTTATTTGGTATATACCGCGAAAACCAATGGTAAACCAAATTAACCGAAGCAAAAATAAATTCTTCTCTAGGAAAGAAGCACGGTGGTCTTGGTAGGCACTGGGCGCTGGCTCAATGCACACAAAGTCAAACCCATTGCCGTGTGTGAGTTTTGAATGTAAAGGTTGTGGACCTGGCCGTGAGGAGCCAGTGCAATGCACTGGAGGTCCTTTCCCCTCACTTTTCCTATTCCCTACCTCTGAAAAATACAGCCTAACATACGTTTGTATTTTCCTTTTTTTGCGGGAATAATAGTTTGTATTAACTTGTGTGACGAGCCGCCAGCCATCACGCAACGTGATGCATACATAAATATATGCTTCTATACTTGTACTAGTAAAAGCATTGCATATTGAACAAAAAATTTAAAATTTCACGATGTAGTTTTAAAATTTCTCTTGTACTAACCAAATAAACTGAATGCACAGGGTGACCTTTAATGTAGCGAACAGGTCTTTTTCACATGATTTCTTTTTCTTTATTTATTTCTTTTTCATTTTTCATTTTCTTTTTTTACTTTTTCAAAAAATACTCGCACCTTAAAATATTGTTCAAAAATAGTACAGAAATTTCAAAAAATGTTCGTGCCTTTCAAAATTGCAAAGAATGTCAAGACATGAACAATTTAAAACAGAGCAAACAAAATTTGAACGTGAACATTTTTTGGAAAACACTAACAAATTTGGAATTTCAAAAAATTCTGAAAGTACGAACAAAATTTGAAACTATTGTTTTTTTCCCTCGAAATTTTTTTGTTCTTTTGTAGAAATATTTTTGAAACATGAACATTTTTTTAATTCATAACAAAATTTTCAACGCAAACATTATTTGAAACTCCCCGATTTTTTTGAATTTGTGTACAAATTTTGAAAAAGAGAAAAAATTTTGAATTCATGAACAATTTTTGAAAACAGGAACGATTTTGAAAACGGGTACATTTTTTGATATTATAAAAATATTAGTTAAATTGAACAAAATTTTACCAATTAAAAATGTTTGCTTATTAAAGAAATCCAGAAATTTGAAAACAAATGTTCGGAAAATAAAAAAATGTTCATGATTTTTAAAAAAGTTCCTGTAGAAATTGAACAAAATTTCGTCAAAGAAAAAAATGTCCATGAACAGAAATATCCTGAAAATTCAAAAATTGTTGTGACTTATAAAATAGTTTATTTATTCATAAAATGTTCGCTTATTCATAAATTGGAACATGAGTTGTGCTGAGTCCTTGGTCGGGTTAAAAGCATGTAACATGAAATCTTCTGTTTCCAACTGTTGCAAGAAGAATGATTCTTATGTATGCTGAATCTGGCTGAATTTTTACCGTGTCCTGTCATCCTTATATTTGTTTGAGTTTGCAGCACCTCTGATCTGCAGAGCTTTGCTTTCGATTACTTTGCTTCCGTCTACCTGTAGACAGACGGTTAGTTTGTCTGTTCTTCCAGGCCGTGTAGGAAATTCAAGTTGGGCAGCTGAAGCAGCATGGTTCCCTGAGTCATATGAATGGCTATGACCAGTAGCTCATGCAGATGCCCTGTTACCAAAGGGATGGAACCATTGTCGTGCACTGGAGGGCTCAAGGCCAAAGCATGGTAGCCTAAAATTCGTCGACTTTTTTTCTGAGAACATGCAGCAGCTTTGCCCTGCAAATCATCATCATCTGGGCAAAACAATTATTCTTTGGCAAGATCATGTGTCATGGCCGTTCTTCAGATAAACCTCATGCAACCAGTCGAACACGTTCTTGTTCTTCACCCATCCATCCATCCATGGCTTGTTCGATGGCGACCGACCCTCCATCAGCCACGTCGTCCACGCCATCCAGGAGGAGGCCCGGCTTTGGGCACGCGCTGGCGCCAAAGGGTTAACGCATATCATCCCCGAGACGTAGCTCCATGCAGACCGTGGGAGGCGCGCCCAGACTTCCCCTACGCGCCCACAGAGCTCTATCATGCCATCCTTGTGTACACGATGGATCTCTGGCATCTTTTCTTTCTGTACGCCAATTGTAACTTAGACTCTCTACTCCCGTTCTATTAATCAATGCAATGATACGCAAGCCTTTTGCGTATTCGTGAAAAAAAAAGTCCAAGAGGATACATTGCTGCATGAAGAAGATGTAGGATTGCCGCAAGGGAGAAGATTCAAGGAGAGAGTAGTTGCCAGGCTCGCGGACGATCAAGGACTCAAGGACATGCACTGGGAATGGCGGCTGCCGTCGACGACGACGGCGGTTAGAAAAACCAGGGAGGATGCGCCATTACTAACGTCTGACACACACAAACACA
>NC_041391.1:168788427-168789173 GCF_002162155.2 Triticum dicoccoides | reverse complement strand
TTTTAGTTTTTTTAAAAAAATAAAAGAAAATGATAAAAGATTCAAAAAAAATTCAAAAAAATAGATGCCCATGTGTTATGTGTTCTAGTTGTTAGGAAAATTAACAAACATGAATTTTGATTATTTTTTTTGCCAAAGGCCGCCGTGTTTCGGTAAAATGGTCGTAACTTTTGCATACGATCTCCGATGAAAAAGTTTTTTATATGAAAAATCATCTACTCGAAAAGTTACATCCGAATTTGACGAGCTATGCCCGTTATCGATTTTCTAGAATCCTCAAAAACCTAACAGAAAAAAGTTACAATGCTTTTAAGATCTGGAGGCAAAAAAAATCGAAAAAAATTAGTAGTGGCGCACCGTGAGTGTGGTGCGCCATTAGTAATTTTCCTGCCTTCCAAATTCAAAAAAATAAACAAAGTTAGTAGTAGCGCACCATGGGTGTGGTGCACCATTACTAGTTTTGAAATTTCAAAACTAGTAATGGGGCACCACATCCATGGTGCGCCACTACTAAGTCTGTAACGCCACAACCACTATATATAACCTCTTCTTCCTCTTCCTCCTCCCCTCCATCACTTCTTCCCTTTTCTATCTACCTTTTCTTCCTCCTCCCCTCCTCCATGCCCCTCCCTCCTCCTCACGGCTCTCCGATGACTTCCTCCTCCCTCCTCCTCATGGCTCTCCGACGACCTCCTCCTCCCTCCTCCTCACGGCTCTCCAACGACCTCCTCCTCCTCCTCCTCCTC
>NC_041391.1:168632959-168787957 GCF_002162155.2 Triticum dicoccoides | reverse complement strand
GTGGAGCTCCCCGGCACAAAGAACGTACCAGATCCAGAACAAAATTCGAAAAAAATTGCAAAAATAAAATCAGCCCAAATCCAAATCCAGATTTCAAAATTTTAGTAGTGGCGCACCTGATCATCTTACCAGTGGTGAAGCTATTCATCTTACCAGTGGCGCACATGTATGTTTAGTAATGGTGCACCAGGTGGTACGCCACTACGATCTGGATTACTAATGGCGCATCAGAGGTGCACCATTACCATTTGTTATTAGTGGCGTGATAATAGTGGTGCATCATGGGTGCGCCATTAATAGCAAAAAATAGGTGCGTCACTAACATCCTTTTTTCTAGTAGTGCGGGTGCTTGCCCCAGTGCTAGCCAAGCTCCGGCATGTAAGAGCAACTCCAATGGGGCGACCCATATTGTCCGCCGCCATCCGTTTGGGTCGGCGCGGACAAAAGTGAATGCCCAACACGCCGACCCAAACCCAAAAAGCGTCCGTTTCGCGTCCGCACCGACGCATTTGCGACCTAAATGCGTCGGTGCGGACACGGAACGGACGCCACACAAGCCTTCTTGATGTCCGCCACGGCCCCACCTCGCGGTCGCTCAACTACCCGCCACCTTGCCGGTCAGCTTAATTTACGACCCCGGGCCCACGCGTCAGCGATGGTGGTCGTCCTTTTTTAAGCCGACCGTGCGGCGGGACCGTCCTCATCCAGTTCCCGTCCCCATCTAGGACACACTCGCTCCCCCGTCGCCGGCAAGCAAACCCTAGCCATCCTAGCCGCCCAAATGGGGCTCTTCTCCGGCAGCAGCAGCAGCAAGTCAAAGGGCAGGCCCCCCGCCGTCCCCTTCCCCGCGGAGTTCACCCCGCCTCCGCCTGCGCCGGCTCGCCGGCAAAGGCAGCAGGTGGACGTGCTCGTGCACCAGGCGGAGTGGCACTGGCGCCACTGCATGCCGCTGCCGTACCCCAACGTGACGCTGCCGCACGACGGGCATCTGGATCCGGAAAGGATCCCAGTGCCGGAGGTGCCGCGGTCGGCTATGCCGCACGCGGAGGAGGTGCGTCGCCGGCGGGCACTCCTGACGCCGGAGCAGCGCCGCGACGAGGCCTACACCTACGACTCGTCCAACTAGGCGCGCTGGTTCGCCTTCGAGCACGAGGAGGCGAGGCGGCGCGACGTGCGTGAGGTCGACCATAGCGTGTCGCCACTGCCGCTCATCGTCAAGGAGGAGGACCAGGCGGCCCTTGCAGCCGTCTACCGGGAGAGCGAGGAGGACGAGCGGCGCGGGGCGGAGGCGACAGAAGAAGAAGAAGCTTGGTATGAGGCGGCCATGGCACAGGCCATGGCCCTCTCCGCGGCTAGCGACTGCGTGGTGCCGCCGGTGTCCCCGTCGTCCCCTCCCCGCCGCCTCGCCAAAGCCGAGCCGGAGCCGGAGCCGGAGCCCATCGAGCACTACTCCTGGACGGGAGTAGTGCGCGAGTGGGTGAGGGCGCCGCCGGTCTGGATGCAGGCCACGCCGGAGCAAGAGGCGGCGTACCTCGAGCATTGGCAGCAGATCCGGGTGCCCGATGAGCGCCGCGACGGCGAGTACCTCGAGATGCTCGAGCACGACGCCGAGGCCGAGGAGGAGGCATGCCAGGCCGCGGCGGCCTTAGCGGCGGCACTGCCAGCGCCCGACATGGCCGCGCTCTGGAACACGGCGTTCGGCTGGGCCGGTCCGGCGCCGACGCTCATCGACCTTACGGATCCCGAGGACGACGACGACGCCTAGGGCAGCGCGCCGGCGCCTAGTTTTTAGTTTGTTTTTAATTTTCTTAAATGCTAATGTGAACGCGTGGACTCCCGCCGGCCTTCGTGGCCGGCTTTAAAATTTAATTAATTTAGTTTTTATGTTAAATATGCATGCATTTAATTTTTTTTACGCTGTTGAAATGGGTCGCACCAGCGTTGGGCGCACGCGCCGACCCAAACGCGGAAGCGGACGCTCGTATCCGCCTGACCGACCCAAACGGACAAAAAGCGGACGAAATCGCCGTCCGTTTAGGTTGGAGTTGCTCTAAACATGCGTATCTTCCACAGCATGCGGTACCGGCCGTTGTAGTGATGGACATTAATAACGTGAGCGAGACCTGCAGCTCCGGCATAGTAGATGATCACCTTGATGGTATGCAGGCGAGACCTAATGCTGTCGGATGCTGCCATGATGTAGCGCTTGCACTGCAGTCTGCAGGATATCATCGAATTGATTTGAGCCAATGAATTCTAAGCCCTTTTGCCCCGGCAGCTCGAAATAATTGCAGCCTTCCATTACTCGGCGTGTTAAGAAGATATACCATGTGATGGGCTTGTGTTACTTGAGCTCAACTTAAATTCTAGAATGCACCGAAGCACATCAACTTACCCACTCAAAAGATAAGAGTGCTGGAGGTAGTGGTGTGCGTGAGCTCCATATCCTTTCCCTATCTCCGTTGTGTCGCTTTGGCACGTACTGTATAAGTTTGACTGTCACTTCCCGCCGCTGTGCTATCTATTCTCGCATCCCTTCGGGCCTTCATGTGCCCACTCTGATACTGAGCTTGAAGGTTGGTGGGCTGTTGTTAAAATGGAGCCATAGATGAGTCCCCTGTTTCCTAGATTTGTGTTTCCAAAACCTGCGAATGATTCAACACTGCTTCTGGTTTGTTTATCTGTACATGCCAATAATCAATCCATTGCAATTAGGCATGGTGCGGCAAGGCGCACCCCTCCTCCATCCCTAACCATATGTCCGTGCCACAGCAAAGGAGACATAAATAAATTCAACATAAATAAATTCTAAAAAAAATATGCATCGAAGCACTTCTCCTGCTTACCCACTCAAAAGACAAGAGTGCTGGAGTAGGAGTGGTGTGTGCGAGCTTGACATCCTTCATACAAACCAGTAGAGAAGCCGATGCATTTCTTCAAATAGCCTATTTTTCCTTTTTGCTACACTTTGTTGGTACGTAGTACTCCCTCCGTCCGGAAATACTTGTCGGAGAAATGACTAAAAATAGATGTATCTAGAACTAAAATACGTCTAGGTACACTCATTTCTCTGACAAGTATTTTTTGAATGGAGGAAGTACAAGCGTAGGCATTGGAGGTACCGGAAAAATATGCCATAAAGACACAAGCCTAGCCCCCATGCTCTTCCTTTCTTCCCGTGTAGCGCTTGAGACCAATGCTTGACAGTCTCCCCATGCCGCACTACTACTCCCTCTGTCCGAAAATACTTATCCTAGAAATCAATTTCTAGGATAAGTATTTCCGGACGGATGGCGTATCTATTCTCGCATCCCTTCATGTGGCCACTATAATATTGAACCTAATTAAACTTGTTGGTGGGTTCAATTTTTTTAAATGGAGCCATCGATGAGTCCCTGGTTTCTTAGATTTGTGTTACCAAAACTTGCTATGATTGAACACTGCTTCTGATTTATTTACCTGTACATGCCGACAATAAATCCATTGCAATTAGGGATGGTGCGGCAAGGCGCACCCCCCTCCATCCCTAACCATATGTCGGTGCCACAACATTAGAGATATTTCCACGATAATGGCGGGATTACCCGATTCTAGCGTATCCCCTAAAGATATGTACCTAATCACCTACACACAAGTCAATGTGTATAATAGAAAGGGCACGCGACCCTCCGCCGAAGGATAAACTGCCTAAACACACATGTTGCTCATGGCATTCTTGGATCTAGACTATGAGGATTGTTGACTAGAGAAGATTACTATATCTTCAGCCATCGTGAACCTTGTGAGTCCGAGGACCTTAGGGGGAGAGTCAACACGATTCCATGTTGCCTAGGCCTCTCAGTCCCCACAAGCTAGGATGGTGGCTAGTAGGGAGAAACGAGAAAACCCGCTCAGAAGGATTTTGTATCACCATATTGAGTGGAAACCTTTTGCTCCAAGCTTCAAATAATCAACAATTTCAAAAACAAAAACAAAATCCCTCCTTTAAATTTGAGAAAATCCTATTTTTTCTTACATTAAATGTCCATACTAATATTGGGCCACGAAATATTTTTATTTGTAGGGTTACACAAAAAGACTAATGTGTGGATCTACCATAACAAATAGTAGTAATAAGAAATGTGCACTTATTTATCTTTATGCTAACAAAAAATAAAATGATTACGTAATAAAGTTTGAAAGTTATGGAGTACACATATACATGTTTATTTTTTCTTGAACTTTGGAATGCACTTTCATCTTTTTTTGAGCAGTTTTAACATTGTTTCTCTTACCTCCCCTTTTCACACGAGAGGTAAGAGTATATAATAGATATGAGCCATTGATTCATTAAGTAGCGTGTCTAAGTAACTCTTACCTTCTTACCTCCCATGTGAAAAGAGGAGGTAGGAGGGACCATGTGAAAATTTCTCTCGTTTAATTTTTTAAGCAAGTTCAAAGGAGACATTCAAGGTTTACTCACAATATCACAATATGTTAGTTTCACTTCGTTTTAGAGTGGTTTCGTAAAGCACACAAGATTTTGATTCACATTATTAATGAAAGAAGATAGTAGATTTTCTCTGATGGAAATACATTTAGTACCTAGTTGGCTTTCGTTAAGTTAGGCCTCCCCAAGGCTCAATTCGTAATCACACAAAGATGAATATTGTCATGTACTATTTTTTCCGAGCCTGATTTTGTAGACATACAAAGGAAGATGTGAACATGCCAAGTTGCGTCCTATATTTTCATTTCATTTGGTGTGAGTACAGACCTACCAACGAGTTCCAAAAAATATAACAAGGAATTCAATATTAAAGTACCATAGTTGGTAAACCCTATACAATAATCAAAAGACTTGACTGAAAATAAATCCTTTCTATCACATGGTAACCAATATGCCTTGTTGTATGCTATTTATTGCAATTGTATTCTAATCATTTATCTATTTTAATTTCTATCAAATATTGCGTGGATTAACTTATATACATCTATCTAAAAGGCGAACCCGTGGGCGCACAAGCTAACTTATATTCATATACTATGAATATTTGTTGCACGGATATTTTTTAGAAATGGACACTAAAAAAGAATTACAATACAATTTTAAATCATTGCAACTAATGACATGCAACAATGAATATTGGTTACCACGTGGGAGAAAGAATATACCTTTTCCAATACATCATCATATTATTACATATTTGTATGGTTTACCAATTATGCATACTAGTATTCTATTGTCTTGTTATTTTTTGAGACTGGTCGGTAGGTTTGTACTCACACTATATTCAATGACAAGAAAATGTAATATATGACAACATGACAATGCTCGCCGATATCTTCATTTCTATACTTACCAATTTAATCTCCTCGAGCCTTAATGTATTATGAAACTTACCTTACTCTACGATGGCTAAATATATTTTCTATCATGATAAGTACTATATTTTTTTCGTTCACTAATAGTAACGGTTAAAACCATGTGTGCTTTTCAAATCCACTATTTAAAATGATGACACTAATGTATCATGATACTGTGTGGAAACCTTGAATGGTTCCTTTGAGTTTGGTTTAAAAATGAAAGAAGCTGCATTTTTAAGTTTAAGAAAAAAAATGCACATATGGAAGTGTACTCCACAACTCCAAATTTTATTAGAAATTATTTTTATTTGTATGTTAAATTTTTGGGCAATTCGCATACAAACCATGTTTTAGTCAAATTCAACATATATGTAAGAACAATAGTTGTGAAAGGTATACGAGCACCTTGCATGGTCTTTGGTTCTTATAGCACCCATACAACATGTAACAATTTTCAATATTAAATAGTAAAACTAGGATATCTTTAAATTGGTTAGAGCTATAGTAAGTTGGAGGCCTTGTGCCCCCCACAAAGTAGTTGGTAGTAATGGCACACCCTTCCATTTCTTCGCGATAAAACGGGCACTATGTGTTGTGCTATTGAGTTGAAGAAATTCTGTAATGTGTCTGTCGAAGTAGATATCCTCCTTACCCACTCAAACTAATGAGTTGCAAGGAAGAGTTGTTGGGATGGTGGTGTATATGCTGTTTGAGCTGTATAAGCTTCATGAAAAATACTATGATATAGGAATTGGAGGCACTAGGAAATATACTGATCAGTCGACTGGAATTATCAGTACAATGCAATATGCTATCACTAGAGAGGCTCAGAATGCCAGTTGCTACTTCATTACATGACTAACGACAGTGCAGATTTTTCAGCCCACTCAAGTTTTTTGGTTTGCATGTAGACCAGGGGACTTGAATATAAAGTGGATTAGTTAGTTGTTAGTTTATTTTGCTTGTAGAACACATTTCTTTATAGGTATAAATTCAACTGTACGTTGATCATGCCCTAGAGTTGAGTTGTGATTGTTATATCTACAACAGGTGATTAGCTCAACCTATTGGCAAGATCCCAAAACAGCTTAACTCAGACTGATAAATAAGTCACATAATTTCCCGGCTCAACGACAAGACAATGAACTACAAAGCCATTCAAGTTATTAACCTTACAACAAGTTCAACAAAACTAGAGCTGACTCTTGACTGTTTGTAAAGATGAAGGACCCCTGCAGAAACATGTTAACGATTCTTCGGTTTATAGTGATATCAACAAGCACATGGACATGAAAAACTCTACCCACATATCATTTTCGCCGGAAACTCACCCTACACTATACATTGAGACACAATGGTTCCCACGTCTTAAACTTTGAAGGCATTAAAAAGTTCCCCAAACAAGATGATATCATAGCAAAACTAATTAAGCATACAAATAAGACCGTACAATATGAAGCACACACTAAGCACACTGAAGTATCACAAGTTCACAACTTGAGCTTAACACAATGACTAGTCGATCAAACTGCAGAACACGCGCAGAGGAAGAAGACATGTGTGGGGGCGCCTAGACAAAATTTGTCAAGCACCTGCTATAGTGTCTGTGTGAGGCGCGTGGTTGGGAAGATGAGTCGTAAGTACACCGGTGCTACCACAAGTATTGCCTCCTGAGTGACACATTGACTGGTCCATGGACTCAAGTGTCCCCTCATGTCGAGTGAGATTTGTTTGAAGTATAGGCTAGCACAAGAGTAAAATCGATGCTTAACGTAGCATGTTGTGGGAAATCATAGCTTGAAAGCCAGTTAAAATTACCACCTTCCTTTTCTAAAGCTCAATGTCATTAGATTAAGGATAATTTAAGACACTTTGCTGATCAAACTGGCCTGGCTATTAACTATTCCAAATTGTGATGGTACCTCAATGTGGCTGGGAACAAATAATTCAAAGCTCGGCCGATGTTTTAGAATGTAAGCAAGGTGCATTCAACTTCACTCTGGGTCTGCCTTTCAATACTTCCACGTCCAAGCTAGATATTTTTCACCAATTTACTAAAGGATTGAGAGAAGGTTGACATGACGTTCTACATTGCTTTCTTATGATGGAAGATTCCTGTTGATTAATTCAGTTTTCTCTATTGCATTTCTTTGTCCCCCCTTTTACTTCTCTCTTTTATGGCAGTATTTTTCATGCCAATTAATGTGATTTTGACACCATGTTTTGGAGTTCTGTCCTTATGCCTGAAAATACCTTTGTAGGTGGAATCCTGACGACACATACAAAAGAAATGCGGAACACGGTAAAATCCGACAAACCCTATAATGACGGTGCAAAACCGAAGGTTAAAATAACATAAATTTGGACTTATCAACTCCCCCAAGCTGAAATCTTGTTCGTCCCTGAGAAAGTAGTGCAACTTTTAAGAACAAGGTCATCGAGTTTATGAGGTGCGAATAAATGTAGAGGCACGAGTCCATCACAAGTAATTGAAACTCTCATAAGATAAATGATCGTGTGATGGACATTATTACACTTTTACCATGTGGATGATCATAAAGGCTTCCACACCTTGCTACTTAGTTCATTAGTGAACGTGCCACAAATCCATGGAATAGGCTATTCATTTTTCAACTGAGCAAATAGTAAGGGGTCCTCAGTTCCATAAATATTTGAATGTTATTTTTTTCACCTTTTCTCAGGAAGCATGTTTATTCGCCCATATCACACTTCAAGTGACATGTAAGCTAAACATACCTCTTTTTTGAGATTTGGTTTGCAAAAATCTTTGTACTTTTTATTCAAGATGTTTTCTCTTCTCTTGCTACTTTCTCTTGTGTAATTTGGGAAGACTTATGTCTTAAACCATTTTCTTAATAATTTAACCCTTCGAATCAAATGACCAATGTACGCAAATTCTGAAGGATTGCAATCCTTTATTTTTCAAGGTGTTATCTTTCAATTTTTCTCATTCCGATGGTAGTAGTGGTTGTTTAGGGATCTAGCAATCTAAATGTATTTTTTATTATGTTCGGGATGGTTTGTACTTTTGCTGAGCTTTGATAATAGATCTGGATCATTTTCGCAAAAAAAAAACTTTTCAATTTTTCTTTGAGAATTCTTTGAATCAAAGAAGCCCCGGAGGAAAAGGCTTAGTCTTGTTTTTCGAGGCAAAGGAAAAAGCTCAGTCACCACTTCGTTTATCCCACAATGCAAAACCCCAGCCCAGTTGATCGGTGCTCCATCCAACCGGTCCATGCCCACTTCTTCATGGGCCCCCAGATATAACGCTTGATGACGCGGTCCACCGACATAAATGCAAGATGCCCGAGAATTGGGCCGAATTTACGCCCATAGAACACAAGTCCCACTAACTAGCCTCACAGAGTCCGTCGGCCTGGGCCCGAGCACACACAGAGCGGGCCCCATGCACGCTGACCCACCTGTCGGTGCCGCCTCGATATGGGTGCCAGGGCAGAGTCAATCGGGTTAAAGCATGGAACGTGAAAGCTTCTGTTTCCAACTATCGCAAGAAGAATGATTCTTATGTCACTACACCACGGTAGAAATTAGGAGGCATTAATAAATGCCTTCGAAGGCTCCAAAAACGCCTCCAAAAGTCAACTAGGCGTTTCCGGAAAACGCCTTCGATGCTTAGACCTTTTAAGGCAATTTTCAAAAATGCCTCCAAAGATGGACACGGCAGGCAGCACACACAGAGTCCAGTCCAGCCCGCCATTGACTCTTCCTGGGACACAACACACCAGCCCAGAACACCAAGCAAGCTAGACTCCGGGCAACCTGGCCTTGTTGAACGAGTTTCTGGGAAGCATTTCCTTTTTTTTTTACATGACTGTTGACCGAGCTTTCATCTAGATGAGGCAGCGTATTTCCGTCCCACGTTCTCAGAGAATTCTTATCAGGTGTTACGCAGCTTTCCTAAACATAACAAATTTCAGCTCCCTAAGCGGTATGGGACTAATAAGTTGGTACTAGCGTTTCAGAACAAGCAAAAAATTAAAACAGCCTTCGCTATGACTCGAACCGCCAACATGAGATTTCCCAGGAAACATCGGCCTTGCAACCAATCCGCCACCATGGCTTGGCTTGCAACATGAGATCGCGAGGCATTTTGCCGTGGAATGCCTGGTGGCGGCAGTTTTCCGAAGTGCCCTCTATTGTTGAACATATTACAGCGTGTTGGAAAAGTGCCTCTAAATCTGCATTGGCGTTTTATGAAACGCCCCATATTCTACTACATATTACGGCACTCATCAGAATGCCCTCAAATACCACTGTTTTGAGGCACTCTTCGTAAACGCCGTGCTAGCATTGGACTTTTGAAGGCATTTTTCAGTAATGCCTCTAACGAAGCTAATCTGAGGCATTTAAGCAAACGCCCTTACCAAAATGCCTCCAATTAATGTTCGTGTTGTAGTGTGTATGCTGAACCTGGCTGAGTTTTTACCTTGTCCTGTCATTATATCTATTTCAATTTGCAGCTCCATTGATTTGAGAGCTTTGCTTTGGATTACTTTGCTTTCGTCTATGGTGGTAGTCTGTCTGTTGTTCCAGGTCTTCAGATAAACCTCATGCAATGAGTCCAACACATTCATGTTCTGACCCATCCATCTCAAAGTCCAAGAGGATACACGATAAATGGCATTTTGAATGGTCAACTGTCTGCTATGATGATTTATGCCCATGTTCCTCCACAGGGACTTCAGTTTTTGGGATTTTTGCGAATGTTCAAGTTTTTGCTGCTATCGTCCGTTTCTTGAAGTGTTGCACCGTGCATCTAGCACAAGATCTATCATGTCGCAGTGGCTAGCACAACGCACACATGACTACGCTGTCAATGGTTCGAATCTGCAGAGGTAACACCTTGTTTTTCCACATTTTTTCACCTTGTGAACGCCAAATGGGCCAGCACAAGTGAGCCAAAATGTCGACTCTTTGACCCAAATAGCGTCACATAAGAGCTCCGGTCCTGTTTCTCAAAAAAGGAGCTCCCATCCACCGAAATGCAAGCCGCGCGAGAATTGGCCTATGAGAACCCGGAAATTATTTCCAGACCTTCCTGTGTATATTTGTCAATCCAGGATCAACTTGACAATACAGTGAAATGGTATCATTGCAGAACATTAAAATAAATATAAGTTTAACAACTCTTGCCACAAGGCATACATACTGGAATGTCTCAAGACATTTATTATAATCAGAAACACAGCGGAATATATAACGCGTAGCAACTCCATCTCAGCCACAGGCAGTCGATGTAGTCAACGTGTCCTCACTCCTCAGGATCATCATAATAATCGTAGTCGACGCCCTCGTCTTCATAGATCTCTGTTGTTCAACAAAAGTATTGCCATGAGTACATTACGTACTCAACATGCCTCCCACGGGGAAGGACCTAACAGCTACATGTGGCTTCAAAAGAAGGTTGTATGGCTCATTTGCATAAAGCTAATTTTGTTTGACAAATAAGGTAGTTGAATAATAGCGGTTTTAGATGAAAACATGTTTTATCTCTAGAATAATATCTTTCTTCAAGCGAGGATCCTCGATCAACTCACGTCCTTCATAGGTTTCAAGCATAGGGGCAAAGAGGGAATAAGCAAGACAGGTCCCGTACGTCAAGAAAGATTCATGTGTTGCCCATGACCGTGGACACGGCTATTCGCATAGTTTTACACTCTGCAGAGGTTGTACACTTTACCCACACGACACAATCTCGACTTGTTGCCACCAGTGGCCGCTAGCGTAGTACACCATTTGGTATACCGGCAGGGAGATTGTGACGAGGTCTTTCATTAGACCAAACTTACTGTGCCAAGCCCACTAGGTTTCAACACGGAAATAACCGCAGTTCACAGTCCGGCCCCCCCTTTTGTGCTGAGGATACTCCTCGCAAGGCAGCTATCCCATCTGCGGTACGGCGTGTTGGAGAACGTAGCAGAAATTCAAAATTTTCCTACGTGTCACCAAGATCTATCTATGGAGAAACCAGCTACGAGTAGAAGGAGAGTGCATCTACATACCCTTGTAGATCGCTAAGCGGAAGCGTTCAAGAGAACGGGGTTGAAGGAGTCGTACTCGTCGTGATTCAAATCATCGATGATCAAGTGCCGAACGCACGGCACCTCCGCGTTCAACACACGTACAACCCGATGACGTCTCCCACGCCTTGATCCAGCAAGGAGAGAGGGAGAGGTTGAGGAAGACTCCATCCAACAGCAGCACAACGGCGTGGTGGTGATGGAGGAGCGTGGCAATCCAGCAGGGCTTCGCCAAGCACCACGGGAGAGGAGGACGACTTGGGAGAGGGGGAGGGCTGCGCCAGAACTTCGTCTATAGCTCCCATGCGCCTCCCCACTATATATAGGGGTGGAGGGGCTGGTTTCTTGCCCTCCAAGTCTATTGGGGCGTTGGCCAAGGTGGGAGGAAAGAAATCTCATTATTTCCTTCCCCACCGATTGTTATCCCCCCTTTTTAGGGATCTTGATCTTATCCCTTCGGGATATGATCTTATTCCTTCTAAGGGGGGATCTTGGTGCGTCTTGACCAGGGGTGTGGGGCCTTGTCCCCACTACCCACGTTCATGTGGGCCCCCCATGCAGGTGGGCCCCACTCCGGAACCTTCTAGAACCTTCCCGATACAATACCGAAAAATCCCGAACATTTTCCGGTGGCCAAAATAGGACTTCCCATACATAAATCTTTACCTCCGGACCATTCCGGAACTCCTCGTGACGTCCGGGATCTCATCCGGGACTCCGAACAACATTCGGTAACCACATACAAACTTCCTTTATAACCCTAGCGTCATCGAACCTTAAGTGTGTAGACCCTACGGGTTCGGGAGACATGCAGACATGACCGAGACGTTCTCCGGTCAATAACCAACAGCAGGATCTGGATACCCATGATGGCTCCCACATGTTCCACGATGATCTCATCGGATAAACCACGATGTCAAGGACTTAATCAATCCCGTATTCAATTCCCTTTGTCTATCGGTATGTTACTTGCCCGAGATTCGATCGTCGGTATCCAATACCTTGTTCAATCTCATTACCGGCAAGTCACTTTACTCGTTCCGTAACACATCATCCCGTGATCAACTCCTTGGTCACATTGCGCATATGATGATGTCCTACCGAGTGGGCCCAGAGATACCTCTCCGTTTACACGGAGTGACAAATCCCAGTCTCGATCCGCATAAAACAATAGATACTTTCGGAGATACCTGTAGTGCACCTTTATAGTCACCCAGTTACGTTGTGACGTTTGATACACCCAAAGCACTCCTACGGTATCCAGGAGTTACACGCTCTCATGGTCGAAGGAAGAGATACTTGACATTGGCAAAGCTCTAGCAAATGAACTACACGATCTTTTGTGCTAGTCTTAGGATTGGGTCTTGTCCATCACATCATTCTCCTAATGATGTGATCCCGTTATCAACGACATCCAAGGTCCATAGCCAAGAAACCATGACTATCTGTTGATCACAACGAGCTAGTCAACTAGAGGCTCACTAGGGACATATTGTGGTCTATGTATTCACACGTGTATTACGATTTCCGGATAATACAGTTATAGCATGAATAAAAGACAATTATCATGAACAAGGAAATATAATAATAATACTTTTATTATTGCCTCTAGGGCATATTTCCAACAGTCTCCCACTTGCACTAGAGTCAATAATCTAGTTCACATCGCCATGTGATTAATACTCACAGGTCACATCGCCATGTGACTAACACCCAAGAGTTTACTAGAATCAGTAGTCTAGTTCACATCACTATGTGATTAATACTCAATGAGTTTTAGGTTTGATCATGTTGCTTGTGAGAGAGGTTTTAGTCAACGGGTCCGAACCTTTCAGATCCGTGTGTGTTTTACAAATCTCTATGTCATCTCCTAGATGTAGCTACCACGCTCTATTTGGAGCTATTCCAAATAACTGTTCTACTTGGAGCTATTCTAAATTGTTGCTCCATTATATGTATCCGGTCTCTCTACTCAGAGCTATCCGGATAGGTGTTTAGCTTGTATCGACGTAACCCTTTACGACGAACTCTTTTACCACCTCCATAACCGAGAAAAATTCCTTAGTCCGCTAGTTACTAAGGATAACTTTGACCGCTGTCCTATGATCCATTTTTTGGATCACTCTTGTACCCCTTGACTGACTCATGGCAAGGCACACTTCAGGTGCGGTACACAACATAGCATACTGTAGAGCCTATGTCTTAAGCATAGGGGACGATCTTCGTCCTTTCTCTCTTTTCTGCCGAGGTCGAGATTTAAGTCTTAACTTCGTACCTTACAACTCAGGCAAGAACTTCTTCTTTGACTGATCCATCTTGAACACCTTCAAGATCATGTCAAGGTATGTGCTCATTTGAAAGTATTATTAAGCATTTTGATCTATCCTTATAGATCTTGATGCTCAATGTTCAAGTAGCTTAATCCAGATTTTCTATTGAAAAACACCTTTCAAATAACCCTATATGCTTTCTAGAAATTCTACATCATCTCTGATCATCAATATGTCAACAACATATACTCATCAGAAATTCTATAGTGCTCCCACTCACTTCTTTGGAAATACAAGTTTCTCATAAACTTTGTATAAATCCAAAATCTTTGATCATCTCATCAAAGCGTACATTCCAACTCCGAGATGCTTACTCCAGTCCTTAGAAGGATCGCTGGAGCTAGCATACCTTTTAGCATCCTTAGGATCGACAAAACTTTTCTGATTGTATTGCATACAACCTTTCCTTACGAAAACTGGTAAGGAAACTTGTCTTGACATCCATCTGCCAGATTTCATAAATGCAGCTAATGCTAACATGATTCCGACGGACTTTAAGCATCGCTACGAGTGAGAAAATCTCATCGTAGTCAACTCCTTGAACTTGTCGGAAAACACTTCGCCACAAGTCGAGCTTCATAGATGGTGACATTACCATCTACGTCCGTCTTCTTCTTAAAAGATCCATTTATCTCAATGGATTGCCGATCATCGGGCAAGTCCATCAAAGTCCATGCTTTGTTCTGATATATGGATACTATCTCGGATTTCATGGCTTCTAACCATTTGTCGGAATTCGGGCCCACCATCGCTTCTCCATAGCTCGTAGGTTCATTGTTGTCTAGCAACATGACCTTCAAGACAGGATTACGTACCACTCTCAAGTAGTACGCATCCTTGTCATCCTACGAGGTTTGGGAGTGACTTGATCTGAAGTTTCATGATCACTATCATAAGCTTCCACTTCAATTGGTGTAGGTGCCACGGGAACAACTTCCTGTGCCCTGCTACACACTGGTTGAAGTGATGGTTCAATAACCTCATCAAGTCTCCACCATCCTCTCACTCAATTCTTTCGAGAGAAACCTTTCCTCGAGAAAGGACCTGATTCAAGAAACAATCCTTTATTGCTTTTGGATCTGAGACAGGAGGTATACCCAACTGTTTTGGGTGTCCTATGAAGATGCATTTATCCGCTTTGGGTTCTAGCTTATCAGCCTGAAACTTTTTCACATAAGCGTCGTAGCCCCAAACTTTTAAGAAACGACAACTTAGGTTTCTCTAAACCATAATTCATACGGTGTCATCTCAACGGAATTACGTGGTGCCCTATTTAAAGTGAATGTGGTTGTCTTTAATGCCTAACCCGTGAACGATAGTGGTAATTCGATAAGAGACATCATGGTATGCATCATATCCAATAAGGTGCAGTTATGATGTTCGGACACACCCTCACACTATGGTGTTCCAGGCGGTATTAATTGCGAAACAATTTCCACAATGTCTTAATTGTGTGCCAAAACTCGTAACTCAGATACTCATCTCTATGATCTTATCATAGACATTTTATCCTCTTGTCACGATGATCTTCAACTTTACTCTGAAATTACTTGAACCATTCAATAATTCAGACTTGTGTTTCATCAAGTAAATATATTCAACATCTACTCGAATCATCTGTGAAGTAAGAACATAATGATATTCACTGCATGCCTCAGCACTCATTGGACTACACACATCAAAATGTGTTACTTCCAACAAGTTGCTATCTTGTTCCATCTTACTGAAACCGAGGCTTTTCAGTCATCTTTCCCATGTGGTATGATTTGCATATCTCAAGTGATTCAAAATCAAGTGAGTTCAAACGGTCCATTTGCATGGAGTTTCTTCATGCATATATACCAATAGACATGGTTCGCATGTCTCAAACTTTTCAAAAATGAGTGAGTCCAAAGATCCATCAACATGGAGCTTCTTCATGCATTTTATACCGATATGACTTACGTGGTAGTGCCACAAATAGTGTCACATCCCTGGTCCTGTTATGCACTAGGCTAGACCTCATGTGAGCATCATGTTTTAATTCAAATGAAATTTGAATTGAGGAATTTTCAAAGCCTCAGAAACCTTCTAAAAATGATCAACATTAAAATCTCCTCAAAGAAGTCCAAGAAAATGTTCCTCTTAGTCTCTGAAAATATTGCAAAGAGGTAAAACTCAAAACAATATTTTTTGTATCTCAGAGTTAATTATTTTGGGCCTTTGAATTAAATAAATAGCTATTTGCATTGGATATATATTTGATATATAAATAATATATGTCCAATAATTACTGGAACATTTTATGTGGTTTGGTATATTTTAGTTCTAGCCACATAACTATTTTCAGGATTTTATAAAATGGTTTAGTATATTACTAAACTAAAACAACACAGAACAAAATAGATAAATAAAAACAAAAATAGAAAGAGCAGAGGACTACCTGGCGCTCACCTCAGCCCACCTGGCCTAGCTCCTCCAGCCGGCCCAGCCCACCGCCGCTTCTCCCCCTGTCGTCTTCCTCCCCCTCGCCCCGAAGCTGCTCGGTGGCGCGCGCGGCCACGCGCCCCGGCCACCTCCTCCCTGCCTGGCTGCCTCCTCCTCTCCTGGACGTCTCCCGCAGCTCCACGCCACCCCCTGGAACCCCCTCGCACTCTCTCTCGACCCCTTCCCCCTCCTCTGCTCTCTCTCTCGCGCAGCCCGAGCGGAGCTCATCGCCGCCGCTCGCCGTTGCCGCACCCAGAGCCTCCCCCTCGACCCTCGGCGTGCCCAGTAGCTCGGCTACCTCGCCCTCATCCTCTCCGACGAGTCAAGCGACCTCGGACGCCCTGCATCACCGTCATCGAGCCGTCTTCTTCACACACGGCCGCCGGATGCCGCTCGTCGATTCGCCGTCTCCACCACCTCCCCGAGCCCACCGAGCTGCTCGTCGACCTCGCCGTGAGCTCCTCTGCCGAACCCCTCTCTCCCCGTGCTCTATTTCCCTCCGTAGCCGCCGTTACCACCGCGGCCGAGAGCTTCTCGCCGCCGGCCATGGCGTGGCCGTGGCCACAGCCACCGCAGCTCGCTCCCGAGCCCACCGTCGTGCTCACCGCAACCTCAGGAGCCTGCAGCACCCACCAATTTCTCCCGTAGCGCACCATAGCATCGAATCGATCGGCGCCCGAACTCCGGCGCCGCCGCGAGCTCATTTCCGGCGAGCTCCGGCCACCACAGCCGCTGCCGCTCGCCCAGTTGGATGCGGCGCATCTTCAGCTACCCGTAGGAGCAAACCACGCGTCGAATGGTGCTCTGTAGCGAGCACACGTTGCATCTCCGTCGTCGGCCATGGTCGTCGCCGGCGAAACTCCGGCGGGAGCTGACGTGGCTCCATCATTAGGAGCTAATCCAACTAACTAAACCACCTACAACCACTGACAGTAGGCCCCACCCCTGGTCAAACCCCAGTCAGCGCTGGGTTTGACCGGGATTAGTTCCTGTGTCACTGACGTGTGGACCCCGCACGTCAGGTTTGACCTGGACCTGGCCGTTGACTCGCTGAAGCATGCTGGCGTCAGGCTGACGCAGTTAAATCATTTTCTGGAATTATTTTAATTCTAAATATTCAGGAAATTCCAGAAAATGTTCAAAACTTCAAAAATTCATAATAATTCAACCGTAACTCCAAATTAAATAATTTATATATGAAAAATTATCAGAAAAATTCAAGGAATCCATCTGTACTATTTTTATGCATGTTAGAACAACTTATAGCTGCTGTATAGCACAAATCAATTAAATGGCATTTGAATAATCACATATGGACTTTGAATTTGAATCTTGTATTCAAACCAACTTCATTTAATCTGTTGCTAGTTGCATTAGCTCAAAACACATTCATATTGCCATGTCATAGCATGCATCATTTTGTGCATTGCATTGATTGTGTTCTTCTTTGTTGCCGGTATCTGTTCCCTCCCGGTAGACGATGTTCCGACGTTATGATCGTTGACACTGATGAAGACTCAATGTTATCTTCAGAAGTGCCAGGCAAGCAAAAACCCCTTATTCATTCCGATACAATCCCACTCTCTCGCTCCTGCTCTCTTTTGCTGCATTAGGACAACAACGATTCATCTGTTACTTGCTGCGGTAGCTGAACCCCTTTATCCTTTGCATGACCTGTCATTCCACAGTAAATAGATGAAACCCACTAGCATGGGTAGGAGTTGTTTGAGCCCTGTTGTGCCTACTCATTCTTGCTTGTTTGTCATGCCTGCTACTGCTTAGAGTTGAGTCAGGTCTGATTCATCGGGGATGAATCAGAGGCGTGTGAACATGTCCTACTGTGTGTGAGCTAAGTGTGTGAACACGTTTTGGTAAAGGTAGCGGTGAGAGGCCATGTAGGAGTACATGGTGGGTTGTCTCATTGCAGCCGTCCTCAGGAACTGAGTTCTGTGTTTGTGATCCATGATTCAGCTACTACCACGCATTGGGCCCGAAACCAATGGACCCTCTCGGCTTCTTGATCACCCTTGTCCTCTGTCCAGGAGTTGCAAGTAGTTTCTGGTGTTTGTAGTATGCTGGAGGCCGTGGGCAGCGCTGACCGTAGGGGTGGGCTGTGATGCGGTAGGCACGTGGCACGGTGTATCGGGCACCCGTTTGGTGTCTCGGGAACCCTGTTCACATCGTTTGGGGCTGTGAGCGAAACTCCGGCCGGATCTCCTCATGGATGGAACCCGAATAGGCGATAAACCTGGACTAGAGACTTAGGTGATTAGGTAGGTCGTGGCCGACACCCACGTTGGGCTTCCGCTTGAAGGTTGCCGAGTACATGTCGTGTAAACGACGGTAAGTGGTGAGAGCGTGTATGAAGAAGTACACCCCTGCAGGGTTAACCTAATCTATTCGAATAGCCGTGTCCGCGGAAAAGGACTTCTGGATTGCTTATATCAGTTCATAGACAAGTGAAAGTGGATACTCTAAAATACGCAAGATAAGCATGAGTGCTATGGATGGCGTTCTCGTAGGGAGACGGGAGCGGATCCATAGTGGTGTATTGATATGGTGAATATGTGGACTCGTGTGCGCCACCTCAAAAGAGTCGCTTGCAGTCGTAGTTTAGGATAGCCACCGAGTCAAAGCTGGCTTGCTGCAGTTAAACCCCACCACCCCTTTGTTGATAATGATGCATATGTAGTTAGTTCTGATGTAAGTCTTGCTGGGTACATTTGTACTCACGTTTGCCTATTTTATGTTTTTGCAGAGAGACTTCAGTCTCACTAGTAGTTCCGCTTGGAATTCGACGTTTAGCTTGTTACCTCAGCTACGATCTTGTGCCCTCGACAGTATCTGGTAGATAGTCAGGCTTCTCAGCCTTTCTCATTTATAGTTGTCTGTACTCAGACATGATAGCTTCCGCTTGTGCTTTGACTTGTATACTCTGAATGTTGGGTCATGAGACCTATGTTTGTAATATCTCGCTCCTCGGAGCCTAATGAATAAATACTTGAGTCATAGAGTCATGTTGTGATGCCATGTTGTGTTTGCACATATCGAGCATATTGTGTGTATGTTATTGAAATGCTTGGTATGTGTGGGATCTGACTATCTAGTTGTTTATCCTTAGTAGCCTCTCTTACCGGGAAATGTCTCCTAGTGTTTCCAATGGTAGCTTGCTACTGCTCCGGAACACTTAGGCTGGCCGGCATGTGTCCTTCTTCGTTCCTGTGTCTGTCCCTTCGGGGAAATGTCACGCGATGAATACCGGAGTCCTGTTAGCCCGCTACAGCCCGGTTCACCGGAGTCCTACTAGCCCAGTGCTACAGCCTGGATTCACTCGCTGATGACCGACACGTGCGATGCTGGGTCATGGATGCCTGTCCCTGTAAGTTTGTGCCACTTTGGGTTTACGACTAGCCATGTCAGCCCGGGCTCCTTATCATATAGATGCTAGCAACACTGTCATATATGTGTGCCAAAAGGCGCAAACGGTCCCGGGTAAAGGTAGGGCAACACCCGTGGGAATACCGTGCGTGAGGCCGCAAAGTGATATGAGGTGTTACATGCTAGATCGATGTGGCATTGAGTCGGGGTCCTGACAGCGTTGGTATCAGAGCTTGACTGCCTGTAGGATTACCAAGCCAAACTGGTCGATGTTGAGTCTAGAAATTCTTTAGTTATATGTAGGGGAATTGATTGTGGGATGGAACGTAAGGCTCTTTTTACTCCTTATACCTCATGGCCTTCTGATCTGAGTCATCATCTTCTCTTCTACGGGGATTAAGAACTAGGCTATCTCTTCTTTCTATTAGGATCACGTGTTACTAATCAGTGGACTTATAAGATTGTTGGATTTAAGTCTCAGTTCAGTTCCTACTACTTCCGTATGTTAATTGTTGATCTCGAAACCTTGATATTGTGCTTCTGAGTGGTTATGCCACCATTTTTGTGAATGTCTCAAATCTTTTCTGAGCATTTACAGCCGTTATGCTGTCCGAGTCATCCCAGGTTTCTAAGTAGTCTGATGCATTTGCAAATCCTTTCTTCCCGTTTCAATGTTCCCATGGGCCAGATTAACCACACTAATCAGTGAGTTGAGGTACTCCGTTACCTTGACATATATGTTGGAGATATTATTATGACCCTAGGTGTCTTAGGGGATCATCTAGTAATTTAGCCATGATTTGTGTTCCCAGTATGATGATTCTGGCCATCATTCTCGAAAGCATCCCGTGATGCTACTTAGTAATAGGTATTCTGTTCTTGGGTTCTTGAACCCGAGATTCACTCTACCTACTTCATGTTGATAGTAATTGCTAGTGCCTTTAGGATATTAGTAACCTTTGCGATAGTCCTTGAAGTCCGTGGTATCTTCTTCTTCCAAATACCATGAACTACTTATGGCAGAAGTTCCTCGTTGAACTGAAATATCACAACAGGATTATTCTTGATGAGTTCTCCATTATATATTGTGGCTCTGCCAGTTCTACCTTTCTGCATGGGTTATCCGGAAGAAATATGTTGAACTTCGTTCGACATGCTAATCCATGCATCCACAACTCAGAAAATCATATGTTCTTTTGAGTTGTCCCATCTTAGTTGTTTCCGACCCTCGCCTATCAATTGATAGTCAAGAGTATGCGTGCATTCGTTCGTCGATGCCTATTACCCTTGTGGTCCGCCAAGACATTCTATTTCAGAATGAATAGGAGAAACAAACTCCAGAATCTCATCCATATCTAGGATTGGGTCAAAGCAATTGTATTCCGCAGATCAAAATGCCAATCCAGCTTCTGGTCTGTTCTACCTTGAAGTATTACCATCTTTATATCAGGAATATCATGGGAATTGCACACCATCTTATGAATTCTTGACGCAGTAATACTTCTGATCATCATTGATAATTTCTTGGTTTCCGTGTTATTGTAACCGGAATGCCGACAAATGAATCATGGCGTGTGAAATCAATACTGCTAGCAACTCCATTGCTTGGTAGTTAAATGGACGATAACCTCATTCTTAGCGTGTTGATTATTGAATCGTCACCCTAAGGTTGATTGTGCTACCTAGTCCTTATTTCTGGTGCACTCTCCGATCAGTGAGTTAGGATAGTGCCAATCCTTGCTTATTTGATCATATCGTCTTGCCCTGAAAAGTAAGATTGTTCTCGAGCTTAGTAACATACCGGTGGTTCATGATATTCCAAATTTCTTCTCGGAAGTATCACCAGGTTGTCGCCTGACCGCTATGTTGATCTCGTGATCAAGTTGGGTTCTTGTGAACCACCTTCTCTCCAAAAATCGGTGTTAGACATCCCTGAGCTAGTTGGTTAAGCTAGACAACAACTTGGAGAGTTGGAAGATAAAAGCTTGCCTAACTTAGTTCGTTCCAAAGGGATATTCTTGTGTAGGGTGTGCTGAAGAAAGATGATATCTTCATCGATTGGTCCTTGTGATCAGTTGCTGGACCTATTGTCTTATCAATCCTTTGATTTGAGTGTGGGCTATCGTCAAATCAAATTAGTACCAACGATGCTCGTAATGTTGTCTTATTCGTGGTTGATCCCTCGAGCATACACCATTACATCTTTGGTCTGACCAATGCTGTCACCGTGTTCACTTAACTATGGAATTCCTTTTAAAAGGAAACCTAGATGAATTGTTGTTGAGCCCATTGGCAACATCCTTATCTCCTCCATGATGTTGTTGAACATTAAGCTAGTGTTGGAAACTTTTGAAAGCATTTTCTTCATGCTAGCTCATGAAGTATTTGTTTGATGAAAGGAGTGACTTCCTCTTATACACGTGCATTTGGTGAAAGTTGCCGCCGTGAATTTGAGAAAGATTGTTTTGTTTCCTTTGGAATCATCCCAAATCAGTCATGCACACGTGCGAAGTATTCTGTAGTCTGGAGACTTGCAACCTTCATTCTATATGTGTCCCTAGCACACTAAGCCACTGATTGACTTGTTCAAGGAAAAGAAGTCTATGCTTGGGATCTAATCCATGGACTTGCGTAAAGACTTCGATATCCTCGATGATGGTTCTCCACCTGAACTCGGTAGTGTTTAATTATAAGACTGCTACGTGGCCATGCTTGTCTGGGACAACGTGTTCGCATGTTTGTAGCAGAACCAACTCATGTTTTGGAGCTTACTATCGTAGCTCACTCCCCGAGAATCCCGCAACATTATCTCGTCGATTTGTGTTGCAAACTTTCATTTTTCTTTCTAGACTTGATGAGTCTGGGATATCCTAACACCAACCAGATCTGAATCTCAGGCAGATGTGATGGTTGGAACATTTCCCAAGAATTATAATATTGGTCTCTCAATAACCGGCAAGGTGGATGTCGTGGCCAAGACACCCATCCGGTAGACCTATTATTATAGTATCTTGTTTGAGGAAGTTGGCCACCTCCCCATAGGGATTTCGTAGGATTACTCCCTAGTTGCCCCTATGGATTTCTGTGTTCCAAAGTCCGACCTTTTTACTTGATGTTCTAGATATCAAACCATATCTATGGGTGGATTACGCTAGCACATCAAGGAGAACATTAGAAGCGGAGTGCTAAATGTCTCTCGGTCGATCATCCAGATTTTATTTGCTTGGCCTCACTAAGGTGAAATCTGAGAAAGTGTTATCCTCCTTCGCATCTGCATCGTCCATCGCTATTCATCATGGTAGTATGTTGTGTTGTCAGCACCCTTGACGCGGTTGTTGATAAAACCTTGATGATTGTGGAAATGCTCAAGTTCTTGAGAGCACGCACAAGTGCTACGTGTTATCATCGGCTCTAATTGGGATGCTCTCAGTTCCCTCGGCAATGCTATGACCTTCTCAAACAGTGAATTCACTCTCTATTGTTGGGTTCTTCCCCAGTTACCAGAATCATTCCCAGCATTTGCATTTTGTTCCCAGCTTGCACCGCCAATGTGCCATTCTACCATGGGTCTCTTCCATTTCCGGTGATAAGCAAATTCATCCATTACGTTGTCTTCAACAAGGTAATCCACATCATCCAAGTCCGAGTATGCCATTCTACCGACCCCCTCCAAACGATCGCTCGAGAATTGTCCTAGGCTGGTTTAAAGAGTTTCAATGATCTCTGAATCAAAGGTAATTCTTTTGCCACTTAAGGGGATATATCTACGAATCACCCCCCCCCCTCCAGGATGTCTCGTTGAGGTATCATGGCAACTCAACTCCTCGCTACGTTGACAACCGTTCACCACCTTCTTAGGTGTGCAATCGTTGTCTACCTAGTGAACCTTCGTCATCTGTTCCACTCCATTCCTCTAGAGGTGTGCTTCGTCTCTCAGCTCGAGAGATGTTGCTATGTACCATTCCGTGAGTTAATCCTGAGTTGTTCGTTCTTTGAGAAGATTAATTCTTCTAGAGTTTTCCTTCCCTCTTCTTGTCATGTTAGTTGGAGTTCTCAGAGAAAGACTTCGAGACAATGATGGTGATCGAATCAACGCTCTTATGAAGTGCACCCTGGATCGTGAAGATTATACTAGTTGCGTTTCCCCTTCACCTTACCCTACGCTTGAATCTCGGGACGAGATTTTTGTTTAGTGGGGGTGAGTTGTCACATCCCTGGTCCTGTTATGCACTAGGCTAGACCTCATGTGAGCATCATGTTTTAATTCAAATGAAATTTGAATTGAGGAATTTTCAAAGCCTCAGAAACCTTCTAAAAATGATCAACATTAAAATCTCCTCAAAGAAGTCCAAGAAAATGTTCCTCTTAGTCTCTGAAAATATTGCAAAGAGGTAAAACTCAAAACAATATTTTTGGTATCTTAGAGTTAATTATTTTGGGCCTTTGAATTAAATAAATAGCTATTTGCATTGGATATATATTTGATATATAAATAATATATGTCCAATAATTACTGGAACATTTTATGTGGTTTGGTATATTTTAGTTCTAGCCACATAACTATTTTCAGGATTTTATAAAATGGTTTAGTATATTACTAAACTAAAACAACACAGAACAAAATAGATAAATAAAAACAAAAATAGAAAGAGCAGAGGACTACCTGGCGCTCACCTCAGCCCACCTGGCCCAGCTCCTCCAGCCGGCCCAGCCCACCGCCGCTTCTCCCCCTGTCGTCTTCCTCCCCCTCGCCCCGAAGCTGCTCGGTGGCGCGCGCAGCCACGCGCCCCGGCCACCTCCTCCCTGCCTGGCTGCCTCCTTATCTCCTGGACGTCTCCCGCAGCTCCACGCCACCCCCTGGAACCCCCTCGCACTCTCTCGACCCCTTCCCCCTCCTCTGCTCTCTCTCTCGTGCAGCCCGAGCGGAGCTCATCGCCGCCGCTCGCCGTTGCCGCACCCAGAGCCTCCCCCTCGACCCTCGGCGTGCCCAGTAGCTTGGCTACCTCGCCCTCATCCTCTCCGACGAGTCAAGCGACCTCGGACGCCCTGCATCGCCGTCATCGAGCCGTCTTCTTCACACACGGCCGCCGGATGCCGCTCGTCGATTCGCCGTCTCCACCACCTCCCCGAGCCCACCGAGCTGCTCGTCGACCTCGCCGTGAGCTCCTCTGCCGAACCCCTCTCTCCCCGTGCTCTATTTCCCTCCGTAGCCGCCGTTACCACCGCGGCCGAGAGCTTCTCGCCGCCGGCCATGGCGTGGCCGTGGCCACAGCCACCGTAGCTCGCACCCGAGCCCACCGTCGTGCTCACCGCAACCTCAGGAGCCCGCAGCACCCACCAGTTTCTCCCGTAGCGCACCATAGCGTCGAATCGATCGGCGCCCGAACTCCGGTGCCGCCGCGAGCTCGTTTCCGGCGAGCTCCGGCCACCACAGCCGCTGCCGCTCGCCCAGTTGGATGTGGCGCATCTTCAGCTACCCGTAGGAGCAAACCACTCGTCGAATGGTGCTCCGTAGTGAGAACACGTTGCATCTCCGTCGTCGGCCATGGTCGTCGCCGGCGAAACTCCGGCGGGAGCTGACGTGGCTCCGTCATTAGGAGCTAATCCAACTAACTAAACCACCTACAGCCACTGACAGTAGGCCCCACCCCTGGTCAAACCCCAGTCAGCGCTGGGTTTGACCGGGATTAGTTCCTGTGTCACTGACGTGTGGACCCCGCACGTCAGGTTTGACCTGGACCTGGCCGTTGACTCGCTGACGTCATGCTGGCGTCAGGCTGACGCAGTTAAATCATTTTCTAGAATTATTTTAATTCTAAATATTCAGGAAATTCCAGAAAATGTTCAAAACTTCAAAAATTCATAGTAATTCAACCGTAACTCCAAATTAAATAATTTATATATGAAAAATTATCAGAAAAAATCAAGGAATCCATCTGTACCATTTTTATGCATGTTAGAACAACTTATAGCTGCTGTATAGCACAAATCAATTAAATGGCATTTGAATAATCACATATGGAGTTTGAATTTGAATCTTGTATTCAAACCAACTTCATTTAATCTGTTGCTAGTTGCATTAGCTCAAAACACATTCATATTGCCATGTCATAGCATGCATCATTTTGTGCATTGCATTGATTGTGTTCTTCTTTGTTGCTGGTATCTGTTCCCTCCCGGTAGACGATGTTCCGACGTTGTGATCGTTGACACTGATGAAGACTCAATGTTATCTTCAGAAGTGCCAGGAAAGCAAAACCCCCTTGTTCATTCCGATACAGTCCCACTCTCTCGCTCCTGCTCTCTTTTACTGCATTAGGACAACAACGATTCATCTGTTACTTGATGCGGTAGCTGAACCCCTTTATCCTTTGCATGACCTGTCATTCCATAGTAAATAGATGAAACCCACTAGCATGGGTAGGAGTTGTTTGAGCCCTGTTGTGCCTACTCATTCTTGCTTGTTTGTCATGCCTGCTACTGCTTAGAGTTGAGTCAGGTCTGATTCATCGGGGATGAATCAGAGGCGTGTGAACATGTCCTACTGTGTGTGAGCTAAGTGTGTGAACACGTTTTGGTAAAGGTAGCGGTGAGAGGCCATGTAGGAGTACATGGTGGGTTGTCTCATTGCAGCCGTCCTCAGGAACTGAGTTCTGTGTTTGTGATCCATGATTCAGCTACTACCACGCATTGGGCCCGAAACCAATGGACCCTCTCGGCTTCTTGATCACCCTTGTCCTCTGTCCAGGAGTTGCAAGTAGTTTCTGGTGTTTGTAGTATGCTGGAGGCCGTGGGCAGCGCTGACCGTAGGGGTGGGCTGTGATGCGGTAGGCACGTGGCACGGTGTATTGGGCGCCCGTTTGGTGTCTCGGGAACCCTGTTCACATCGTTTGGGGCTGTGAGCGAAACTCCGGCCGGATCTCCTCATGGATGGAACCCGAATAGGCGATAAACCTGGACTAGAGACTTAGGTGATTAGGTAGGTCGTGGCCGACACCCACGTTGGGCTTCCGCTTGAAGGTTGCCGAGTACATGTCGTGTAAACGACGGTAAGTGGTGAGAGCGTGTATGAAGAAGTACACCCCTGCAGGGTTAACCTAATCTATTCGAATAGCCGTGTCCGCGGAAAAGGACTTCTGGATTGCTTATATCAGTTCATAGACAAGTGAAAGTGGATACTCTAAAATACGCAAGATAAGCGTGAGTGCTATGGATGGCGTTCTCGTAGGGAGACGGGAGCGGATCCATAGTGGTGTATTGATATGGTGAATATGTGGACTCGTGTGCGCCACCTCAAAAGAGTCACTTGCAGTCGTAGTTTAGGATAGCCACCGAGTCAAAGCTGGCTTGCTGCAGTTAAACCCCACCACCCTTTTGTTGATAATGATGCATATGTAGTTAGTTCTGATGTAAGTCTTGTTGGGTACATTTGTACTCACGTTTGCCTATTTTATGTTTTTGCAGAGAGACTTCAGTCTCACTAGTAGTTCCGCTTGGACTTCGACGTTTAGCTTGTTACCTCAGCTACGATCTTGTGCCCTCGGCAGTATCTGGTAGATAGTCAGGCTTCTCAGCCTTTTTCATTTATAGTTGTCTGTACTCAGACATGATAGCTTCCGCTTGTGCTTTGACTTGTATACTCTGAATGTTGGGTCATGAGACCTATGTTTGTAATATCTCGCTCCTCGGAGCCTAATGAATAAATACTTGAGTCATAGAGTCATGTTGTGATGCCATGTTGTGTTTGCACATATCGAGCATATTGTGTGTATGTTATTGAAATGCTTGGTATGTGTGGGATCTGACTATCTAGTTGTTTATCCTTAGTAGCCTCTCTTACTGGGAAATGTCTCCTGGTGTTTCCAATGGTAGCTTGCTACTGCTCCGGAACACTTAGGCTGGCCGGCATGTGTCCTTCTTCGTTCCTGTGTCTGTCCCTTCGGGGAAATGTCACGCGATGAATACCGGAGTCCTATTAGCCCGCTACAGCCCGGTTCACCGGAGTCCTGCTAGCCCAGTGCTACAGCCTGGATTCACTCGCTAATGACCGACACGTTCGATGCTGGGTCATGGATGCCTGTCCCTGTAAGTTTGTGCCACTTTGGGTTTACGACTAGCCATGTCAGCCCGGGCTCCTTATCATATAGATGCTAGCGACACTGTCATATACGTGTGCCAAAAGGCGCAAACGGTCCCGGGTAAAGGTAGAGAGACACCCGTGGGAATACCGTGCGTGAGGCCGCAAAGTGATATGAGGTGTTACATGCTAGATCGATGTGGCATTGAGTCGGGGTCCTGACAAATAGGTGGTACTATCATTACTATCTTTTGGCATGAACATGTGTATCACTACGATCGAGATTTCAATGAACCATTCATTTTAGGTGCAAGACCATTGAAGGTATTATTCAAATAAATAGAGTAACCATTATTCTCTTTAAATGAATAACCATATTGCGATAGACATAATCCAATCATGTCTATGCTCAACGCAAACACCAAATCTCGATGGTAGAGGGAGCGTGCGATGCTTGATCATATCAACATTGGAAACACTTCCAACACATATCGTCAGCTCACCTTTAGCTAGTCTCCGTTTATGCCGTAGCTTTTATTTCGAGTTACTAACACTTAGCAACCGAACCGGTATCTTATACCCTGGTGCTACTAGGAGTACTAGTAAAGTACACATTAACATAATGTATATCCAATATACTTCTATCGACCTTGCCAGCCTTCTCATCTACCAAGTATCTAGGGTAATTCTGCTCTAGTGACTGTTCCCCTTATTACAGAAGCACTTAGTCTCGGGTTTGGGTTCAACCTTGGGTTTCTTCACTGGAGCAGCAGCTGATTTGCCGTTTCATGAAGTATCCCTTCTTGCCCTTGCCCTTCTTGAAACTAGTGGTTTCACCAACCATCAACAATTGATGCTCCTTCTTGATTTCTACTTTCGCGGTGTCAAACATCGTGAATACCTCAAGGATCATCTTATTTATCCCTGATATGTTATAGTTCATCACGAAGCTCTAGCAGCTCGGTGGCAATGACTTTGGAAAAACATCACTATCTCATTTGGAAGATCAACTCCCACTCAATTCAAGTGATTGTTGCACTCAGACAATCTGAGCACAAGCTCAACGATTGAGATTTTCTCCCTTAGTTTGCAGGCTAAGAGAATCGTCGGAGGTCTTATACCTCTTGACGTGAGCACGAGCCTGAAATCCCAATTTCAGCCCTCGAAACATCTCATATGTTCCGCGATGTTTCGAAAACGTCTTTGGTGCCTCTACTTAAACCATTTAACTGAACTATCACGTAGTTATCAAAATGTGTATGTTCGATGTTCGAAACATCCACAAACGACGTTTGGGGTTCAGCACACTGAGCAGTGCATTAAGGACATAAGCTTTCTACTGTTCGCATAATCGCTACTATCAACTTTCAACTATATTTTCTCTAGGAACATATCTTAAACAGTAGAACTAAAGCGCGAGCTACGACATAATTTGCAAAAACCTTTTGACTGTGTTCAAGATAATTAAGTTCATCTTATGAACTCCCACTTAGATAGACATCCCTCTGGTCATCTAAATGATCACATGATCCGAGTCAACTAGGCCGTGTCCGATCATCACGTGAGACGGACTAGTCATCATCGGTGAACATCTTCATGTTGATCGTATCTACCATACGACTCATGCTCGACCTTTCGGTCTCCGTGTTCCGAGGCCATGCCTGCACATGCTAGGCTCGTCAAGTTAACCCTAAGTGTTTTCGCTGTGTAAAACTGTCTTACACCCGTTGTATGTGAACGTAAGAATCCATCACACCCGATCATCACGTGGTGCTTAGAAGCGACGAACTGTAGCAACGGTGCACAGTTAGGGGAGAACACTTCTTGAAATTTTGTAAGGGATCATCTTATTTACTACCGTCGTCCTAAGTAAACAAGATGCATAAACATGATAAACATCACATGCAATCAAATAGTGTAGTGACATGATATGGCCAATATCATATAGCTCCTTTGATCTTCATCTTCGGGGCTCCATGATCATCTTGTCACCGGCATGACACTATGATCTCCATCATCATGATCTTCATCATCGTGTCTTCATGAAGTTGTCACGCCAACGACTACTTCTACTTCTATGACTAACGCGTTTAGCAATAAAGTAAAGTAGTTTACATGGCGTTCTTCAATGACACGCAGGTCATACAATAAATAAAGACAACTCCTATGGCTCCTGCCGGTTGTCATACTCATCGACATGCAAGTCGTGAATCCTATTACAAGAACATGATCAATCTCATACATCACATATTATTCACCACATTCTTGTTGGCCATATCACATCACAAAGCATACCCTGCAAAAACAAGTTAGACGTCCTCTAATTGTTGTTGCATGTTTTACGTGGCTGCTATGGGTTTCTAGTAAGAACGTTTCTTACCTACGCAAGACCACAACGTGATATGCCAATTGCTATTTACCCTTCATAAGGACCCTTTTCATCGAATCCGTTCCGACTAAAGTGGGAGAGACTGGCACCCGCTAGCCACCTTATGCACCAAGTGCATGTCAATCGGTGAAACCTGTCTCACGTAAGAGTACGTGTAAGGTCGGTCCGGGCCGCTTCATCCCACAATACCGTCGAAACAAGATTGGACTAGTAACGGTAAGCATATTGAACAACATCAACGCCCACAACTACTTTGTGTTCTACTCGTGCAAAGAATCTACGCAATAAACCTGGCTCTGATACCACTGTTGGAGAACGTAGCAGAAATTCAAAATTTTCCTACGTGTCACCAAGATCTATCTATGGAGAAACCAGCTACGAGTAGAAGGAGAGTGCATCTACATATCCTTGTAGATCGCTAAGCGGAAGCGTTCAAGAGAACGGGGTTGAAGGAGTCATACTCGTCGTGATTCAAATCATCGATGATCAAGTGCCGAACGCACGACACCTCCGCGTTCAACACACGTACAGCCCGGTGACGTCTCCCACGCCTTGATCCAGCAAGGAGAGAGGGAGAGGTTGAGGAAGACTCCATCCAACAGCAGCACAACGGCGTGGTGGTGATGGAGGAGCGTGGCAATCCAGCAGGGCTTCGCCAAGCACCACGGGAGAGGAGGACGACTTGGGAGAGGGGGAGGGCTGCGCCAGAACTTCGTCTATAGCTCCCATGCGCCTCCCCACTATATATAGGGGTGGAGGGGCTGGTTTCTTGCCCTCCAAGTCCATTGGGGCGTTGGCCAAGGTGGGAGGAAAGAAATCTCATTATTTCCTTCCCCACCGATTGTTATCCCCCCCTTTTTAGGGATCTTGATCTTATCCCTTCGGGATATGATCTTATTCCTTCTAAGGGGGGATCTTGGTGCGCCTTGACCAGGGGTGTGGGGCCTTGCCCCCACTACCCACGTTCATGTGGGCCCCCCCATGCAGGTGGCCCCACTCCGGAACCTTCTAGAACCTTCCCGGTACAATACCGAAAAATCCCGAACATTTTCCGGTGGCCAAAATAGGACTTCCCATACATAAATCTTTACCTCCGGACCATTCCGGAACTCCTCATGACGTCCGGGATCTCATCCGGGACTCCGAACAACATTCGGTAACCACATACAAACTTCCTTTATAACCCTAGCGTCATCGAACCTTAAGTGTGTAGACCCTACGGGTTCGGGAGACATGCAGACATGACCGAGACGTTCTCCGGTCAATAACCAACAGCGGGATCTGGATACCCATGATGGCTCCCACATGTTCCACGATGATCTCATCGGATGAACCACGATGTCAAGGACTTAATCAATCCCGTATTCAATTCCCTTTGTCTATCGGTATGTTACTTGCCCGAGATTCGATCGTCGGTATCCAATACCTTGTTCAATCTCGTTACCGGCAAGTCACTTTACTCGTTCCGTAACACATCATCCCGTGATCAACTCCTTGGTCACATTGCGCATATGATGATGTCCTACCGAGTGGGGCCAGAGATACCTCTCCGTTTACACGGAGTGACAAATCCCAGTCTCGATCCGCATAAAACAATAGATACTTTCGGAGATACCTGTAGTGCACCTTTATAGTCACCCAGTTACGTTGTGACGTTTGATACACCCAAAGCACTCCTACGGTATCCAGGAGTTACACGCTCTCATGGTCGAAGGAAGAGATACTTGACATTGGCAAAGCTCTAGCAAATGAACTACACGATCTTTTGTGCTAGTCTTAGGATTGGGTCTTGTCCATCACATCATTCTCCTAATGATGTGATCCCGTTATCAACGACATCCAATGTCCATAGCCAGGAAACCATGACTATCTGTTGATCACAATGAGCTAGTCAACTAGAGGCTCACTGGGGACATATTGTGGTCTATGTATTCACACGTGTATTACGATTTCCGGATAATACAGTTATAGCATGAATAAAAGACAATTATCATGAACAAGGAAATATAATAATAATACTTTTATTATTGCCTCTAGGGCATATTTCCAACAGTCTCCCACTTGCACTAGAGTCAATAATCTAGTTCACATCGCCATGTGATTAACACTCACAGGTCACATCGCCATGTGACTAATACCCAAGAGTTTACTAGAGTCAGTAGTCTAGTTCACATCACTATGTGATTAACACTCAATGAGTTTTATGTTTGATCATGTTGCTTGTGAGAGAGGTTTTAGTCAACGGGTCTGAACCTTTCAGATCCGTGTGTGCTTTACAAATCTCTATGTCATCTCCTAGATGCAGCTACCACGCTCTATTTGGAGCTATTCCAAACAACTGTTCTACTTGGAGCTATTCTAAATTATTGGTCCATTATATGTATCTGGTCTCTCTACTCAGAGCTATCCGGATAGGTGTCAAGCTTGCATCGTCGTAACCTTTACGACGAACTCTTTTACCACCTCCATAATCAAGAAAATTCCTTAGTCCACTAGTTACTAATGATAACTTTGACCGCTGTCCTGTGAGCCATTCTTGGATCACTCTTGTACCCCTTGACTGACTCATGGCAAGGCACACTTCAGGTGCGGTACACAGCATAGCATACTGAAGAGCCTACGTCTTAAGCATAGGGGACGACCTTCGTCCTTTCTCTCTATTCTGCCGTGGTCGAGCTTTAAGTCTTAACTTCGTACCTTACAACTCAGGCAAGAACTCCTTCTTTGAATGGTCCATCTTGAACACCTTCAAGATCATGTCAAGGTATGTGCTCATTTGAAAGTATTATTAAGCATTTTGATCTATCCTTATAGATCTTGATGCTCAATGTTCAAGTAGCTTAATCCATGCTTTCCATTGAAAAACACTTTCAAAATAACCCTATATGCTTTCCAGAAATTCTACGTCATTTCTGATCAACAATATGTCAACAACATATACTCATCAGAAATTCTATAGTGCTCCCACTCACTTCTTTGGAAATACAAGTTTCTCATAAACTTTGTACAAACCCAAAATTTTTGATCATCATCAAAGCATACATTCCAACTCCGAGATGCTCACTCCAGTCCTTAGAAGGATTGCTGGAGCTTTGCATACTTATTAGCATCTTTCGGGATTGACAAAACCTTCCGGTTGTATCACATACAACCTTTCCTCATTAAAATTGTCGAGGAAACAATGTTTTGACATCCTATCTGCAAGATTTCATAAATAATGCAGTAATCGCTAATATAATTCCAACAGACTCTTAGCATCGCTACGAGTGAGAAAATCTCATCGTAGTCAACTCCTTGAACTTGTCGGAAAACATCTTAACGACAAGTCGAGCTTTCTTAATGGTGACATTTACCATCATTGTCCGTCTTCCTTTTGAAATCCATCTGTACTCATTAGCCTTACGACCATCGAGCCGTTCTGCCAAAGTCTACACTTTGTTTTCATACATGGATCCTCTCTCGGATTTTATGGCCTCAAGCCATTTATCGGAATCCGGGCCCACCATCGCTTCTTCATAGCTCGTAGGTTCATTGTTGTCTAGCAACATGACCTTCAAGACAGGATTACGTACCACTCTGAAGTAGTACGCATCCTTGTCATCCTACGAGGTTTGGGAGTGACTTGATCCGAAGTTTCATGATCAATATCATAAGCTTCCACTTCAATTGGTGTAGGTGCCACAGGAACTACTCCCTGTGCCCTGTCACACACTAGTTGAAGAGACGGTTCAATAACCTCATCAAGTCTCCACCATCCTCCCACTCAATTCTTTTGAGAGAAACTTTTCCTCGAGAAAGGACCCGATTCTAGAAACAATCCATATTGCTTTCGGATCTGAATTAGGAGGTATACCCAACTGTTTTGGGTTTCCTATGAAGATGCATTTTATCCGCTTTGGGTTCGAGCTTATCAACCTGAAACTTTTTCATATAAGCGTCGCAGCCACAAACTTTTAAGAAACGACAACTTAGGTTTCTCTAAACCATAATTCATACGGTGTCATCTCATCGGAATTACGTGGTGCCCTATTTAAAGTGAATGTGGTTGTCTCTAATGCCTAACCCATGAACGATAGTGGTAATTCGATAAGAGACATCATGGTACGCACCATATCCAATAGGGTGCAACTATGATGTTCGGACACACCATCACATTATGGTGTTCCAGGCGGTATTAATTGCGAAACAATTTCCACAATGTCTTAATTGTGTGCCAAAACTCGTAACTTAGATATTCATCTCTATGATCATATCATAGACATTTTATCCTCTTGTCACAATGATCTGCTACTTCACTCTGAAATTACTTGAACCATTCAATAATTCAGACTTGTGTTTCATCAAGTAAATATACTCAACATTTACTCGAATCATCTGTGAAGTAAGAACATAATGATATTCACTGCATGCCTCAGCACTCATTCTACTGCACACATCAAAATGTGTTACTTCCAACAAGTTGCTATCTTCTTCCATCTTACTGAAATGAGGCTTTTCAGTCATCTTGCCCATGTGGTATGATTTGCATATCTCAAGTGATTCAAAATCAAGTGAGTCCGAACGATCCATTTGCATGGAGTTTCTTCATGCATATACACCAATAGACATGGTTCGCATGTCTCAAACTTTTCAAAAACGAGTGAGTCCAAAGATCCATCAACATGGAGCTTCTTCATGCGTTTTATACCATTATGACTTACATGGCAGTGCCACAAGTAAGTGGTACTATCATTACTATCTTATATCTTTTGGCATGAAAATGTGTATCACTACGACCGAGATTCAATAAACCATTCCTTTAGGTGCAAGACCATTGAAGGTATTATTCAAAAATAGAGTAACCATTATTCTCCTTAAATGAATAACCGTATTGCGATAGACATAATCCAATCATGTCTATGCTCAACGCAAACACCAATCTCGGTGGTAGAGGGAGCGTGCGATGCTTGATCATATCAACCTTGGAAACACTTCCAACATATATCGTCAGCTCACCTTTAGCTAGTCTCCTTTTATTCCGTAGCTTTTATTTCGAGTTACTAACACTTAGCAACCGAACCGGTATCCAATACCCTGGTGCTACTAGGAGTACTAGTAAAGTACACATTAACATAATGTATATCCAATATACTTCTATCGACCTTGCCAGCCTTCTCATCTACCAAGTATCTAGGGTAATGCTGCTCCAGTGGTTGTTCCCCTTATTACAGAAGCACTTAGTCTCGGGTTTGGGTTCAACCTTGGGTTTCTTCACTAGAGCAGCAGCTGAATTGCCGTTTCATGAAGTATCCCTTTGTTCCCTTGCCCTTCTTGAAACTAGTGGTTTCACCAACCATCAACAATTGATGCTCCTTCTTGATTTCTACTTTCGCGGTGTCAAACATCATGAATATTTCAAGGATCATCATATCTATCCCTGATATGTTATAGTTAATCACGAAGCTCTAGCAGCTTGATGGCAATGACTTTGGGGAAACATCACTATCTCATCTGGAGGATCAACTCCCACTCGATTCAAGTGATTGTTGTGCTCAGACAATCTGAGCACAAGCTCAACGATTTAGCTTTTCTCCCTTAGTTTGCAGGCTAAGAAAATCGTCGGAGGTCTTATACCTCTTGACGTGGGCACGAGCCTGAAATCCCAATTTTAGCCCTCGAAACATCTCATATGTTCCGCGACGTTTCGAAAACGTCTTTGGTGCCTCTACTTAAACCATTTAATTGAACTATCACGTAGTTATCAAAACGTGTATGTCCGATGTTCGCAACATCGACAAACGACGTTGGGGTTCAGCACACTGAGCGGTGCATTAAGGACATATGCTTTCTACTGATCGCATAATCGCTACTATCAACTTTCAACTATATTTTCTCTAGGAACATATCTAAACAGTGGAACTAAAGCGCGAGCTTACGACATAATTTGCAAAAGGTCTTTTGACTATTTCAGGATAATTAAGTTCATCTTATGAACTCCCACTTAGATAGACATCCCTCTGGTCATCTAAGTGATCACATGATCCGAGTCAACTAGGCCGTGTCCGATCATCACGTGAGACGGACTAGTCATCATCGGTGAACATCTTCATGTTGATCGTATCTACCATACGACTCATGCTCGACCTTTCGGTCTCCATGTTCCGAGGCCATGTCTGCACATGCTAGGCTCGTCAAGTTAACCCTAAGTGTTTTCGCTGTGTAAAACTGTCTTACACCCGTTGTATGTGAACGTAAGAATCCATCACACCCAATCATCACATGGTGCTTAGAAGCGACGAACCGTAGCAACGGTGCACAGTTAGGGGAGAACACTTCTTGAAATTTTGTAAGGGATCATCTTATTTACTACCGTCGTCCTAAGCAAACAAGATGCATAAACATGATAAACATCACATGCAATCAAATAGTGACATGATATGGCCAATATCATTTTTCTCCTTTTGATCTTCATCTTCGGGGCTCCATGATCATCATCGTCACCGGCACGACACCATGATCTCCATCATCATGATCTCCATCATCGTGTCTTCATGAAGTTGTCACGCCAACGACTACTTCTACTTCTATGACTAACGCGTTTAGCAATAAAGTAAAGTAGTTTACATGGCGTTCTTCAATGACACGCAGGTCATACAATAAATAAAGACAACTCCTATGGCTCCTGCCGGTTGTCATACTCATCGACATGCAAGTCGTGAATCCTATTACAAGAACACGATCAATCTCATACATCACATATCATTCATCACATTCTTCTTGGCCATATCACATCACATAGCATACCCTGCAAAAACAAGTTAGACGTCCTCTAATTGTTGTTGCATGTTTTACGTGGCTGCTATGGGTTTCTAGCAAGAACGTTTCTTACCTACGCAAGACCACAACGTGATATGCCAATTGCTATTTACCCTTCATAAGGACCCTTTTCATCGAATCCGTTCCGACTAAAGTGGGAGAGACTGGCACCCGCTAGCCACCTTATGCACCAAGTGCATGTCAATCGGTGGAACCTGTCTCACGTAAGAGTACGTGTAAGGTCGGTCCGGGCCGCTTCATCCCACAATACCGTCGAAAGAAGATTGGACTAGTAACGGTAAGCATATTGAACAACATCAACGCCCACAACTACTTTGTGTTCTACTCGTGCAAAGAATCTACGCAATAGACCTAGCTCTTATACCACTGTAGGGGAACGTAGCAGAAATTCAAAATTTTCCTACGTGTCACCAAGATCTATCTATGGAGAGACCAGCAACGAGTAGAAAGAGAGTGCATCTACATACCCTTGTAAATTGCTAAGCGGAAGCGTTCAAGTGAACGGGGTTGATGGAGTCGTACTCGTCGTGATTCAAATCACCGATGATCCTAGTGCCGAACGGACGGCACCTCCGCGTTCAACACACGTACAGCCCGGTGACGTCTCCCACGCCTTGATCCAGCAAGGAGAGAGGGAGAGGTTGAGGAAGACTCCATCCAACAGCAGCACAACGGCGTGGTGGTGGTGGAGGAGCGTGGCAATCCAGCAGGGCTTCGCCAAGCACCATGGGAGAGGAGGAGTAGGGAGAGAGGTAGGGCTGTGCCAGAACTTCGTGTATAGCTCCCATGCGCCTCCCCACTATATATAGGGGTGGAGGGGCTGGTTTCTTGCCCTCCAAGTCCATTGGGGCGTTGGCCAAGGTGGGAGGAAAGAAATCTCATTATTTCCTTCCCCACCGATTGTTATCCCCCCTTTTTAGGGATCTTGATCTTATCCCTTCGGGATATGATCTTATTCCTTCTAAGGGGGGATCTTGGTGCGCCTTGACCAGGGGTGTGGGGCCTTGCCCCCACTACCCACGTCCATGTGGGTCCCCCCATGCAGGTGGGCCCCACTCCGGAACCTTCTAGAACCTTCCCGGTACAATACCGAAAAATCCCGAACATTTTCCGGTGGCCAAAATAGGACTTCCCATATATAAATCTTTACCTCCGGACCATTCCGGGACTCCTCGTGACGTCCGGGATCTCATCCGGGACTCCGAACAACATTTGGTAACCACATACAAACTTCCTTTATAACCCTAGCGTCATCGAACCTTAAGTGTGTAGACCCTACGGGTTCGGGAGACATGTAGACATGACCGAGATGTTCTCCGGTCAATAACCAACAGCGGGATCTGGATACCCATGATGGCTCCCACATGTTCCATGATGATCTCATCGGATGAACCACAATGTCAAGGACTTAATCAATCCCGTATTCAATTCCCTTTGTCTATCGGTATGTTACTTGCCCGAGATTCGATCGTCGGTATCCAATACCTTGTTCAATCTCGTTACCGGCAAGTCACTTTACTCGTTCCGTAACACATCATCCCGTGATCAACTCCTTGGTCACATTGCGCATATGATGATGTCCTACCGAGTGGGCCCAGAGATACCTCTCCGTTTACACGGAGTGACAAATCCCAGTCTCGATCCGCATAAAACAATAGATACTTTCGGAGATACCTGTAGTGCACCTTTATAGTCACCCAGTTACGTTGTGACGTTTGATACACCCAAAGCACTCCTACGGTATCCAGGAGTTACACGCTCTCATGGTCGAAGGAAGAGATACTTGACATTGGTAAAGCTCTAGCAAATGAACTACACGATCTTTTGTGCTAGTCTTAGGATTGGGTCTTGTCCATCACATCATTCTCCTAATGATGTGATCCCGTTATCAACGACATCCAATGTCCATAGCCAGAAAACCATGACTATCTGTTGATCACAACGAGCTAGTCAACTAGAGGCTCACTAGGGACATATTGTGGTCTATGTATTCACACGTGTATTACGATTTCCGGATAATACAGTTATAGCATGAATAAAAGACAATTATCATGAACAAGGAAATATAATAATAATACTTTTATTATTGCCTCTAGGGCATATTTCCAACACGGCGATGATGACAATAAGAGTGAACTAACTAATTAACCGCCCATATAGCATGTGGTTGTACTGTTATCACAATCTTCAAATCCAAGACTTATTAGGCCTCATGCGGCATGGACGACTAATTGCCCCCTTCAACAAGTGAAGGGTGGCCAATCGCTCCTTCAATCCTTGATTCAGCTGTCGCCCGCACCAGTATTCAGATGGTAAATTTCACCCAGAGTAGAAGAGAGTGGAGGAGTTCAACAAGGGCCAACTGGCATAGCTCCGCGTTAAGTTTCAATTGTCAATGACCTAGAGGTCATTCAACAAAGCACCTATAAGATGATAAGCATGGCTAAGCATTTCTACTCTACTGGAACTATATACTTCTACACAGGTGTCAAGTAAATAGGCGACAAGCAGATCAAGGTAATGTGTCAATGGACACGCTAGCTACGAGAATTAAAATAGCATGCATATAGTAACAATAAAACTCAATGCAATTTTGTAAACCCTAGGATAAGTATGATCAAGGAGGAGGCATGCCTTCGTTGTTGAGTCCTTCTTCGGTAACCTTCTTTCTGTCCATGTCCAACACCGTCGTCACTCCCTACTCGTCGTAATGATAGCAAAAGACAAACAAATAAATACCAAAGCAATAACAAATCCAAATAACATCCAAAACAAATTAAGAGTGTGTGGATAGCAAGATATTGATCAAGATGGAGACTCCGAAATGAGGTAGCACGATTGGATGTAAGAGAGAGGATTAAACGACAAGGTTTAGGTTGACAAAGCTACGGAAGGCTTGGTGATCAAGACTAACGTTCTAGTAAGAACTATGCTAACAGACCATTAGTAGTGCCCACTACACATCATGAGTAACAATATAGGAAACTACCATATGAGAAACACAATGGCACCAACAAGCATGGAATTAATGGAATCATCCTATGTATTTTATTTACACAAACAGAACATGGCATGATAAATGTAAAAGATAACCACAATTAAATATTTAGCAAAATCTAAATATTCATAATGGTCAATAGAATCCAAACATATACATTAACTCTGTAATAACTCAAAACAAGTGTTCTATATGACAACCAAACCAACATTATAAAACATACTACTGAAGCAATCAAACATCATTCAACAACATTAATTGAATTGATCTAGGTCTAGCCCAACCATTATGAAAATAAAATAGGATCCACTCCATCAAATCAAACCAATTCATCACTCAAACAATTGACAAGAAACTATACAACACGTGGAACAATGGATGAACAACTATCCTAGACATGATATCATTAAGATTAATAATCAACCAAAAATAAATATTTGAATGAATTCAAATATTTATAATGGTTAATAACAAGCAAATACTAAACCCCAATCATGACTATTAGTAAGCATTTCTATAACAACAGACAAACCACTACTATGGTACCAACTAATTAAACAACTTAATAATAATACACATCTCACCCATGCCATGTGAGTATAGGATCATAAAGATGCATTAACTAACACAAGCATTCAACATACAAGTGCTCATGAGAAGATTCTAAACTATGACATGGTCTTAATAAGGAACAACTAATACCAATAACTACTAGCAATAATATTATCACCACATGCTTACAATAACAAAGCATGATACATACACTGAGTGTGTGATCAAAGCACAACTTCACTCACATCACATATGACTCGTCCTAATTGTATGAGTCAGAGCAACAAATATTAAAACACGCATAAGACTAAGATGTAACGAAGTTCAACATCTATAAGAAGAACTACACTAAGCAACAATAACACACAGAACATCATAAGACATGAAAGATCACTTGCATGACTATGGCTAGACATACAACAATGCAACAACTAAATATAATGCTAAGCATGGATGATGATCGCGCGAGTTGCCAAAGTATGCTACTAACAGAATACAACTCGTAACTATGAGATAACTTAGTTGATATCAACTAACATGACTATCACGCAATGAATATCATAGCATGAATAACAAAGACAATATGCCTTACTATCAAGTACAATTTACACTTGTAATGACATAAGCTACATAACTAGGGATGATCTATAACATGATTTGACACACACAATATGCATCTACCTACCTAGTCACAACATCATGGTATCAAATTGATCAAGCAAGATGGAATCATACAATACTATCATGTATCTACTATCATGTATCTTAACTAAGCAAAGCCAACCCTAAGTGTGACCATATAGTACAAACTAGCAATGTTGCAACACTTGGGACATACAATAAAACCATGTATTCTACTTTAAGAAATTACCAACATGGCATGGTAATAAACAAGGATAAATAAACACACATGAAAACTACTAAGATGTTATAAGCTATGCTCTATGCCACAAAAATAAATTATGTAAAGCAATACATAATCTTGGATGACAAACATCTAAGAAATGAGAAGCACTACACTGTAAAGCGCAATCCTCACACTCTACAAAAGTAATGATCTCCATGCATGATAACACATAATATAAATGCAAACAATAGACCTACAACAAGTACTATGACCATGGTCGATAACATACCACTTTTCATAACCACTAGTAACAAAACTAGGTAACACAAATAATTTAAATAAACATCACCTAAAGTATCGCATGATATGATAAAGAAAAACCCGACAAATACACATGCAACAAAGGTGAAGTCAATATATAAAATATACCTAAGATATCTTCATGCTAGTGAATAAACTAAACTAAATGAAACATGAAGTATTTCACGATTAGATACATAAAGCAAAACTTAGAATAATTCCACATAAATATAAGCATGTTAAGCGTTCACCAAATATTGTAAGCATGCATAAAAGAGGACTATACACAATACACCAAATTGTCAAGTGGAAATAGCATGCAAAACTTATTTTAAACAAAATATAACCGGTAAACAATAAATTTAACATGTCAAATGCCACACATAAAATTATGAGACAACTAGCATACACTCCTAACTATATCCCGAACATATAAAATTAACACAAAAGTTCACCGATCAACTACTACTCATGATGATAATTCACAATAGCTATTACAAAAGCGTCTCACACTACTACATGATACAAGAAATTATCTACATAAAAACATACCAGACTATACTCAATATCTATAGACATGTCTAACACAAGTCAATAACAATACAAAAATTATCAACTTGCGACAACAAAAACTATAATCGGTAAACAAGAAACAATAACTCTAATAAGCCATTTATCACACGCAAAAATTATGAGACCACTAGGATGCACTTCTAGGCATATTGCAAACATAAGAACAATAACAAATTAATATAAAATTTAGTTGATGAACAAACTTCATTCAATCTTGGGCAAGAATAGCTATAACAAAATGTATACTAAAATCCTATTGATAAAACTAGCGATCTAACTTCACCATGGGGTTACTATGGGTACGAGAAACAAATCATATGTTGAACACAAGATTATCCGAGGAACTAAAAGGTATGCGGACATGCCGATGACATCCGCTCATGCATCGGCGCGAGCAACGACAGTGATAGGTTGAATAAGAATGTCTACGAGATACAATAGATGATGGAGAGTGCGCGCGCAAAAGGAATTTGATAGAGGCTCACCGAGTTTGACGCAGCGGTCCGATGAACTTGACGAACAGTGTAGACGAACATGCGGAATTCTTCGTGTGTGGTCAACGGATCACGGTCTTTCTTCTCTGAATGGATCCATGGTGAGGAGGGGAAGTCCCTGGTACAAGGGAATGGATGGAGATGCTTGAAGTCGCCAGGAACAAGCACCGCCGTTCATGGAGCAGCAGCACTTCGTGGATGTATTTTGGAAGAACAGAGAAGGGAGAGGACAGGAGTTTCTGCCGGGTGGAAGAGGAGATCGTGGAGCATGTCTAGATATCTTCAAAACTGAAAATAATGGAGATTTAAGGGAGTTAGTGGAGGGGCTCTTTCTCTCCTGTAGGTTCTTCTTCTCTGTAATGGTGTGCGTGAACGCGAGTGGAGGAGGAGACGAAGCACTTGAGCCTGACGCTTGGAAGATGGCAAGTCAGAGGGAGATAAGGCAAGGGAGGAGTCAAGGAGAGGGGATTAAAGGAGGAGGCAACGATGACTGTTGCCGTTTCAGGTGGGTGCGTTTCCTGTGTGTATGTACATGAGAAGATTAAACGTTCAGCCACCACATGAAGAAAATGGGCTAAGGGCCCATGTGGAAAATAAAAGAAGAAAACATAAGAGAGGAGGTGGACTTTGGCCCATTCGGTTGAAAAAGAAATGGAGTTAGATAAAGAAAAAAGAGTGACGCAGATTGGGCCTAGATAATTCTGCCCATAGTTAGATAGATGGAAAACAATTTTCCTAGGAGAAAATTATAGAAGAATCTAATTAGAATTTCTAAGAGAAAAATCTAGAAAAGGAATAGAAGATCAAGCAACAATCAAAAGAAGTTCCAAAAACAAATGTGCATAATTTAATATGCTGAAGCGAGAAAAACAAAACCCAACTAAAAGGGAAGAACAAAACACAATGTTAAATATAAGTTCGCATTAGATCAAATTAAATCCTCCAAATTAGAAAAGTCCAATTTAAGCTTTCTTAACAAATAAAACAAATGAATTTTCTCGCCCTGATTTTTGGTAAACTTGTTCTTAAACCATTCCGAAAATCGGGATGTTACATGGCCTGAATTTACACCAATAGAATACCACCAACCAGCCTCATTTTCCCGCGTTTTCTCCTCGCGGATGCCAAGTGGGCCAAGCCAGGTGAGCCACCACTGTGCAAAACTTTGACTCTTTGACATAAAGAGCGCCACATAGGAGATGTCGTCCTGTTTCTGAAAAAAAGGAGCTCTCTTCCGGCAAACCTTATTTTCTATTCACACACCGGTTGTAGTTCAACCTGCAAACCAACCCGCGGTCTAGTCTTTCTGAGTGAAGGACATTAACCACTACAACACCTTGATGCTTGTGAATACCTACTTCTTGTTTTACATTTTCTATGTATAGAAAAAGCTCCCCCCCCCTCCCTACATTTTCCGTGTTTTTTCTTTTCTTTTTCTGTTTCCTGCTTATCTTTCCTTTTCTTAAATTCAAGGAATTTTTTCAAATCAATGATTTTTCAAAAGTGATGCACTTTTTTTAATTTCAATGAACCTTTTTAAAATTCGATTAACTTTTTCTAAAAATCAATTGACTTTTTTACTTTTGGTGAACTTCTATACAAACCGATGAATTTTTTCAAATCCAATGATCTTTTTTCAATTCGATGACCTTTTTTCAAATCTGATGAACTTTTTTCAAATCCAGCGAACTTTTTAAAGATTTGTGACTTTTTTCAAAATTGACATTATTTTTCAAATTTGTGATTTGTTTTGAAATATTATGACCTTTTTTCAAAATCAACCTTTTTAAAAATTTCGAACTTTTTTTTTGAAGTGTCTGACTTTTTTTCGAATTCCCTGAGCAGTTTTGAATTCACATACTTTTTCGTTGTTTGCAAATTATTTCGTTTTTTTCAGAAACTCGCAAACTTTTCTCAAATTTGAAAAAAAATATCAGATATATGATTTATTTTTTCTTCCAAAAGTGAAAAGGCAAACTGGTGTACCATCCACATGCATGCGATCCTCGACTAAAAAAAATGATACCTACAAGCGACCGGATGGACGAGCGACCGAGGAGTGCTCCTCGCCAGCGCTTTAAGCGCCCGGTAGGGAAGCTGGCGCTCACGCGCGATGCCAGCGGGCTGCAGCCCAATACTGCGCCAGCTGGCTTTCCCATTCAACCGCTCGACTGCTTCATCCGCTCACACGTTTTTCGCCAATTAGTTATTTTTCTTTTCTTTCTCTAAAAAAGCTACTCCCTCCGTCCCATAAAATAATAATGTTTTTGACACTAGTATAGTGTTAAAAACGTTCTTATATTTTGGGACAGAGGGAGTAGCTTTTAAAGATTTTTCCTCCAGTGGGTCAAAAAAAAACATAAAAGATTTTAAAAAAGTTCACAAACATAAAAAAGTTCATGAATTTGAAATAAAGTTCATTGATTTTGAAGAAAAGTTCACAAATTTGAAAACAAGTTCATCAGCGTTCAAAAAAAGTTCATCAAGTTTAAAAAAAGTTCATTGAGTTTGAAAAACAGTTCATCGAGTTTGAAAAAAAAGTTCATCAAGTTCTAAAAAAGTTCATCGAGTTTGAGAAAAAGTTCATCGAGTTTCAAAAAAGTTCACCGAGTTTCAAAAAAGTTCATCGAATTTGGAAAAAGAGTTCATCGAGTTTCAAAAAAGTTCATCGAGACTGAAAAAAAGTTCATCGAGTTTCAGAAAAGTTCATCGAGACTGAAAAAAAGTTCATCGAGTTTCAGAAAAGTTCATCAAGTTTGAAAAATGTTTTTCGAATTTGAGAAAAAAGTTCACCAAATGTGAAAAACAGCTGCCTCTTTTTTGTTTTATAAAGAAAAGAAAAAGGACAAAGCTATCACATCTCGTCATCTAGTCCAACTGGTTTCTCCGATCGCTAGTTAAACGAACGGCCGGGGTTCGAATTCCGGCAGGCGCACCTTTTTTTTGGGGGCTTTTAAGAAACAAACAGGAAAGCATGGTGGGCCGGCCCGCTATAAAACCAAGTGTAAAGCGGGGGTGTGCGCCCTTTACGAAATGGCCTGTATTCGGCGCTTAAGGCGCCGAATAGGATTTGGCGCGAGCGTCAGCCAGCTAGGGACCTCCTATAGGGCGCCTTCAGTGCCGCGCAAGGGATCTGGCGCCCGCAGCAGCGGTTAGATGGGCCGGCCCACGATCACGCAACAAAGCAACGAGAAAGCTTTGTTGTTTATTTAAATTTTCGCGATGGGAAAATCCGCTAGCAGTTAGGTGGTGTAGTGGCTAGCCTAACCGTGTGGAAGCGGGAGGGCGCGAGGTCGAATCCCGGTCGGGAGGTATTTTTGGCGAGACCTCCTCGTTAGTGCCTTCAGCGCCCGATCGGTGTCCTGGCGCTCACGCGCGCCCCTAGTGGGCCGTGGCCCATTTGCTTGATCGCTACTCGCTCGACCCGCGCTGTTGCTCGCGCCTCGCTGGCTCGATCGCTACTCGCTCCATTCGTAGCCTTTTGTTTTCTTGCAAGCGCTGGTCGAAAAAGCTTGGTTGATTAAGAAAAAAAAATCCGTAAAAAAACAAAAACAAAACGTGAATTAAAACTGTACAATATTCATAAAATTTCCCAAAATTTGAAAAAAGGTTCATCGAATTTGAAAAAGTTCATTGAAATTTTAAAAAGTTCATCCAATTTGATAACAAGTTCATCGTTTGAAAAAAAGTTCATCGAATTTGAAAAAAAGTTCATCGGATTTGGAAAAAGTTCATCGAACTTGGAAAAAGTTCATAGAATATGAAAAAAGTTCATAGAATATGAAAAAAGTTTATTAAATTTTAAAAAAAGTTCATCATTTTTGAAAAATGTTCATCGAATTCGAAAAAGTTCATTGAATTTGAAAAAAGTTCATAGAATTTGAAAAAAAAATTCATCACTATTGAAAAAGGTCATTGAAGTTGAAAAAAGTTCGTCGGATCGAATTCGAAAAAATACATCGAATTAGAATAAAGTTCATGAATTTGAAACGTACATTCCTGCATTATAGAAACATGTTAGAAAAAGGTAAAAAATGGAAATGAAATAAAAATAGAAAAAAAGAAGGAAGAGAGAAAGAAGAAAAGGTCGAAAACCTACAACTAAACACGTCAAGTGCAGATGGCTGGTTTTTTAATGCAGCGGAGGTAGGTCCAGGAGATCACAAGTTCGATTCACGTTATACACGCCCCTCTTTTTTTGCGTCTTTAAAGCCGAAAGAAAATAGTGTGGGCCGGCCCAGCGTGGACAAGGGGGTGTGCGCCCTGTACCATTAACCCTATATCGGGCGCTTAAGGCGCCAAATAGGGTTTGGCGCGACCGAGCTAGCCGCGAGCGAACGCTGATTTCGGTTTTTCTGGGCCGCCCGCTATATCTCCCCTTTCGAGCGCCAGGATGGGTGAATAGGCGCTAAGAGCGCCAGGATGGCAAACAGGCGTGCGAGAATTAGCCCGAATTTATGCCCATAGAACACCACCAAGCAGCCTCACAGAGTCTATCGGCCTGGGCCCGAGCACACCCAGAACGGCCCCATGCATGCGGACCCACTTGTTGGTGCCGCCTCGATATGGGCGCTGGGTTAAAGCATGGAACATGAAAGCTTCTGTTTCCAACAGTCGCAAGAGGAATGATTCTTACGTATGCTGAATCTGGCTGAGTTTTTACCGTATCCTGTCATTATATGATTATATCTATGTCAGTTTGCAGCTCCATTGATCTGCAGAGCTTTGCTTTCGATTAATTTGCTTCTGTCTATGGTGGTGGTCTGTCTGTTGTTCGAGGTCCGCAATGTTTGAGGGTCAACTTGGGCAGCTGAAGCAGCATGGTTCCCTGAGTCATATGAATGGCTGTGACCATTCTTCAGATAAACCTCATGTAATGAGTCCAACATGTTCATGTTCTTCACCCATCCATCTCAAAGTCCATGTTGAATACCATATTGAAGATGGCGAAAACTAGGGCGACCCACGTCGCCCTCGCTGCCGGGACCTTCCGCGGCGGCCCGCCCCCGCCGGCTCAACAGGCGCCCGCCGCGCCGCGGTTCCCTCCTCCGGCGGCCTCCTACGGGCCGTACCCGCCGCCACCAGCGGGCCACTTCCAGGGGTCGCCACCCCCGCCTGCCTCCTCCGATCGCCGCCGTGGTGGGCGTCGCGGTCGCAAGGGAAACGGCCAGGGGGGCCAGCCTCGTCAGCAGCAGGCCACCGCGCCCTGGGCCGCGGCCCAGAACCCGTGGACGGGCCTGGTGCATGCGTATAGCATGCCGGTGCCCCGCCCGCCCGCTCCTGGCCTTCTGGGGCCACGTCCCGCAGCGCACCAGGCACTGATCGCCGCGCCACAGGCGCCGTACGCCGCGCCTCCAGCAGCGCCGTACGCCGCGCCATCTCCAGGCGCCTACGCCATGGCGCCCTACACCGCGCCGCCGCCGGTGCCCTATGCCGCGGCGCCCTATGCCGCACTGCCACCGTCGGCGCCGCCGCTCCCGCCGGCTCCATGGGATCCGGCCCTTCTCGCGGCGCTCCAGTCCGCCCCCTCACCAGCCAACTACACGGGTGGCGGCGATTGGTACATGGATAGTGGCGCCACCTCTCATATGGCTGCCAACCCCGGTACTCTCCACTCCTCATATCCTGTTCATACCTCCAATCGTATTACTGTTGGCGATGGGTCATCTCTTCCTATCACGCACATAGGCCATGCTTACTTTCCATCCACATCTACACCGATTTCATTATCTAACATACTTGTCTCTCCCGAACTCATTACTAATCTTGTTTCCGTTCGTTCCCTTACTCGTGATAACCCTGTCACCGTTGAATTTGACATGTGTGGTTTTTCTGTCAAGGACGCCCGTACCCGGATGGTGCTCCACCGATGTGATAGCCCCGACGAGCTCTACCCAGTCCACCCACCCGCCTCCGCCTCCACCTCTCCGGTCGCCCTCTCCGTCGGTGTGGATCTTTGGCACGCTCGCTTGGGACATCCGAACGACACCACCCTTCGTCATATTCTTCGGAGTTTTTCTTTCACTTGTAATAAGACCGACGGTCACACTTGTCATGCGTGTCGTCTAGGCAAACATACTCGGCTTCTTTTTAGCACTTCCTCGTCAGTTGCATCGTATCCGTTTGAACTACTTCATAGTGATGTGTGGACTTCTCCAGTTGCGAGTAATACCGGCTACATCTATTATCTTGTCATTTTAGATGATTTTTCGCACTATGTGTGGACCTTCCCGTTGCGGCGGAAATCCGATGTCATATCCATTCTCACCGCCTTTTACTCCTATGTCACCACCCAGTTTGGCCGCCCCATCCACGCTATCCAAACCGACAACGGGAAGGAGTTCGACAACCTCGCGGTTCGCACCCTCCTCACCACACATGGCACGATATTTCGTCTCACTTGTCCCTATACCTCGCAACAAAATGGGCGCGCAGAACGGGTCTTACGCACTCTTAACGATTGTGTCCGCACCTTGTTATTTCATGCTAATGTGCCACCCCTCTTCTGGCCCGATGCACTTGCCACCGCATCACGCCTCATCAACATTCGGCCTTGCCGCGTCCGTGGCAACTTTGCACCACACCACTTGCTTTTCGGGAGCCCCCCATCCTATGACGATCTTCGCATCTTCGGGTGCCTCTGCTATCCCAACATCGCCTCTACCACCCCTCATAAGCTCGCTCCTCGCTCTCTTGCGTGCATCTTCTTGGGTTACCCTGCCAACACCAAGGGCTACCGCTGCTACGACCCTGTTTCTCACCGTGTCTTCACCTCTAGACACGTCTACTTTGACGAAAGGGTTTTTCCGTTTCAGCAGGTACCACCGACCGACTCGCCAGCGTCTTCACCTTCTGCTACTGGCGGCTCGGTCTCGGGCCTCCTTGGTGCGCCCCCGCGCCCTCGGGCCTCCCTCGGGCCGCCTCCTGGTTTTGGCCCCCTCCCCACCTCGCGGGATGCCGGCTCGGCGGCTGCGACGCCCCGCTCGGCGGCTGCGGGATCGGCCTCGGGCCCAGTCCCCTCGCCCGACGCCGCGGCGTCCTTGACGTCCTCCGCGACACCCGTCGCCTCGACGCCTTCCTCGCCCTCCGCCGGGGCCCCCGCGTCGGGCTCTACAGTGACCTTGCCCCCGACGCCCGCCTCCGACTCACCAGCGGGCTCGGCTGAGGGCTCTCCGCCGGCCTCTCCAGCGCCTGCGTCGCCCGGATCCGCGCAGGGATCCCCTGCGCCCTCGGCCGGCTCGGTCTCGGCGGGCTCTTCTTCACCCTCGCCCGCCGCACCGGCCCCGCCGCCCTCCCGCATGGTGACTCGTGCCCGGACCGGTGCGCTTCGCCCGAGTCAGTGGTACTCTGCCGATGAGTACCTGCTTGCGGCCTCGGTGCCGTCCACCTCAGCGCCTTCTCCCCTCCCATCGTCGGCTCGAGCGGCTCTTCGAGACCCTCATTGGCTCGCCGCGATGCAGGAGGAGTTCGACGCTCTTCAGCGTAACCGCACCTGGCAGCTGGTGCCTCGGCCGCTGCATGCTAACATGATCAGCGGCAAATGGGTCTTTCGGCATAAGACCCGGCCTGACGGGACCCTTGAGCGCTACAAGGCTCGGTGGGTCGTTCGTGGTTTCCGTCAGCGCGCCGGTGTGGACTTCACCGACACCTTCGCCCCGGTTGTCAAACCGGGCACTATCCGCACTGTCCTCCAGCTGGCGGTCTCCCGCGCATGGCCCGTCCACCAGATGGACGTCTCCAACGCGTTCCTTCATGGCCATCTCGCCGAGCAGGTCTACTGTCAGCAGCCCATCGGCTTCGTCGACGCCACTCAGCCAGATCATGTGTGCCTGCTCTCGCGCTCACTCTATGGGCTCAAGCAGGCTCCTCATGCTTGGTACCAGCGGATCGCTGCCTTCCTTCAGCAGCTTGGCTTCGTGGCCACCCGCTCGGATGCCTCTCTGTTCGTCTACCAGCACGCCATTGGGACGGCTTATCTGCTGCTCTACGTCGACGACATCATCCTGACTGCTTCCACGACTGAGCTTCTCCGACAGCTCACGACTCGCCTCAGCACCGAGTTCGCGATGAAGGACCTCGGTCCTTTACACTACTTCCTCGGGATCGAGGTAGTGCGTCGTGCGGACGGGTTCTTTCTTCATCAGCAGCAGTACGCCCAGGAGTTACTCGAGCGCGCCGGCATGCTTAACTGTAAGCCCGCACCTACGCCTATCGACACGAAGGCTAAGGTCTCCGCTCTTGAAGGCACCCCGGCGCAGGACGCCGCCTTTTACCGGTCCATTGTTGGGGCCCTGCAGTACTTGACGCTCACTCGTCCTGACCTACAGTACGCGGTTCAGCAGGTGTGCCTCCACATGCACGCTCCCCGTGACTCTCACTGGTCCTTGGTGAAGCGGATTCTCCGTTACATCCGCGGCACTATGGGTCTTGGTCTCACGTTGACGGCGTCCTCCTCCACGGATCTGGTGGCCTACTCCGATGCCGACTGGGCCGGCTGCCCCGACACTCGGCGCTCCACCTCTGGCTACTGCGTCTACCTCGGGCCCTCCCTCATCTCGTGGTCGTCTAAACGACAACCCATGGTGTCCAGGTCGAGTGCCGAGGCTGAGTATCGCGCTGTGGCTAATGCTGTTGCAGAGTGCTCCTGGCTACGGCAGCTTCTTCAGGAGTTGCACCTTGGCGTGGCCAAGGCTACCGTTGTCTACTGCGACAACGTCTCTGCCGTCTACCTCTCCGCCAACCCCGTTCATCATCGTCGCACGAAACACATCGAGCTCGACATTCACTTCGTGCGTGAGCAGGTGGCTCTCGGACACATACGGGTCTTACATGTCCCCACCGCTCAGCAGTTCCCCGATGTCATGACCAAGGGGTTACCGACGACTACATTTGAGGAGTTTCGGTCCAGTCTATGCGTCACTAATGACGTATCGACTGCGGGGGGGTGTTGAATATCTTTTGTATAGGCAGTATATCGCATGTATATGTAGGATCATTTCCTACCTTGCCCCGCCTCCTAGTTACCATGTATAGTCGAGGCCGTGGGCTGCTCATTGTAAATATATACGTGCGTGTATGCACCCAAATCAATTGAGAGTTGCATTGCCAAACAATAGTCCAGGAGGATGCAGGAAATGGCACTTTGAATGTTCAGCTATCTACTATGATGATTTATGCCCATGTTCCTTCTGTAGTGCAGAACTATGTGCTTGATTATATTTTTAACAATTTCTTCTCATCTATGCTTTCCTGGAAGGAAAAGCACTGTACCCCTGTAAACTGCTAGCCAAAAAAAACATGTTTCTTTAATAGTACGTGGAACAAGGAAAATCAAGAAGAAAAGAAGAGCCTAGGATCGGTTCAATGTCATGGGTTCAGTACAAAAGTGAACGTCCCAGACAAGAAAGGGGCGACATTCTGCAAGGTCTTTCCAAATCCAAAAACAACAAACCTACAAGCAAACACGAGTAACAATAAAAAGTGAGAAGTTAATGGAGAAAAAATAGTTCCATAATGAATGTATGAAGTAGAAGAGGTAAAATTTATCTTGCCACTTCCATTGACCATCTGTGTTTCTACAGATACCGTAAATTTCTTCGTTGCATTAATATTTTACTTCTCTCTCTTAATACATCGTGATATAGACATCTTTAGGAGACAACTTGCATAAAACTTGCTCTACTGCACGTTGAGCAATGTCAGGATAGGTTACACACCAAAAGGTCCAGAAGAAATTCTTGCAAGTCGAGTTTAGAAATAGTCCACTTAGAAAACACATGTTTGTGATAATTCTGAATATAGATATACACCTTTTGGTCCTGCAAGTATGCGTTTGAAGGATTATCTTATATCAACCATGTTTCTGCTAGGCCATAAAATTAGCCGGTCAGCTACTATTTATCCTTTTCATCCAAAGTGCTGTCGAACCGCAGATTTATTTACCTTTTGTATTCAGAATTGCATCGAGCTCTTAAAGAGGTGGCGAGTTTTCTTATTGAGTTCTCATATACTCGTTCGGAATTGCACCAAGTTCGTATTTCCTCCAGAAAATAAAATACATTTTTTATTAAGTGGACACTCAGGCAACATCAAACCAAGCAACATCCTGTTGGGGTATGCAGTGCAAAATTCATACCTTTGGACAGAGAAAGAGGCAGATCCACTTCAGTGTTGGTTCCTATTTGGCGCCTTAACTGCCAGTTTTAGGCCATTTGGCAAACCGGCGCACACCCCTCACTTCGCTAGTTCTTATATGCGGCAACATCTGCTCAGGATTAGGGTCCGCTGAAACGTCCACCCAATAATTTTTAATTTATTTTCTGAGAGGCCAAGTGATTTTGTGTTGAACCCTATCAAACTACAAGCCTGAGCATCTAAAATCGAACCCCTCATATTTCTCTTATACGTCCGGGTGGACGACCTGATCAATGGTTGGTCACTTTTTTGCGACTCAAGAGGACCGCTCAAACTGGCCATATATGTCCAACTTGTCTTGCACCTCTGATACCCAGCCCATATGTGGGGCAAGTATGGGACACCTGGGCGCGTCCGCCATGTCATACTGATGGGTGAAACACATGCAGAAACACGTAGAAACCCATCATTTCGACGGGAGCTCCACCAGTATACATTTATGTTGCCGCTATGGGCGCCGTTGAAGGGGCCCAAACTGGCTATTTAAGCCGGATGACGAGCCCCAACCCTAGCCACCACCATTTCCTCGGGCCCCCTCCAGTCCACGCTGGCACCGTGATCCCGACTGTACATCGAGCTTCGACCTTGCCGTCCGCCGGTAGCCATGTTCCGGAAAAACATTACCTACTACAAGATGCTCACCCTGCAACCCTGGGAGGAGATCCTAGCAGATATGGAGATGTGATGCACCGCTCGCATTGCAGTAGACTTGCCTCCGGACTCTTCGAAGGAGGAGCCGGTGGCGGGACGTGGAGATAGTGAAGGTGGAGACGTGGGACTAAGAGGAGAAGCTGTCCGGGGTGGATCGAACGCTGGAACATGCCAGATTTGGCATGGAAGAAACGCTCGAAGAGTTTGAGGACGTTCAAGCGTAGGAGGCAGCGGGGCAACAGACCATCCTCAAGGCTATCCAGTACTCCAGTCCGAGGCGAAGGTGGAGGCGAACCACCGCTTCCTCCACGAGATGGAAATGGAGTGGTAGCAACTCTTTGCGGACGAGGAGGACATGCTGGAGTTTCGCTACACCAACAATAACCACGAGGCTGGTGGCTCCGGCAAGGACGTCATTGACCAATGACGAGTAGCTAGTTTCCTTGTTTTTAACAATGCTCGTAGATGAGATTTTACGTTGCATGTACTAGCATGGATATGAGGACTATGATTGCAATGTTCGCGGATGAGGAGCGGCCGATCACTGTCCGTGGACGTATCCACGGACGTATAGAGGTTCATATTTGTGATGTCTGGTTATAGTTGCTTTAAGAGTTCAGATTCTCTTTTACCCTTACAAGATTATAAAGCCTGCTCTTTAGGTGGAGGTACGATATTTCAACTAAACAAAACTTCAAACAATATTCGCTGGAGTACCAAACAACAAACAATGTGAGCCATTAGATCTCCACACATGGATGGTATTTATTAAATATGGGGTACCGGAAAAGAACTCATGCTAAATAGCATTGAGTTGGCAATACTCCTTATATACCACTATTAGTTCCACATGATTTCAGTTTGCTCGATATTTATAGGATACCACATGGAGAGTTGGGAAAGCATAGCTCTTTTCTCCTACGCATGTTGTGCAGCTCTCCTGCATCCATATGAAAAAATTAGATGGATCAAATTTTAGTGCCAGATAGGTGAGAGTCACAAACTTTAAACATGGAATGGGAGTTTTTTTTATTTTGTTCGAAAACATGACGTAGGAGTCAGAGGTACCAGGAAGTGTTCCCCTCCTAGAAACTGGAGGAACTGTAAGGCTAGGCGCACAAGCACACCTAAGGGTGGGAACGAGCGGTGCCCATCCATCCATGGTGATGGCACAACTGACAGTGCCCTCCAACCCCGAGGGGGCGATGGCCCATGTGTGAATGGAGACGCGAGTTTAATTTCCACTCGTAGCACTATGCGGCAACATTGTTTACCATAAGTTTGTAGATAACAGACTCACACCCGACCTTAATGATGAGGCCCTCAAATCCAACCAAGCAAGCGAGCACAGACACAAGAAGGTACTAATACAGGGTGGCGAAGCACTAAATAGGTTATAAGAAGCAAGGCTGATGCTGGTGATGATACGCTCAATGTGCTCCGTGCCCTTGCGCTTACTCAACAGTTTCCACTTTCCACAACTACAAAAAGGATGTCATTTTATAAATGATGTTAGCTGGTTGTGAAATTAAAACTCTCTCAAACATAGCTTTGTTCCTAATGTTTGAGAGAGTCCAAGCAAGAGCCGCAAAGGCCACCCAAGCAAGATTGCGATCATTCCCTCTCGTTCCTTGGATGAGATTGTGGAAGTGCACAAAACTGAAAGAAACCCTTGTGCAACTGGGCGCTTCTCCAATCACACTCCACAAGAATTGAGACATGAGGCACTGAAAAAAAGTGATCACACGCACCACATGCATGACCTATCACCAGGACCATGCCTCTTAAGAACCTATCCCCAGTGGTGTTGAGATCCCTAGGCACTTGCCGGAGAATTTTTAAAATTTTGGCAAGACTTTTCGCTTTCCAGATGTCCATAACCTCACACACCGTTGTGGAGTTTAAGATTGCCTTGTATAAGGAACCAGAGGAGAATTCACTAAAGGAAATTGTGCAAGCTAATCGTGCGGTTTTCTAATCTCCACCGTTGGTTTTTTAAAAGGGGGGTGTACCAGAAAAGAAGTTTTAGACTATTTGAGTTTGCAGCTCCATTGGATATGCAGAGGTTTGCTTTTGATTACTATGTCGCTGGTACTTGTAGACGATTAGTTTGTCTGTTTTTCCAAGTCTGCGGTGTACGAAGGTAAAGTTGGGAAGTTAAAGCAACATGGTTCCCCGATCCATATGAATGGTTGCGTAAAGCCCTTCACTCTTTTTCAGAGAGCTCGCAACAGCTTTGCCTGACCAATCTCTTGTTATTGCATCATCAGCTGGGTAATAAAACAAAAAACATTATTTCTCAAGATCATGAGTCATGATCGTTGTTCATATAAACCTCATGCAACGAGTCCTTTCCAACAAGTTCATGTTCACCCATCCATCTCAAAGTCCAAAAAAGATACATTAGAAACTCCGGCATCTAAACATGCATATTTTCCACAGCTTTCCAGTACCGTCCATCATAGTAATGGACTTTTATAGGGAGCGAACATGAACGAGACCTGCAGGTATGACATAGAAGATGGGCACCTTCCTGATATGTAGGTGAGACCTGAAGCTGTTAGATGATGTCATGATGCAACTCTTGCACCTCCGGAAACAGCAGGGTATCATCGAATTGATTTGAGCAAATAAGTTTGAAGCCCTTTTGCCCCCAAAAGCGGATGGAAATATTTGTACTCCCTTCTATTACTCGGCATATAAATAAGATACCATGGTGTTGTACTTGTGCTATCGAGTTCAGCATATCAACCCTCTTGCTCACCCACTCAAACTATAAGAGTATTGTAGTGGCACTGGTCCGTGATGGTTTGTGTGAGCTCAACATCCTTCATACAAACCAATATTTCTAGGTTAGCATAAGTCATGACATGACGCCTTTCACAAAGCTAGGTGACATCTGATACGTCTTCAACGCATCTATAATTTTTGACTGTTTCATACTATTATATTATCAATTTTAGATGCTTTATATGCAATTTTATATCATTTTTGGGAACTAACCTATTAACTCAGTTCCCAGTACCAGTTCCTATTTTTGCCTCCTGGAGCTGCAATCGTTTGTGGAGGTGTCTGTCAATGGCGGTGATGCTGCCCTGCTGGGCTAGAACTAATGTCGTTGTGTGTCTGTAGTTGAGGGCACCTCCTTACCTAGTTGTAGTCGCTTGGTGAGGACGATCGTGTATGTGTGTGTGCGTGTCCCTCATTTTTGCAGGTTGTACCGCCGATGTTTTCCTGAAATGAAATGAAACACAAATTCTCTTGCATTTTCTCAAAAAAAATTGTTTTGCAGAAAAACAATACCAAATGAAGTCCAAACACGATAAAACTTTACGATGATTTTTTGGGGCTAGAAAGGACCCTAGAAGCTTCGGGTGGGGGCTAGAAGATGTACGAGAGAGCCACAACCTCACACGACGCTCCCCTAGTGGGGCGCCACCTGAGCTTATGGGCCCCACGAAACTTTGTTTGACATAATTCCACTTCTATAAATTCTCATAAATCCCCAGAACAACAAAGAGCCACCAAAACAATTTTTTCGCCGTCGTAAGTTTCTGTTCTTCGGCGATCCCATTTGAAGGCCTTTTTCGGTACTCTGCCAGAGGGAGCCGATCATGGAGGGCTTCTACATCAACCTTGCTGGACCTCCGATGATGTGTGAGTAGTTCATTACAGACCTACCGGTCCATAGTGATTATCTAGATGGCTTCTTCTCTCTTTGATCTTCAATATAATGTTCTCCTCGGAGATCGATCTGATGTAATTTTCTTTTATGGTGTGTTTGTTGGGAATGATGAATTGTGGGTTTATGATCAAATTATGCATTGAAAGTAATTGAGCGTTTTTTGAACTTTTTTATGCATGATTGTTATAGATTTTTATTTCTCTCCGATCTATCCGTTTGGTTTGGTCAACTAGATTGATTTATCTTCAGTGGGGGAGATGCTTTGTGGTAGGGTCAATCTCGTGGTGTCCTCACCTTGTGACAGAAGAGGTAGCGATGCACGTATTTGTAGTTTTGCTACTAACGAGAAAACGAGGGGGTTTAATCATATTGCTTGGTTTTATTCTGTCTATATTATGTCATCTTGATTAAAGCATTACTCTGTTGGTCATGAACTTAATATCATAGATGCAGGCAGGAGTCAGTCCATTGGTGGAGTAATATTAGTAGATGCAGGCAGGAGTCGGTCCATTGGTGGAGTAATATTAGTAGGTGCAGGCAGGAGTCGGTCTACGTGTCACGAACGTAATGCCTATATACATGATCATTGCCATGAATAATGTCATAACTATGCATTTTTCTATCAATTTCCATACAGTAATTTATCTACCCACCGGATGCTATTTTTATGAGAGAGACGTCTCTAGTGAAATCTATGACCTCTGGGTCTATTTAATCATATTACAAAAACCAAAAATACCTTGCTGCAATTTTACTTCTTTTATTTTACTTTGCAATTCCTATGTACCTATACCAGATTTGATCCTTGCAATTAACAAGTACAAGGTGATTGACAACCCTCTTGCCCGTGTTGGATGCAAGTATTTTCTTTTGTGTGTGAAGGCACTGTTTACTAGGCATTTGCATGAGTCTCGTGTTGGTTCGATAACCTTGGTTCTCTACCGAGAAAATATTGTCCGCTACTATATTGCTTCCCCTTCCTCTTCAGGGAAAATCCAGCGCAACTCACAAGTAGCAACATCCTCCCAGAAAGCACAATTGCTCCCTGGGTGATTTTGGTAATTAATGTCAATATATCTCTTGTTGAACTAATACTTTTATCTAGTATACTTCAGATGAGTTCAACAATGGCGTGGTAAGGACAAGAGGATGTGGAACCCCTTCAAAATGCTAAGGACAATGATTGGCAAAAGCTCAAGAATATTCATTTATATTTTAGTGATCCAAGATCACATTGAGTCCATAGGAAAGCCAATATTGTTAAAAGGGGATGAGGTGTTGCTTTATGGTCTACTTGCTCAAAGTGTTTAGTGATATTGCTCCAAAACCCTCAACCACTTTCCCACTCCAAATATGTCCAAAACTCAAAGTCAAACTCGACCCCACCGATTTGATCTATCCGGCGCTACCGAGTTCAGTTGACATAGCCACTACCAGAAACCCTAATAGTTCGGTCACACCGATACAGATCTCAGTCTCACTGAGATGGCCCTGCAATCTCTCTGTTTCCCTTCATAACATTCAGGTCTCACCGAAATGAGCGACCAGTCTCACCGAGTTTGCTTGACCAACTCTTTGTTTGCTCTTTGCTAAAATCGGTCTCATCGAGTTCAATCAATCGACTTCGTTGAGATAAGATCTTTCCCTAGCTCTAGCACATCAATCTCACTGAGCTGTTCCAGTCGGTCCCATCGAGATTCCTAAAATTCACATTTCGAACTGAATTGATCTCATCAAGTTCTTCTATTCGGTCTAACCGAGTTGGGTCAAATGTGTGTTACGGCTGGATTTTGTGTGGAGGCTATATATACCCCTCTGATGTCTACTACACAACTTTATTCTTGTAGACTCGTGTTGGGCCTCCAAGCGCAGAGTATTGTTGGATAGTAGCAATTTTCCCTCAAGTGGATGACCTAAGATTTATCAATCCGTGGGAGGTGTAGGATGAAGATAGTATCTCTCAAGCAACCCTGCAATCAAATAGAATAAATCTCTTGTGTCCCCAACACACCCAATACAATGGCAAATTGTATAGGTGCACTAGTTCGGCGAAGAGATGGTGATAAAGGTGTAGTATGGATAGTATATATGAGTTTTTGTAGTGCGAACAATAAAAAACAGCAAGCTAGTAAATAGTAAAATGGAGCACAAACGGTATTGCAATGATGGAAAATGAGGCCTAGGGTGCATATTTTCACTAGTGCAATCTCTCAACAATGCTAACATAGTTGGATCATATGATTATCCCTCAAAGTGCAATAAAGAAACACTCCTGAGTTCCTATTAGTGGAGAACAAAAGATAGAAATTGTTCGTAGGGTATGAAACCACCTCAAAGCTATTCTTTCCGATCAATCTATCCTAGAGTTCGTACTAAAATAACACAAAGCTATTCTTTCCGATCAATCTGACCAAGAGTTCGTACTAAAATAACACTATATGACACACATCAACCAACTCTAATGTCACCTAGATACTCCAATGTCACCACAAGTATCCATTCTACGATATGCATCAAACAACTTCATGATCATAATATTCAATCCACACAAAGAACTACAAGGAGACCCCAAAGTTTCTATCGGAGAAAAGATAATAAAAACATGCATCAACCCCTATGAATAGATTACCCCAATGTCACCTCGGGAATGTGCAAGTTGAGTGCCATAACATACTCCCTCCGTTTCTTTTTAGTGCGCATATAAGGTTTGGTCAAAGTCAAGCTTTGTTGAGTTTGACTAACTTTATATTAAAAAATATAAAAATTCACAATATGAAATCAATATTATCAGATGCACCATGAAACGTATTTTCATACTATATAGTTTTAGTATTGTAGATGTTTATATATTTTTATATAAATTTGGTCAAACTTTGTGTAGTTTGACTTTGACCAAATCTTATATGCAGACTAAAAAGAAACAGAGGGAGTACATCAAGTGTTGCGGATATAACTATTGGTATGACCCGCCCAGGAGGGTCCGAGTTATACTTACAAATATTATTGAAGCCCAAGACCCAGGATAGAGATGACGGTTAAGTTGAGGGCCCAAAGCCCGGAGGCGGCTTAAGGGCCGTAGAGATAAACCGCCATATATACATGACTTGTATTGTAAGGCAAGAATAGTTAAGAGACCGAGCCGGACACTGTTTATGAGCCGGCCGGGACTCTGTAGAGCCGCTAGGCGTCGACCTCTGTATATAAAGGGACGACCCAGCGGCGGTTCAGGGCAAGTAAGATCAACTCGAGAGCTAAGTCAAGCGATTCGCTCCCTGGTTATCGAGACATAAGCAATCCCACTCAAAATTGGATCGTAGGCTTTTACCTTCACCGTAAGGGGCCGAACCAGTATAAACCTGGTGCCCTTTGTCCCGATTAACCCCTTTAAGCTTCCTAGTTGCGATGGCTCCACGACTAAGTCCTTTCGCTAGGACATCTGCCGTGACAATTCCACGACAGTTGGCGCCCACCGTGGGGCCAGTGCACGGTGGATTTGAGTTCTTGAAGGGCAGCTTCAAAGGGCTTAAAGGATACGCTGCGGGCCGGATGACCAAGAGTCGTCGTGGCAAGCTCTACATCGATGACGCAGGCTGGGGTCCCGACGCCGGCTCAATTGAGTACGGGTACCGGGTCCCCTTTGGCGGAATTCACGTCTTCATCGGCAAGATCGGCGAGTCGGGCCGTGAGCCAGACATCTGCACCGACCTCGTCGAAATGGCTCAGCATGCGAGACCTGCCCAGGCTCCGCCTGCTGTGAAGCGTGCCTTCATGGGATGCATCCACGGAGGGCTCTCTGAAGGCTTTGCCTTTGGTGGAGAGACGGCCGTCTACTCTGATGGTGAGTCATCCACAGGTGAAACAGATTCATTGTATCAACTACAGGATGGCGGGCTTGGGGGCTGTTCCGATGGCAGCAGTATTTTGGATTGCCTTGAGCCGCCGAGCAGAGTCAGAATCTTCATGGCCGGCACACAACCTATCCAAGACTCCATAGCTGCGGCGGCCATGACCTCCGGGTCAGCAGCAGCCAGGGCAGGAGGCCCTGCGCGCTCGCCGGCTCAGGTGTTGATGGATCTCACAGATAAGCTAACCACTCTGTTAACCGCCATGGTCAACCCGGTGGACCAAGCCTGACATGATGCGGAAGTGGCATAGTTAAAATTGGATATGGTGCAGGCTAAGGAAGACCTAGCCGCAGAAGATGTCAGGATAACCGCAGAGCGGGCGGCTCTGGATGCCCAGGCTCAGCGGATTCAAGCACATAATTTCCGGCTCACGCAAGATCAGAACGCGTCTAATGAGGTGATGAGGTGAAGATATTAGAAGACTCAGTCTCGACTCCCTTCGGTTTATGATCCTCGAAACCTCTTTCATACACCTGGTGTAGGGCCCAGTAACCCGCCGTGGCTCTCCCCGCGTAATGAGGCAGACCGGGTTGTGATGTCTACTACACAACCTTCTTCTTGTAGATGTTGTTGGGCCTGCAAGTGCACAGGTTTGTAGGACAGTAGAAAATTTCCCTCAAGTGGACGACCTAAGGTTTATCAATCCGTAGGAGGCATAGGATGAAGATGGTCTCTCTCAAACAACCCTGCAACCAAATAACAAAGAGTCTCTTGTGTCCCCAACACACCCAATACAATGGTAAATTGTATAGGTGCACTAGTTCGGCGAAGAGATGCTGATACAAGTGCAATATGGATGGTAGATAAAGGTATTTGTAATCTGAAAATATAAAAACAGCAAGGTAACTAAAGATAAAAGTAAGCGTAAACGGTATTGCAATGATAGGAAACAAGGCCTAGGGTTCATACTTTCACTAGTGCAAGTTCTCTCAACAATAATAACATAGATAGATCATATAACAAGCCCTCAACATGCAACAAAGAGTCACTCCGAAGCCACTAATAGCGGAGAACAAACATAGAGATTATGGTAGGGTACGAAACCACCTCAAAGTTATCCTTTCTATTATATCTATTCAAGAGTTTGTAGTAAAATAACATAAAGCTATTCTTTCCGCTCGATCCATCATAGAGTTCATACTAGAATAACACCTTAAGACACAAATCAACCAAAACCCTAATGTCACCTGGATACTCCATTGTCACCTCAAGTATCCATGGGCATGATTATATGATATGCATCACACAATCTCAGATTCATCCAACCAACATAAAAGTACTTCAAAGAGTGCCCCAAAGTTTCTATCGGAGAGTCAAGAACGTGTGCCAACCCCTATGCATAGGTTACCAATGTCATGAACCCCGCAAGTTGATCACCAAAACATACATCAAGTGGCATATGATATCCCATTGTCACCACAGATAATCACGGCAAGACATACATCAAGTGTTCTCATAAAAGACTCAATCCGATAAGATAACTTCAAAGGGGAAACTCAATTCATCACAAGAGAGTAGAGGGGGAGAAACATCATAAGATCCAACTACAATAGCAAAGCTCGGGATACATCAAGATCATGCCATAGAGAGAACACGAGAGAGAACACGAGAGAGAGAGAGAGAGAGAGATCAAACACATAGCTACTAGTACATACCCTCAGCCCCGAGGGTGAACTACTCCCTCCTCGTCATGGATAGCACCGGGATGATGAAGATGGCCACCGGTGATGGGATCCCCCTCCGGAAGGGCGCCGGAACAGGGTCCCAATTGGTTTTTGGTGGCTATAGAGGCTTGCGGCGGCGGAACTCCCGATCTATCTTCTGTTTTGGAAGTTTTAGGGAACGTAGGTATATATGGGTGCAGGGAGTACGTCGGTGGAGCTACGGGGGCCCCACGAGGCAGGGGGGCGCGCCCGGGGGTGGGGGTGGCGCCCCCACCCTCGTGAGCACCTCCCATATCTTCTGACGTGGGGTCCAAGTCCATCAGGTGGGTTTCCTTCCAAAAATAACTTCTCCAGTTGATTTCGTTCCGTTTTGACTCCGTCTGATATTCCTTTTCCTTGAAACACTGAAATAGGCATAAAACAACAAATCTGGGCTGGGCCTCCGGTTAATAGGTTAGTCCCAAAAATAATATAAAAGTGAATAATAAAGCTCAATATTTCCCAAAACAGTAGATAATATAGCATGGAGCAATAAAAAATTATAGATACATTGGAGACGTATCAAGCATCCCCAAGCTTAATTCCTGCTCGTCCTCGAGTAGGTAAATGATAAAAAAGAATTTTTGATGCGGATTGCTACTTGACATAATTTCTATGTAATTCTTCTTACTTGTGATATGAATATTCAGATCCGAAAGATTCAAGACAAAAGTTCATATTGACACAAAAATAATAATACTTCAAGCATACTAATCAAAGCAATCATGTCTTCTCAAAATAACATGGCAAAAGAAAGTTCATCCCTACAAAGATCATATAGTTAGGCTATGCTTCATTTTCATCACACAAAGATGTTCCCAACTTCTATACCTAAGATGACAAGCCAAGAAATTGTTTCATACTTAAATAATCTCAAACTTTTTCAACCTTCAGGCAATACATGAGTGTGAGCCATGGATATAGCACTATGGGTGGAATAGAATATGATGATGGGGATTGTGTGGAGAAGACAAAAAAGGAGAAAGTCTCACATTGACGAGGCTAATCAACGGGCTATGGATATGCCCATCAATTGATGTCAACATGAGGAGTAGGGATTGCCATGCAACAGGTGCACTAGAGCTATGAATGCTCAACAAAAGAAAACTAGTGGGTGTGCATCCAACTCGCTTGCTCATGAAGACCTAGGGCATTTGAGGAAGCCCATCGTAGGAATATACAAGCCAAGTTCTATAATGAAAAATTCCCACTAGTATAAAAAGACAACTTATGAGACTCACTACATGAAGAACAAGGTGCTACTTTGAAGCACAATATATGAGACTCACTACATGAAGAACAAGGTGCTACTTTGAAGCACAAGTGTGGAAAAAGAGATAGTAGCATTGCCCTTTTTATTTATTTTCTTTTTTTGGGACTTTTTTTGGCCTTTCTATTTTTTTGTTTTTTTTGTTTGGGCAATGCTCTGATAATGATGATCATCACACTTCTATTGATTACAACATAATGATTACAACTTGAAACTTAGAACAAGATATGACTCTATATGAATGCCTCCGGCGGTGTACCGGGATGGTGCAATGAATCAAGAGTGACATGTATGAAAAATAATGCATGGTGGATTTGCCACAAATACGATGTCAACTACATGATCATGCAATGGCAATATGACAAAAGTAATGTATGTCATGATGATGATGATGGAAGTTGCATGGCAATATATCTCGGAATGGCTATGGAAATGCCATGATAGGTAGGTATGGTGGCTGTTTTGAGGAAGATATAAGGAGGTTTATGTGTGATAGAGCGTATCGTATCACGGGGTTTGGATGCACCGGTGAAGTTTGCACCAACTCTCAAGGTGAGAAAGGGCAATGCACGGTACCAAAGAGGCTAGCAAAGGTGGAAAGGTGAGAGTGTGTATAATCCATGTACTCAACATTAGTCAAAAGAACTCATATACTTATTGCAAAAATTTAGAAGCCATCAAAAATCAAGTACTACGCGCATGCTCCTAGGGGGATAGTTGGTAGGAAAAGACCATCACTCGTCCCCGACCGCCACTCATAAGGATGCACAAGCCAGGTACACTTCATATTTCAAATTTGTTACACAACTTTAACCATACGTGCATGCTACGGGACTTGCAAACTTCAACACAAGCATTTCTCAAATTCACAATTACCCAACTAGCACGACTTTGATATTATCACCTCCATATCTCAAAACAATTATCAAGCATCAAACTTATCTTAGTATTCAATTCACTCAAAAGAAAGTTTCACATATCTTGAATACCAAGTATATTATCATTAAGCAAATTACCATGCTATTTAAGACTCTCAAAATAATATAAGTAAAGTATGAGAGTTCATCTATTTCTTCAAAATAAAGCTACCACCATGCTCTAAAAGATATAAGTGATGCACTAGAGCAAATGACAAACTACTCCGAAAGATATAAGTGAAGATCAATGAGTAGCCGAATAATTATGCAACTATGCGAAGACTCTCTCTCATTTAATAATTTAATATCTTGATACTTTATTCAAACAGCAAGCAAAGCTAAATAAAACTACATTGCAAGGATATCACAACTCATGTGAAGAAGCAAAAACTTAGGCTCAACCGATACTAATCGATAGTTGTTGAAGAAGAAAGGTGGGATGCCTACCGGGGCATCCCCAAGCTTAGATGCTTGATACTTATTGAAATATTATCTTGGGGTGCCTTGGGCATCCCCAAGCTTGAACTTTTGTGTCTCCTTAATTCATCTCATATCATGGTTTCTCTTTTTATCAAAAGCTTCATTCACAACAAACTCAACAAGAACTCGTGAGATAGGTTAGTATAAACCAATGCAAAACCTTATCATTTTCTACTGTAACAAATCACTAAAATTATTATTCAACATTTCATACTAAATGCCTCTGCATATTTAATACTCCTATCATCAAATAGAATCATTAAACAAGCAAACATATGCAAACAATGCAACTATAACAGCAATGTGGCAAAACAGTACAGTCTGTAAAGAATGCAAGAGTATCAATACTTCCCTGACCCCAACAATTATGAACTAAAATTCCCACTGTAATAAATTTATCATATCTCAATATGAAAAAAGATTCAACATTAGACCATTCTCTGACTTTTCTAGGGAATTTTTGCAACAGCGGAAACTTTCTGTTTTCAAACATCAACATGTATACTAGCAAAATAAGCATGGCAAAGGCTATCCTTGACTTTTTTATTGAAACTAAAGAATAAAAACACTATTATAAATATCATCAAGCAAATACTAACAAAAGAAAATGACGCTCCAAGCAAAACACATATCATGTGGTGAATAAAAATATAGCTCCAAGTAAAGTTACCGATAGACGAAGACGAAAGAGGGGATGCCTTCTGGGGCATCCCCAAGCTTAGGATCTTGGTTGTCCTTGAATATTACCTTGGGGTGCCTTGGGAATCCCCAAGCTTAGGCTCTTGCCAGTCCTTATTCCATAGTCCATCGAATCTTTACCCAAAACTTGAAAACTCCACAACACAAAACTCAACAGAAAACTCGTAAGCTCCGTTAGTATAAGAAAATAAAACCACCACTTAGGTACTTTAATGAACTCATCCTAAATTCATATTGGTGTAATATCTACTGTAGTTCAACTTATCTATGGTTCATACACTCCGATACTACTCATAGATTCATCAAAATAAGCAAACAACACATAGAAAACAGAATCTGTCAAAAACAGAACAGTCTGTAGTAATCTGTATCAAATGTATACTTATGGAACTCCAGAAATTCTACCAAATTAGGAAGTCCTAAGAAATTTATGTACCAATCAAGAGCAAAAATAATCAGATCAAGAGCACGTTTCTATGAATTAACAAAACTAATTTTTACTGGGTGCAAAAGTTTCTGATTTTCAGCAGGATCAACACAACTATCACCGTAAGCCATCCTAAAGGTCTTACTTGGCACTTTATTGAAACAAAAGCTATAAAACATGATTACTACAGTATCATAATCATGTGGACACACAAAAACAGTAATAATAAATATTGGGTTGTCTCCCAACAAGCGCTTTTCTTTAATGCCTTTCTAGCTAGGCATGATGATGACAATGATGCTCACATAAAAGATAAGAATTGAAACATAACGGGAGCATCATGAAGCATATGGCTAGCACATTTAAGTCTAACCCACTTCCTATGCATAGGGATTTTGTGAGCAAACAACTTATGGGAACAATAATCAACTTGCATAGGAAGGTAAAACAAGCATAACTTCAAGATTTTAAGCACATAGAGAGGAAACTTGATATTATTGCAATTCCTACAAGCATATGTTCCTCCCTCATAATAATTTTCATTAGCATCATGAATAAATTCAGCAATATAACCAGCACCTAAAGCATTCTTTTCATGATCTACAAGCATAGAAATTTTACTACTCTCCACATAAGCAAACTTCTTCTTTATAGCATACGTATCATCACAATAATCATCATAGATAGGAGGCATGCTTTCATCATAGTAAATTTGCTCATCAAAGCTTGGGGGACAAAAAATATCATCTTCATCAAACATAGCTTCCCCAAGCTTGTGGCTTTGCATATCATTAGCATCATGGATATTCAAGGAATTCATACTAACAACATTGCAATCATGCTCATCATTCACATATTTCATGCCAAGCATTCTATGTAATTCTTCTTCTAGCACTTGAGCACAATATTCCTTCCCATAATTTTCACGAAAGATATTAAAAAGGTGAAGCATTTGAGACAAACTTAATTCCAATTTTTTTTGTAATTTTCTTTTATAAACTAGACTAGTGCTAAAACAAGAAACAAAAAGATTCGATTGCAAGATCTAAAGATATACCTTCAAGCACTCACCGCGCCAAAAAAGAGCTTAGTTGACGGAGTGTGAGTACCCTTTACCTAGCCTCCCCGGCAACGGCGCCAGAAAAGAGCTTGATGTCTACTACACAACCTTCTTCTTGTAGACGTTGTTGGGCCTTCAAGTGCACAGGTTTGTAGGACAGTAGCAAATTTCCCTCAAGTGGATGACCTAAGATTTAAATATCAATCCGTAGGAGGCGTAGGATGAAGATGGTCTCTCTCAAACAACCCTGCAACCAAATAACAAAGAGTCTCTTGTGTCCCCAACACACCCGATACAATGGTAAATTGTATAGGTGCACTAGTTCGGCGAAGAGATGGTGATACAAGTGCAATATGGATGGTATATAAAGGTATTTGTAATCTAAAAATATAAAAACAGCAAGGTAACTAAAGATAAAAGTAAGCATAAACGGTATTGCAATGATAGGAAACAAGGCCTAGGGTTCATACTTTCACTAGTGCAAGTTCTCTCAACAATAATAACACAGATAGATCATATAACAAGCCCTCAACATGCAACAAAGAGTCAATCCGAAGCCACTAATAGCGGAGAACAAACATAGAGATTATGGTTGGGTACGAAACCACCTCAAAGTTATCCTTTCTGTTCTATCTATTCAAGAGTTCGTAGTAAAATAACATAAAGCTATTCTTTCCGCTCGATCCATCATAGAGTTCATACTAGAATAACACCTCAAGACACAAATCAATCAAAACCCTAATGTCACCTAGATACTCCATTGTCACCTCAAGTATCCGTGGGCATGATTATACGATATGCATCACACAATCTCAGATTCATCCAACCAACATAAAAGTACTTCAAAGAGTGCCCCAAAGTTTCTACCGAAGAGTCAAGAACGTGTGCCAACCCCTATGCATAATTTCCCAATGTCACGAAACCCGCAATTTGATCACCAAAACATACATCAAGTGGCACATGATATCCCATTGTCACCACAGATAATCACGGCAAGACATACATCAAGTGTTCTCATAAAAGACTCAATCCGATAAGATAACTTCAAAGGGGAAACTCAATTCATCACAAGAGAGTAGAGGGGAGAAACATCATAAGATCCAACTGCAATAGCAAAGCTCGGGATACATCAAGATCGTGCCATAGAGGGAGCACGAGAGAGAACACGAGAGAGAGAGAGATCAAACACATAGCTACTGGTACATACCCTCAGCCCCGAAGGTGAACTACTCCCTCCTCGTCATGGATAGCGCCGGGATGATGAAGATGGCCACCGGTGATGGGATCCCCCTCCAGAAGGGCGCTGGAACAGGGTCCCGATTGGTTTTTGGTGGCTACTGAGGCTTGCGGCGATGGAACTCTCGATCTATCTTCTGTTTTGGAAGTTTTAGGGTACGTAGGTATATATGGGTGCAGGGAGTACGTCGGTGGAGCTACGGGGGCCCCACGAGGCAGGGGGGCGCGCTCGGGGAGTGGGCGCGCCCCCACCCTCGTGAGCACCTCCCGTATCTTCTGACGTGGGGTCCAAGTCCATCAGGTTGGTTTCCTTCCAAAAATAACTTCTCCAGTTGATTTCGTTCCGTTTTGACTCCGTCTGATATTCCTTTTCCTCAAAACACTGAAATAGGCATAAAACAACAAATCTGGGTTGGGCCTCCGGTTAATAGGTTAGTCCCAAAAATAATATAAAAGTGGATAATAAAGCCCAATATTGGGCAAAACAGTAGACAATATAGCATGGAGCAATCAAAAATTATAGATACGTTGGAGACGTATCAGGTTGCAACACCCGGGGTCGGGGCGCCGGTTCAGCCACAGGTGATGGGGCCTCCCTGCGTGAACACAGCTCCACCTCAGTATGTACCAACACCTTTGGGTCACTATTCTAACCTGTTGGTAAACATGATAGCGGCAGCGGCACGGCTGGCGGCTCTCCCAATTGATGGTGACTCTCCGGCGGTGATTGAAACCCGCCGGGTCAGAGAGCTTCTTCAGACGGCCTTACACAATAGGAGGCGTACTCATACAGTCGGGACAGGATCCATTTGACCCCTCGTCCAAGCCGAAGCCTGAGTTATAGCATGCACATGGATTCAGCGGCCGTTTCAAGCAACGTCCGGCGCCGTAACCAACCAGGTGGGCATGACCCGGCGCACCATGGGCCTTTAACTTGGTAGAGGAAGACAGAATACGTCAAGAGGCTGAGCGGGCGGTGGCTCAGCAGGTGGCTGAGGAGGCGGCTCAGCTGACGGCTTACCAGCCGTATCCCGCTTATCCGACGACTTCTATCGAGGCAGGTGTGGCCACTAGGACTGGAGGAGTCCCCTGTCTAGTGCCGGCTCTATGTAACGAGCGTTTGCCCAAGGATTTTAAGGGACCTAGGAAGGTGCCGAACTACACGGCCGACTTACAGCCCGGGGCATGGATTGAAAGTTACGAGATGGCTATGGAGTTATTGGAGGTCAATGATGCTGCGATGGCCAAGTACTTTACCATGATGTTGGATGGGACCGCCCGCACTTGGTTGAAAGGCCTGCCACCTAATTCAATCAGTTCATGGGCGGAGCTAAAAACCCGGTTCATTCAAAATTTCAAGGATACCTGCAAGCAGCCCATGTCAATTGTGGATTTGACAAATTGCAAGCAAGAGGAGGGCGAGTCTACAACCCATTGGGTGCGCCGGGTTAAAGCCATAATACATTCATCTGATAAGATGGATGCCGGCTCTGTAGTCTTAATGTAGGAGAAAACTTGCCGTTTTTTGCCTCTGAAACAAAAGCTGGGGCGGCTCAAGCACGATTGTAATGATATGGGCACGCTGATGGCGACTCTGGTCAAGTACGCCGACTTTGATAGTACCAAGGATACCGAGTCTGATGATGACATGACAGGGAAGGGAAAGAAGAACGGCAACGGCAAGGGCCCTCAACACAGCCTGGCAAATCAAGGAGGTAATAAACGTAAGGCTGACGGTAGTTTGGATTTTGTGGCTAACACTAGTGCGTAGGTTAACAACCAACGACGTAAGGGGAGACCACCTCCCTGGTCTGGCAGGTCAGGCCCCACACTTGAGCAGTTACTAAATGAGCCCTGTCCTAGACACGACACTCAGTAGAAGCCGGCTACCCATCTATGGAAGGACTGTACGATCATGAAGGCCTTCAAAAATTCCAACATGTTCGATGATAACAATGGGCAGGGCGGCGGCTCAGGTGGTGGCGGTTTTTATGGCTCGGGCGGCGGTTCAAATCCCAACTTTCAAAATTCTCAAGGCAATCAAGGTGGATATAACCAACAATCTAGCTAGAGTGGTCAGCAACAACAGCAAGGTGGATACTAGAGCAATCCGAAGCAGCTGAATAGTGGGCAATATCATGTGTTTACCACCAGTTTATGCAAACGAGACCAGAAGCTTCATAAGAGGGTTGTGAATGTTGTTGAGCCGGCAGTTCCTCGTTATTTGAGATGGTCTGAGCAGCCTATTCTATGGAGTAGGGAAGATCACCCTCCCGGGGTTGATAATCCAGATCACTTAGCCTTGGTGGTGGCCCCTCAGGTGGGTGGATATAAATTCACCAAGGTACTCATGGATGGAGGCAGCATCATCAACATCCTCTATTATGAGACCTTTCGTCGCATGAGGTTAACTGATAAAAGCCTTAAGTAGTCCAACACTGTCTTCCATGGCATCGTGCCCGGTAAATCGGCATATCCAGTTGGTAAGATCGAATTGGAGGTAGCCTTTGGGGATGAATATGACTCCAGGGCCGAGAAATTGATGTTTGAAGTAGTCAAGATCAAGAGCCCATATCATGCTCTGTTTGGGCGGCCGGCTTATGCCAAGTTCATGGCACGGCCGTGTTATGTGTATCTACAGCTCAAAATGCCATGTCATAAGGGAACCATCACAGTGCATGGAAGCCGGAAGGTAGCCTTAGAATGTGAAGAAGGCGACGCGGCCTATGCTGAGTCGGTCTATGCAACAGAAGAGTTAAAATTCTACAAGGACAACGTTGATCCGGCGGACATAAAGTCTTTGAAAAAGCCAACCACAGAGCATGAGCCGGTCATGAAGTTTAAGTCGGCCGATGATACTAAACTCGTTGATTTTGTTCCAGGCGACTCATCCAAGCAGTTCAGTATCAGTACTAATTTGGATCCTAAATAGGAAAGCACGCTCATCGAGTTCATCTGTGATAACCGGGACATCTTCGCATGGAAATCTTCTAACATGCCAGGTGTACCGAGAGAACTCGTTGAGCACACTCTTAATATTGATCCAAAGTTTAAGCTGGTCAAGCAGTTTCTTCGGCGGTTCAATGAGGAGAGGCGGAAGGCATTGGTGAGGAGGTAGCCCGACTCTTAGCAGCTGGGTTTATCATTGAAGTTTTTCATCTAGAGTGGTTGGCCAACTCGGTGCTTGTGCTTAAGAAAAATGGCACTTGGCGTATGTGTGTGGATTACACGGATTTAAACAAGGCTTGTCTAGTTGATCCTTTTGCTCTCCCTCGTATTGATCAAATCATTGATGCTACGATGGGTTGTGAGCGTTTGAATTTTTTGGATGCTTACTCTGGTTATCATCAGATCAAGATGGCAGTTAAGGAGCAGGAGAAGATGGTGTTCATTACTCCGTTTGGAGCCTTCTGCTATGTATTAATGCCTTTTGGGCTCAAGAGTGCCCAGGCGACTTATCAGCAATGTGTGCAGAATTGTCTTCATAATCAAATCGGGTGCAATGTTCATGCTTATGTGGATGACATAGTGGTGAAATCCAGTGAGAAGAAGACCTTGATCGATGATCTCAAGGAAACCTTTGACAATCTTCGAGTTTACAAGATGATGCTTAACCCGACCAAGTGTGTTTTTGGTGTGCCTGCAGGCAAGCTTTTGGGTTTTCTGGTTTCTAACAGGGGCATCAAGGCTAACCCGGAGAAGATCAAGGCCATCACCTCTCTGGCCAAACTAGCGTGTATCAATGACGTTCAGCGTTTGGCGGGTCGTATCACTGCTTTAAGCCGGTTCATAAGCCGGTTAGGTGAGAAGGCCATACCACTTTATCAAATGATGAAGAAGACAGATAACTTTGTCTAGAGTGATGCTGCCAATGCTGCTTTTGAAGATCTGAAGAGGCAGCTGGCTGAGCCGCCGGTTCTTGCTGCTCCCATTGATAAGGAGCCCTTGTTATTATATGTGGCTGCTAACGCATGCCATTAGCATGTCAATCGTGGTGGAGCGCAAGGACGCTGGCAAGGAACACCCGGTTCAACGGCTGGTTTACTACATCAGCGAGGTGCTTATTGAGTCCAAGCAATGGCATCCGCATTGGTAGAAGCTCATTTATGGGGTGTTCATGGCAAGCAGAAAGCTTAAGCAATACTTCCTGGGCCATCCCATCACTATGGTTAGTTTTGCTCATTTGGGGGATATCATTCAAAACAGAAAGGCCACAGGACGAGTCGCCAAGTGGGCCATTGAGCTTGGGCCTCATGGCTTAAAGTATGTCAAGTTACCTACAGAGGAGGACTTGGATATTCTGCATAACCCTTCTGTCAAGTTACCTACAGAGGAGGACTTGGATGTTCCTGACCCGGAAGCACAATTGGTGGCGGCTCTTCATGTCATCCCAGATTGGACAGTGCCATATTTGGCTTACATGACCAGGCGCGAGTTGCCTGGAGATGAAACCTTGGCCAGACAGATAACCCGGCAGTCTAAGTCTATGACGATTGTCAGTGGCGAGTTGCATCATCGCAGTGTTACAGGGGCGTTTCAGCATTGCGTCTCTCCTGAAGAAGGCCAGGAAATTCTGCGTGAGATTCATGAAGGGGATTGTGGTCATCACGCCAGGTCAAAATCCCTCGTGGCTAAGGCTTTCCGTCACGGATTCTATTGGCTGACGGCTCATGCTGATGCAGAAGACTTGGTCAGCAAATGTGATGGTTGTCAGAAGTTCTCAAGACGGGCTCATGTGCTGGCTCAAGAATTGAGGATGATTCCGATTACTTGGCCATTTGCAGTCTGGGGGCTTGACATGGTTGGGCCTTTCAAAAGGTTCAAAGATAAAAAGACCCACCTCTTGGTGGCAGTTGATAAATTTACAAAGTGGGTTGAGGTAGGGCCAGTCAGTAAGTGTGATGCAGCTACGGCGGTTCAGTTCATAAAGAAGGTGATATTTCGCTTTGGCTTTCCACACAGCATTATAACTGACAATGGCACTAATCTGTCTAAAGGCTCCATGGAAGAATTTTGTCAACGTGAGCATATTCGGGTTGATGTTTCATCAGTGGCACACCCCCAATCCAGTGGTCAAGATGAGAGAGCCAATCAGGAGATCTTGAAAGGCATTAAGCCCCGGCTTTTGGCCCCCCTGCAGCGGACGCCGGGTTGCTGGGTTGAGGAGTTACCCTCTGTGTTATGGAGCATCGACACTACTCCCAACAGATCTACGGGTTATACGCCTTTCTTCATGGTCTACGGAGCTGAGGCGGTTCTCCCTAGTGACATCCATCATGACTCGCCTCGCGTGGTGGCTTATGTTGAAGCAGACAATGAGCAGGCGCGTCAGGATGCACTTGACCTGTTAGATGAACAGCGTGACTTGGCAGCAGCTCGTTCGGCGATTTACCAACAGGACTTCCGCCGCTATCACAGCCGCCGGGTTAAGTCCAGAGCCTTTCAGGAAGGTGATTTGGTGCTCCGGCTCATCCAGGATCAAACTGATGCGCACAAGTTATCCCCACCTTGGGAAGGGCCCTGTGTGATCAGCAAGAACTTGAACAATGGGTCATATTACCTTATCGATGTTCGAGAGCGCAAAGACTCACGTAAATCGAAGGAGGAGACCCGCCGGCCGTGGAATATCGCTCATCTTCGGCCTTACTACACTTGAGCCATAGGCTCTCCTGATGTACATATTTTGACAATGTATATATTGTGATAAATAATAAAGCAGGACCTCTGTCCTTTTTTCCTTCTTGAAAGGTAAATTTGTCATTGTTATTATCATTATTATCTCACATGGTCACTTGGGGGCTGATCATATTTGATCCGTCTCAACCTGCTTGATCCGGCTTACAATCGTATTCGAATCTAGCCGTTAAAAATTATGATCACTAGGGGGCTTCCTGTTCAAACATAGGTCGTATTCGAACCAAAGAGAACATAGATGTCGGTACCCTTTTGATTGGCACACTGCCAAGCTCACTAGGGGGCTTCTTGATCGTATTCGAATCAGAGTCATTAAAAAACTCTCAAGGTCATTAGGGGGCTTCCTGTTCAAACATAGGTCGTATTTGAACCAAAGAGAACATAGCTGTCGGTACCCTCTTAATCGGCGCAACGCCAAAGCCACTGGGGGCTACATGATCATATTCGAATCCTAGCTTAACCCCTTTGGAACGGTTTATTGATCGTATTCGAATCAACAACCTTGAAATTTTTTATATTCTATTTTGGTTTAAGTTTTCTTTGGAAGCACCCTTTATTTGACTTGAGACTTTTCTGAGGTTTACAAGTATAAGTATGGTTATTTTTAACCCGGCTTAATATTGACTGACGAGTCGCCGATCTATGAGCATCATTATACCTTTGAAATTTTGGGTGTCCAAAGACTGGGTTATCACCCTTACCAACCGGGTCATATGAGCCGGCGGTGCAAATTTAAGAAGTCACAGGTGTAAGATCATAATTGTGTTTTTTCACAGCAAGCCCTTTTTAAGTTCTTGTTACCCGCCTGGCGGTAAGCTGCCAAGGGATCTTGTAGTCTGTTTTCATATGCAGGACAGTTAAAAAGGTCTGATCAAGCATACAGTAGGCAGATGAAAAGTAACACGGGTGGATATAACACGACAACTTAATGACGTTAAGCATTAAAACGTGCAAAATGGCACGGCCAAAATAAAGTTATTTCTATTCTATTACATGACTCCCTGAGTCCAAATGATTCACATTGTTTTTTCAGTACATCCTAGGTATGAGCCGCCATGACAGGTTAGCCTTCATGATTGGCCTAAAGCGTCCAGATTAGCCCTCTCCGCGTCTTCGTCCTGCTCCCTTTCCTGGAAGGTTGACGATGACCACTCAATGTTGTTCAAAGCTTCAAATTCAGCTTCATCATCAACTAGGCTGTCCGGGTCAACTTTAGGGGCGAAGGTGTGCTTACGGAGTGGGGGATCATACTGGTTACTTCACAATGAGGCGTTGGAATTCTCCGGTTTTCTTCATCATAACCCGCCTGGTATTTGGTAAGATCTACTTCATTCGCTATAAGGGTTGCCATGGGGCATATCTCCTTTACACAAGCAATGCAGTTGTTTTCTTGAAATGGGGTGACATCCTCCTTCAAGCTTAGGTAGCCAGTGGCAATGTCGGCCGGGTCTAACTCTGGTAGCCAATCCTTGGCCCGGCTTAAAGCATTTACCGCTCCGGCTCTTGCAGCTGACCTCCTCAGTTCATTGAACCGTTGAGGGAGCACGAAAAGCTTCTTCAAGACCTCTACCAGGAGGGTTGGCACTTCATTTGACAAAGCCACCATGGCTAATGCACGTTGAGACCCGGCATACAATTGTTCCACCAAAGTGTACACTGCCTTTAGTTTGATCAGCATGTCATGGTTCAAATTTGAGCTTCTGGGGCCTGCATAAACATGATCAAGTGAGTTAATTCCAGTTTTATGATCAACTGAAAGGCTTAAATATTTAAACACTTGCAGGGCAACTTACCAAAGATCGCTGAGACCATCTGAGAGACATGGCGCTTTAAACCAGTTAATTCACCGGTAGCTTCTTCCAGAGCCGCCTTTGCCTTTTTAGCTTGGTTAATCAATGCAGTCTTTTCATCAGCCCAGACTTTCTTTTCAATTTCAAATTCTTTCTTCAGTTTTTCTTGTTCAGAAATGCTGAATTTAAACTTGGTGTCAGCCTTTTGGATTTCCGTTTCTTGGGCTTCAAGGCATCTCTTCAAATCAGTCACCTCGGATTCGAGTTGGCTCGTGGTGGCCTATATAAATACAGAGTCAAAATCAAGCCAATTTTTATGTAATACTAAAGTCCCAAGTCTTTTGCCAGCAACAACACTTGGCACTTGGGGGCTAATGTTTACCGAAGAGTTTTATTTCCAGTGGCGGTTCATAAGACGGCGATTCATAAGAGTAAGTCCCAAGCATTTTGCAAGCAATAATACTTGACACTTGGGGGCTAATGCATATTGCTGTTCAAAGATCTGTAAGTATTTTTTATATATTAAGGACCAGCTCAACCATGTTGGTTAAGCCGCCCCTTGGGGACTATAGAGTAAGCCGGACTTCTTATATGTTTTATTCATCTATATTACTAATATCATTAAGTTTGTTTCTAAGTCTACAACATAAACATCATAAGTAGTAGACTTGGGGGCTAGCATAGTAAAGATTAATGAATAAGAGAGAAAGGGTTATACCTCGAATTTTTGGTGCATCTGCTTCACCATATCAATCTCGAGGTTCCGGCTGCTGTGCACTTGGCTCATATAGCCAGAAAAGATGTCTCCAATACTCATATGAGCATAGTTTGCAACATCCAGCTTGACCCGGCGGTGGTTCAGAAGTTCTTCCTTGGCGGGGCACTTGGCCAGCATAGTCGGTCTTCTCGGCTCAACAAAGCCAGTTCTGGTGATCTCAACATCAGTATTTTGAGGGTCATCAGTCCTGACTGGGCTAGGGGCTTCTGGGTTTTCTGATTCATCGGCGGCTCATTCAGTGGGTAGCTCAGTAGAGGGAGTTGGTAAGTCTTGAGCTGGCTCAGATGGCGGCTCATGAGCGGTCGAGTCCGGCACAACTGTTTCAAGGACCGGCTCAGTCACGACCGTGTCTTCAGCTGGCTTGCTTTTCCTAACCCTTTTGTTGGGCTTGGGTTGTCCACTACATCAAAATAAAGGTTAGTACAGATGCAAGGGATTAAAGTAAATACAAGATAAGCAGATTATCATACCCTGTTGCAGTCTTGAAAGCCGGCAGGTTGGATTGCAGTGAGTCGCCGGAGGAAGGGGAAGTGTCCTTGTAATCCGAGTCAGAAGAATTGAGAAGTTGACGAATGAGACCCGTCAAGGGATAAAAGATATTTAAAACAGAAGTGACCTCATTCCGGCGCTTCCTTGGGGTGTTTGGTAAGCCGGAGGAGAGCTCTGTGTTCTTGCTAGTCCGGTTCTGCCTCCGACTCTCGTGAATTTGCCGCTTCAAAAGCAATTGAGGATCGTGATGAGCTAAAGGATGAGAAAACCTTACTTTCCGGGTCACTCTGCGGATTTTCCGTCTTGGCAAATGCTCGGAGTCGGAGGAAAGGATAGTTACCTCATCAGCCTTGTTACGGCTTGCTCTTGTGTCCTCCTGTTGATAATCAATGTCAATAAGATGGTTAAAAAATGAGCCAAGGGAATCAAGGGCTACCTCCGACTCAGAAGAGTTTGCTAGCCGAAGCAGGTCAGAGGCGGTGGCCTTCTTGCCCTTCTTTTTGGCAGCTTCTTTCCTGGCGGCTTTCTTCTCTTTTCTAGCTTTCTTGGCAGCTTCATGGTCATATTTGACCTTCCAGAATTTATCACCCGCCTGCAAAGATTATCATATACATGAGTATGGGTGAAACATTAAAATATTAAAATAGTTATTTCACATGGGCGGTTTACCTTTGGAGCCGGGTTAGCTTTGCAGAAGGGGGCTAAGCCCACCTTACCATAGTCTGCCAGGCTTTCGTTCAGAAGGGACTTGGTCATATCGTCAATAACATCTTCAGGCAAGTCATCAGGACTGTGGCGCAGAGGGTCATGCTTTGTGCCAGTATAATCGCACATCAAGACGGGACAGCGGCTCAACGGGATGACCCGCCAGGCGAGCCAAACCTGGACCAGGTCGATGCCTGTCAACCCATTTCCCAGAAGAGCCTTGATCTTAGCCAAAGTGGGGGCAAGTGATTTACGTTCGGCGGCTGTAATCTTGTTAGGCAGATGATGGTTGGGTCCAAGACGAAGAGCACGAAAGCCGGGCAGAGGGTTTTCACCAGCCGGAGAGGTATCTTTGCAGTAAAACCACGTCATATTCCAATCTTTGGGGTGGCTCGGCGGGTTGGCGTAAGGAAAGATCACATCCCCACGGCGCTGGATTGAGACACCGCCAAGCTCTAATCTCTGACCGCTAGCACATTCATTCTAGCGGTTCAAATAAAACAGTTCTCTGAAAAGCAGCAGACTGCGTTCTTCTCCAAGGTATACTTCACTCAATACTTGGAAGTTGCAGATATTAGACACGGAATTGGGTCTGATGTCTTGTGGGTGAAGATCAAAGAAATTTAGCACGTCTCTAAAGAATTTTGAGCCAGAAGGAGTGAAACCCCGGTTCATATGATCTATGAAAACAACAACCTCTCCATCTTTGGGTTGAGGAAATTCCTCCTCCGGGTCAGGAGCACGATAAGGCATGACTTCTTTTTTCGGCAGATAGCCGGTCTTCACAAAGTCATCCAAGGTGTTGTTAGTGACAATGGATTTAACCCAGTTGCAGGAAGTAGGTGCCTTTGGTGCCATTCTGATTCAAAGTCTAATACAAAGTAAAAGTGCCGGTTCAAATTTAAGCCGGGCAGGAAAAAATATTACTGTACTTATTCAAGATGGCGGCTTACGAAGGGGCCTAATAGTATAAGGATAATCATGTCATGGTTATTTAAGCCGCCATAGGCTCTATAAGCCGCCAAGACTATTTAAACCGCCAAGGGTGGTTCAAGTTATTAATTGAGCATTGTCTCCTTAAAGCCGGTGATCAGAGTCCCCATGGCTAGATAAATCTAACAAGTGCAGATTTTGCCTAAGTGTTGCATAAACAGGTTTCACAATTTGCAGCTGTTATTTTGGATCAAACAGATGTTCAGAAAAGAAAATTTTCTAGACCTAAAACATGGCGCAGAAGAGTTCATGCGCTATAATGGGGATTTTCTTACACGGAAAGGAGATCTACTAGTACCCAAAATGGATGTGGAACACGTACCACATAAGATCTATGGTATTTGTGGATCAAAAGAAGCCATAACAGATGGAACACAAGAACTAAGATGAACTTCGCACAGTACAAAAGAACACGCTAGCCCTAGCACCGATCTATGGTGCAGAAAGGGGAAAACTTACTGGAAGAGATTCGTTGCGGAAGGGCGCCGCTGTTTTCTGGTCAAGATCACGTTGATGCAGTGGCCAAAGCCAACGGAGACGAGATGCACTGCGGCGATGGCGGCGGAGCTCTAGTGGAAGATGGGGGCGAGAGGAAGAAGACGCGAACGGAAGAATGAGGAAGACCTAGTCGGGTCTATTTATAAAGAAGGACCATTAAAAGAGCGCGAAAAATGAGGAGGCCGAAAATATAAGTTATCTAACTACGGGGGCGCCTCAATTTTTGGGATGGTCATCAAGACAAAGATCCATTGGGATGCATTGAAGAAAATGTGCTTTTATGGCAGGTGACATCATGGCGGGTTACCACAAATCCAGATGATGATGTCATGGCGGGTTACAAAATTTTTATAATAGCAGAAGATTTTTCTTAAGTGTCGAAGATTGACATGAACTAGTCCAAATCAATCTGGGGCCTAATATTGCAATTGGTATGAACCGCCCAGGAGGGGCCGGGTTATACTTACAAATATTATTGAAGCCCAAGACCCAGGATAGAGATGGCAGTTCAGTTGAGGGCCCAAATCCCGGAGGCAGCTTAAGGCCCATAGAGATAAACCGCCATATATACATGACTTGTATTGTAAGGCAAGAATAGTTAAGAGACCGAGCCGGACACTGTTTATGAGCCGGCCGGGACTCTGTAGAGCCGCTGGGCATCGACCTCTATATATAAAAGGACGACCCGGCGGCGGTTCAGGGCAAGTAAGATCAACTCGAGAGCTAGGTCAAGCGATTCGCTCCCTGGTTATCGAGACATAAGCAATCCCACTCAAAACTGGATTGTAAGCTTTTACCTTCACCGTAAGGGGCCGAACCAGTATAAACCTCATGTCCTTTGTCCCGATTAACCCCTTTAAGCTTCCTAGTTGCGATTGCTCCACGACTAAGTCCTTTCGCTAGGACATCTGCCGTGACAATTCCATGACATCAAGTGAATCAATATGATACCCCATTGTCACCTCAAGTATTCATACCACAAGACATACATCATGTGTTCTTAGATCTGAACATTCAATCCGACAAGACAAAACTTCAAAGGGTAAAGATTCAATTCATCACAACAAGAGTAGAGAGGGGAGAAATATCATATGATCCATCTATGTTAACCAATCCCATGATATATCAAGATCGTGACATCTCAAGATCACGAGAGAGAGAAAGGGAGAGAGAGAGAGAGAGATTAAACACATAGCTACTGGTACAAACCCTCAGCCCCGAGGGTGGACTACTCCCTCCTCATCGTGGTGGCCACCGGGATGATGAAGATGGCCACCGGTGATGATCTCCCCCTCGACAGGGTGCCGGAATGGGCTCCCGATTGGTTTCCGGTGGCTACAGAGGCTTGCGGTGGAGGGACTTCCGATCTAGGGTCTTCGTGAGGGTTTTTGGAATATTTGAGAATTTATAGGGTGAAGAGGGGGTGCGGGAGGCCATCGAGGTGGGCACAACCCACCGGGGTGCGCCTGGGGGCCCAGGCGCGCCCTGGTGGGTTGTGCTCCCCTTGGGGAACCCCCAGGTGCTGCTCCAGCCCATTGGTAGTCTTTTGGTCCATCAAAAATCCACAAAAAGTTTCGCGGTGTTTGGACTCAATTTGATATTGATTTCCCGCGATGTAATAAACAAGCAAAAAACAACAACTGACACTGGGCACTGGGTCAATAGGTTAGTCCCAAAAAATGATATAAAGTTGCTATAAAATGATTGTAAAACATCAAAGAATGATAATATAACAACATGAATACTTCATAAATTATAGATACGTTGGAGACGTATCAGCATCCCCAAGCTTAATTCCTACTCGTCCTCGAGTAGGTAAGTGATAAAAGAAATAATTTATGAAGTGTGAATGCTAGCAAAGTGCATAAGTTTGATCAATGATAATTTCAATCACTTTTCCTAGCATCATAACATCAACTCTTTCTCATAAAACTTTTCATGTTAAAGTAGCAACCAATTCACATGTTAAGGTTCAAATAGTGAATTCTCTTGAAACTCAAAAACCTATATTCTTAGTCACCAAACAATTACAATTCAACTTATTCAATAGAGTCCAAGTAAGAGCTCCACATACTCAACCATCATATAGTCTTCTATGATTGCTAACACTCACCGCATACACATGAGCAAAACGTTTCAACCGGACACATAGAAAGATAGGGGCTAACACTCCCAACGTATTCACCTAAATGGTGATGTCAACAATAATAACTCATGCTACCCATATCCAACTGGATATATGTGCCTATATCTTTCCTCACCATATGATGCTTGCCAAAAGAGAAAAATAAAAAGTAATAGAGAGAAAAATTTGACTCTTGCATGAAAGTAAATACATAAAAGTAAATATAGGCCCTTCATAGAGGGAAGCAGAGGTTGCCATGCGCTTATTTGTTTGTATGCTCAACCCCTTAGTGCAAAAGAACGTCATGTTATATTGCCCCTTGTGATGGCAACCTTTATTATGCAGTCTGTCGCTTTTATTCTTTACCATCACAAGTTCATACAACGCTCAATTTTATCTTACACTAAATGATCTCACATTTTTAGAAGCAATTTTTATTGCCTTATTGCACCGATGACAACCTACTTGAAGGATGATCTTACTCAATCCTTAGGTAGGTATGGTGGACTCTTGAGAATAAGATTTGGGTTTAAGGGTTTTTGGATGCACAAGTAGTATCTCTACTTGGTGCGGAATTTTTGGCTAGCAAAGATGGGGGGCAAGTACCACATGTTGAAGGATCTATGACAATATAACTTCTATGTGAATATGAACAAACATAAATAATTACGTTGTCTTCCTTGTCCAACATCAACAATTTTGGCATATAATATTTTGATGGGGGCTCACAATCACAAAAGATTTCCAAGATAGTGTATTTGCATGTGAAAGTTCTCTTCCTTATAGCAATCATTCAGGAATTGCTTGTATGACCAATATTGTGATTGTCAAGCCTCAAAAGATTTCACTTTCTAAACCCAATGTCAATCTACCACTAGGCATGATATGAACATATAATTTCAACTTCATTACATTCAATTTATTCAACAATTTACTCATAGGATATAAGTGAAGCACAAGAGTAAATGACAAACTACTCCAAAAAGATATAAGTGAAGATCATGCGAGTAGTTATGTAAATGGGTAGCTAATTTTGGATTCTCTCTTATTTAAAAACTTTCAGATCTAAGTATTTTATTAACATAGCATGCAAAACAAAAAAAATCACATTCCAAGCATAGCACAACTCATGTGAAGAAGCAAAAACTTAGGCTCAACCAATATTAACCGATAATTGTTGAGGAAGAAAGGTGGGATGCCTACCGGGGCATCCCCAATCTTAGATGCTTGAGACTTTTTGAATATTAGCTTGGGATTCCTTGTGCATCCCCAAGCTTGAGCTTTTGTGTCTCATTAATTCCTCTTATATCACGGTTTCCCTAAATCTCAAAAACTTCATCCACAAAAAACTCAACAAGAACTCGTGAGATAAGTTAGTATAAATCATTGCAAAACCTTATCATTCTCTACTATAGCAAATCACTAAAATTATTATTTGATAAACGTCTCTGCATATTTAATACTCCTATCCTCAGATAGATTCATTAAACAAGCAAACATATGCAAAGAAAGCAAACATAACAGCAATCTGCCAAAACAATACAGTCTGTAAAGAATGCAAGAGTATCAATACTTCCCTAACTCCAAAAGTTATGAAAATTTACCACACTGTAGAAACTTTATCAGAGCTTATTCTGCAAATAGTTTCAACATTTTATCACATTCTGAATTTTCTTGGGAATTTTTGCAACATCGAGAAACTTTCTGTTTTGAAACAACAACTCACATACTTGCAAGATAAGCATGGCAAAGGCTATCATTGCCAATTTTATTGAAATAAAATATGCAAAACATTATTCTAAATAACAGCAAGCGAATTCTAACAAAATAAAATGATGCCCCAAGAAAAACACATATCATGTGATGAATGAAAACATAGCTCCAAGTGAGGTTACCGATAATGTTGAAGACGAAAGAGGGGATGCCTTCTGGGGCATCCCCAAGCTTAGTTTCTTGGATCTTCCTTGAATATTACCTTGTGCCTGAGCATCCCCAATCTTAGGGTCTTGTCACTTCTTATTCTCCTCATATCGTCATCTCACCCAAAACATGAAAACTTCAATCACACAAAACTTAACGGAACTTTGTGAGATAGGCTATTATGATAAAGAGCAAACCATTTCACTTTGGTACTGTCAAAGACGAGATTCATAATTGTTTCCACACAATGCCTACTGTAGCATATCATTTCCACAATTTATATTGAGCAATAAGCCATAGAAACTAGGAAACAAGCAAATATGCATTGAAAATAGAATCTGTCAAAAACAGAACAGTCTATATTAATCTGTACTCCAACCATACTTCTGCTACTCCAAAATTATTAAAAATTAGGAAAACATGAGAAATTTGTTTATTAATCTTCTGCAAAAATAATAAACTCAAAAGTACTCTTCTGTTAAAACTGGGAATTATTTTCGTGAGCACAAATGTTTCTGTTTTTCAGCAAGATCAAATCAACTATCACCCAAACTATCCCAAAGGCTTTACTTGGCACTTTATTGAAACAAAAGCAATAAAACATGATTAATATAGTAGAATAATCATGTGACACACAAAAGAAGTAGGTGTAAGTGTTGGTTTGTCTCCCAACAAGCGCTTTTATTTAATGCCTTTTAGCTAGGCATGATGATTTCAATGATGCTCGCATAGAAATAAAGAATTGAAACATAACAAGAGCACTATGAATCATAAGTTCCTCTCTCATAATAATTTTCAGTAGCATCATGAATAGATTCATCCATATAACCATCACATGAAGCATTCTTTTCATGATCCAAAAGCATCGAAGATTTATCACTCTTTATGGCATACATGTCATCATAATAATCATCATAGATAGCAACATTATTGTCATCATTGTCAATTGAAACCTTTTCCAAAATAGTGGATGTATCACTAAATAAAGTCATGACCTCTCCAATCCACTTTCATCAATATTGTAATAAGATTCAACACCCTACAAAAAAGTGGGATCACTACTACCTAGAGTTGACACTCTTCCAAACCTACTTTCATCATTGTAACCATCATAAATAGGAGGCATGCTATCATCATAATAAACTTTCTTATCGAAAGTAGAGGGAATCAAAGGATCATATTCATTATGCAAAGCATCCCCAAGCTTGGGACAAGCATTATTTTTAGCAAATAAAGCTTCAAACATTTCATACTCATCAAAGATAGCATCCCCAAGCTTGTGGTTTTGCATATCATCATAATCATTCTTATCAATAGAATGAATGGCACTAATAGTATAGCAAACATTATTAACATATTCTTCCAAGCAAGTGCCAAAAAAAATTTCAAGATCATAAAATACATCATTGTCTTCCCAAGCATAATCATTATAACAAGTATTATGCATCACAAAATCATACTCAATATCATCATCTTCCATTAACATATTTGATTCACTTTCATGAGGCACAATGGTGATAGGAGAAATATTACTTGGGAGAGTTACCTTTTTACGTCTACTTTTTCTTCTTTTCTTTTTCTTCTTCACCACCTCACATGAGGGTTTAATCAATTTTTTCGAGCTTCTTGTTGAAGAGATTGATTGAATAGGAAGCTCCTCCTCGTTACCTGATTCATCATAATAAACACTAGGAGGGTATTGGGAAATATTTTCCATTTCATTAGTACTCTCTTCATACTCTATTTGTTTTCTTGTCTTTAGATAGTTGGCAATATAAGGATTCTCAATGCAATTTACTGCACAAAACATATAAATTTCCTCTAGTCAAAATCAAGAAATCTATTGAGATTAAATTTTGGAATACCCTTAGTTATACATTTCATTTCTTCATACCCCAAAAGAAGACTAAGCTCTTTCTGATGCTCAAGGGTAATCAAGTTATCACAATTTTTGGACACGATTCGATCATGAAACAAATAGCATTGGAGATTTAAATGACCACGTTCATTGCAAAGTTCACAAGGGTGGCAAAAAAAATTAAATCTTTCAGCACAATCATCTAGCCTCTCTTGCAACATTTTCGTTTCTAAATATTTATGCTTCTTACAAAATCTATCTTCCCTTTTTGGTATGCTTTTGCACTCCCAATTCACTAGACAAAAATTGACATTCTTATAGGAGACTTCATTATCCATGACCAATGCAATCATCATTAACATCATGGATATTGAAAGAATTTATACTAGCAATATTGCAAGCATGCCCATCATCCAATGTTTTTGTGCCATAAATTTTGTTGAATTCTTTTTCTAGCAATTGAGCACAATTATTGGAATCCTTATTCTCAAGATAGCCATTATAAATATAAAGAACAACCTTAGGTAACCTAATCTCCATTTTTTAAATTTTCTTTTTATAAACCAAACTAGTGATAAAACAAGAAACTAAAAGATCCGATTGCAAGATCTAAAGATATACCTTCAAGCACTCACCTCCTCGGCAACGGTGCCAGAAAAGAGCTTGATGTCTACTATGCAACTTTATTCTTGTAGACTCGTGTTGGGCCTCCAAGCGTAGAGTTTTCTAGGAAAATAGCAATTTTGCCTCAAGTGGATGACCTAAGGCTTATCAATCCATGGGAGGCGTAGGATGAAGATAGTCTCTCTCAAGAAACCCAACAATCAAATATAAAAAATCTCTTGTGTCCCCAACATACCCAATACAATGACAAATTGTATAGGTGCATTAGTTCGGCGAAGAGATGGTGATAAAAGTGTAGTATGGATAGTATATATGAGTTTTTGTAGTGCAAACAATAAAAAATAGCAAGGTAGTAAATAGTACAACAGAGCACAAACGGTATTGCAATGATGGAAAATAAGGCCTAGGGTGCATACTTTCACTAGTGCAATCTCTCAACAATGCTAACATAGTTGGATCATATGATTATCCCTCAAAGTGCAAAGAATCACTCCTGAGTTCCTATTAGCGGAGAACAAAATATAGAAATTGTTCGTAGGGTACAAAACCACCACAAAGACAATCTATCCTAGAGTTCGTACTAAAATAACACAAAGCTATTCTTTCTAATTCAATCTAACCAAGAGTTCGTACTAAAATAACACCATATGACACACATCAACCAACTCTAATGTCACCTAGATACTCCAATGTCACCACAAGTATCCATGAGTTAATTATAGGATATGCATCAAACAACTTCATGATCATAATATTCAATCCACACAAAGAACTACAAGGAGACCCCAAAGTTTCTATCAGAGAAAAGATAATAAAAACGTGCATCAACCCCTATGCATAGATTACCCCAATGTCACCTCGGGAATCCGCAAGTTGAGTTCCATAACATACATCAAGTGAATCAATATGATACCCCATTGTCACCTCAAGTATTCATACTGCAAGACATACATCATGTGTTCTCAGATCTGAACATTCAATCTGACAATACGAAACTTCAATGGGTAAATATTTAATTCATCACAACAAGAGTAGAGAGGGGAGAAACATCGTATGATCCATCTACGTTAACAAAGCCCATGATATGTCAAGATCGTGACATCTCAAGATCACGAGAGAGAGAGAAATTAAACAGATAGCTACTAGTACAAACCCTCAGCCCCGAGGGTGGACTAGTCCCTTCTCATCATGGTGGCCGCCGGGATGATGAAGATGGCCATCGGTGATGATCTCCCCCTCCAGCAGGGTGCCGGGACAGGCTCCCGATTGGATTTCGATGGCTACAGAGGCTTGTGGCGGTGGAGCTTCTGATCTAGGGTCTCCGTGATGGTTTTTGGAATTTTTGATAATTTATAGGGCGAAGAGGGGGTGCAGGAGGCCACCGAGGTGGGCACAACCCACCGGGGGGGCGCCTGGGGACCCAGGTGCGCCCTGGTGGGTTGTGCCCCCCTCGGGGCACCTCCCCAGGTGCTGCTCTGGCCCATTGGTAGTCTTCTGGTCCATAAAAAATCCAGAAAAAGTTTCACTCTGTTTGGACTCCGTTTGATATTGATTTCCTGCGATGTAAAAAACAAGCAAAAAACAACAACTAGCACTAGGCACTGGGTCAATAGGTTAGTCCCAAAAAATGATATAAAGTTGCTATAAAACGAATGCAAAACATCCAAGAATGATAATATAACAACATGAATATTTCATCAATTATAGATACGTTTGAGACGTATGATACGTCTCCAATGTATCTATAATTTATGAAGCATTCATGCTATTATATTATCTGTTTTGGATGTTTATGGGCTTGATTATACACATTTATATTGTTTTTGGGACTAACCTATTAACCGGAGGCCCAGCCCAAATTGTTGTTTTCTTGCCTATTTCAGTGTTTTGAAGAAAAGGAATATCAAACGGAGTCGAAACGGAATGAAACCTTCGGGAGAGTTATTTTTGGAACGGAAGCAATCCAGGAGCTTGGAGTACACGTAAGGGAAGCAACGAGGAAGCCACGAGGCAGGGAGGCGCGCCCTACCCCCCTGGGCGCGCCCCCACCCTCCCGCGTCCCCTTGATGTATCGCGAGCTTTGTTATTATAGTTGGATCTTATGATGTTTCTCCCCCTCTACTCTCTTGTGATGAATTGAGTTTTCCCTTTGAAGTTATCTTATTGGATTGAGTCTTTAAGGATTTGAGAGCACATGATGTATGTCTTGCCGTGCTTATCTGTGGTGACAATGGGATATTCACGTGATCTACTTGATGTATGTTTTGGTGATCAACTTGCGGGTTCAGTGACCTTGTGAACTTATGCATAGGGGTTGGCACACGTTTTCATCTTGACTCTCCGGTAAAAACTTTGGGGCACTCTTTGAAGTTCTTTGTGTTGGTTGAATAGATGAATCTGAGATTGGGTGATGCATATCGTATAATCATGCCCACAGATACTTGAGGTGACAATGGAGTATCTAGGTGACATTAGGGTTTTGCTTGATTTCTCTCTTAAGGTGTTATTGTAGTACGAACTCTATGATAGATCGAACGGGAAGAATAGCTTCGTGTTATTTTACTACGGACTCTTGAATAGATCGATCAGAAAGGATAACTTTGAGGTGGTTTCGTACCCTACCATAATCTCTTCGTTTGTTCTCCGCTATTAGTGGCTTTGGAGTGACTCTTTGTTGCATGTTGAGGGATAGTTATATGATCCAGTTATGTTATTATTGTTTCGAGAACTTGCACTAGTGAAAGTATGAACCTTAGGCCTTGTTTCCTGCCATTGCAATACCATTTACGCTCACTTTTGTCATTAGTTACCTTGCTGTTTTTATATTTTCAGATTACAAATACCTATATCTACCATTCATATTGCACTTGTATCACCATCTCTTCGCCGAACTAGTGCACCTATACAATTTACCATTGCATTTGGTGTGTTGGGGACACAAGAGACTCTTTGTTATTTGGTTGTAGGGTTGTTTGAGAGAGACCATCTTCATCCTACGCCTCCCACGAATTTATAAACCTTAGGTCATCCACTTGAGGGAGATTTGCTACTGTCCTACAAACCTTTGCACTTGGAGGCCCAACAACGTCTACAAGAAGAAGGTTGCATAGTAGACATCAACGTATCACCCTCCACCCCCATCTCCATTTGTGAGAGAGCCATCAGAATGTGCCTACACTTCCACTACTCATTTTCTGAGAGAGAACCACCTACTCATGTGTTCAGACTAAGATATACCAATCCTACCACACAAATCTTGATCTCTAGCCTTCTCCAAGTTGCTTCCCACTCAAATCATCTTCCACCATATCCAAATCTGTGAGAGAGAGTTGAGTGTTGGGGAGACTATCATTTGAAGCACAAGGGCAAGGAGTTCATCATCAAAACACCATCTATTACCTTTTGGAGATTGGTGTCTCCTAGATTAGTTAGGTGTCGCTTGGGAGCCTCCAATAAGATTGTGGAGTTGAACCGAGAAGTTTGTAAGGGCAAGGAGATCGCCTACTTCGTGAAGATCTACCTGAGTGGGGAAAGTCCTTCGTGGGCGACATCCATGGTGGGATAGACAAGGTTGCTTCTTCGTGGACCCTTCGTGGACTCGCGCAACCATTACCCTTCGCGGGTTGAAGTCTCCATCAACATGGACATACAATAGCATCACATATCAGAACCACGCCAAAAATCTCCGTGTCTTAAATTGCGTTTGCACACTCCAATCCCATCCCTTACTTTCTTGCGACTTGCATGCTTTACTCTTTCTACTGCTCATACTAATGCCATGCTTGCTTGAAATGTATTGTGAATGTTTAAACTTGTGTTAAAACTCTATCTCAACTTGAAGAAATAAAAAACTACCACTTTTACTTGTTGAGGGTCTAATCACCCCCTCTAGGCCCCTCTTCTCGATCCTCTCAATTGGTATAAGAGCTTTGGTATCCATTGCTTTGGTTTAGTCACCATTGGAGGAAGATGGATGAGTCTACGATTGTGAGTATTGGACGTAGAGTACCTACACTTGATGGAGAGTTTTATAGTGCTTGGAAAAATGAGATGCTTGAGATTTTTAATGAATATAATTTTAACAAGTACATTGTTAGTCCTTGTGTACCCACTATTGATCCCTTGCATCCTACCCCCGATGAGTATCTTGACATGACCCACAATCTTAGAACTATCAATCTTATCATTAGAGGATTGCCTAGAAATTTGCTTATATGCTTGCCTACATTTGATTGTGCTTATACTATATGGAGATATCTTGAGGAATGATTTCCAAACTATTGCTTAAAAAATCTAGATGACCTACAAAAGTCCATTTCTTTTCATAAAATGAATTCGAGTGATCCTAAATTTGATGATTGTCTATATGAACTTCATGACCTTATGCGTGCCAAAGGAGATGTTGAAGTCATTAGTAGAATCATCTCACAAGTCATTGGAATCCATAAAGATGCATATTTCTATGGCCATACATCTAATGAATCACCTTCTCTAGGGGATTATCATTCGGATGATGATGTTGAACATGGATACTATGAGGAGGAGGATGATGGTGACTTTGTCTTAATGAGTCCATGAGACACTTCGGTATTATGGCTAACCTTCATGGTTATATGGCAGGAGGAAAGGAATGGGTTCTTGATAGTGGATGTACTGATCATATGACCGGAGACAAAGATATGTTTCGAGAGCTTGCTGAAAACGACGGTCGCCGTAAGTATGTCACTTTTGGTGACAACTCCAAGGGTAAAGTAGTCGTCCTCGGTAAGGTGGCCATCTCCCATGATAGCTCTATTCAAAATGTTATGTTTTTTGAATCTCTTGGCTACAATTTACTTTTCGTATCTAGACTAGCTGACTTCGGTTTCAATGTTCTATTTACTGAAGTAGATTTCCAAGTGTTTTGAAGAGATAATCATAATATGGTCTTTACCGGTATTCATAGAGGTGATCCATAGATAGTTGATTTCACTAAGAGAGCTCAACCTCGAACTTGCTTAATTGCTAAATCTTCTAAAGGTTGGTTGTGGCATAGAAGGTTAGGTTACGTGGGCATGCAAAATCTTGATAAGCTTATTAAAGGTGATCGTATCCTTGGTTTTAAAGATGTCATATTTGACAAGGATAGACTTTGCAGTGCTTGTCAAGCAGGAAAACAAGTTGGAGGAAGTCATCCCGTGAAGAACTCATGATCACGAGAAGACCGCTTGAGCTACTTCCCATGGATCTTATGGTCCCAATGCCTACAAGAGTCTCGATGGTAACTCGTTCGGTTTAGTTATTGTTGATGATTTTTCTAGATTTACGTGGGTGTTCTTTGTTGATGATAAATCGCAAGTTCAAAAGATCTTCAAGAACTTTGCTAGGAAGGCCCAAAATCAATTTGAAGTGAAGATCAAGAAGGTTCAAAGCGACAATGGAACGAAGTTCAAGAACGCCAATGTGGATACCTTTCTTGACGAAGAAGGGATTTCACATGAGTTCTCGGCTACGTACACACCTTAACAAAATGGAGTTGTTGAGAGGAAGAACCGGACACTTATTGAGATGGTGAGAACAATGCTTGATGAGTACAAGATGCCTAGACACTTTTGGGCAGAAGCGGTTGAGACAACTTGTCATGCTACAAATCGACTATACCTTCACAAGCTTCTCGGCAAGATGGCATACGAGCTTCTCACCGGCAACAAACCCCAAGTTGGATACTTTCGAGTGTTTGGCTTAAAGTGCTACATTCTTGATAAACATCATCCTTCAAAATTTGCCCCTAAATCTCATGAAGGTTTCCTACCCTGTTATGGCTCAAACTCTCACACTTATCGTGTGTACAACAATTTCACTCGAAAGGTTGAAGAGATGGTAGATGTGAAGTTTGATGAATCTAACGGCTCGCAAGTAGAGCAATTGCCAATTGATGTAGGAGACAAAGATCCTTCGGAAGCAATTCAAGACTTGTCTATTGGCAAGATTCGCCCAACGAAGGTGAAGGAGAGTACTTCGTCCATTCAAATGGAAGCCTCAACTACATATCAAGGTGAACCACAAGTTGACTTGGAGGCATCCACAAGTGGAACACGTCAAGACGAAGGAAATGAGGAAGTACAATAAGATGATCCACCTCAACCTCCTTCTCCACCTCCACAAGTTAATGACAATGCCAACGACAGTGAAGAAGAAGATGATGACGTTGTTCCACCCTGACCGAAAAAAAAGCTATCATGAGTTAGAGGAAGAATCTCAGGAGATCACCCCGTCAAACAAATCTTCGATGACATTCAAACCGGGAGAATCACTTGCTCTAAAACTCTCCTGGCTAACTTTTGTGAACATTACTCATTCATCTCAAGTGTTGAACCTATGAAGGTAGAAGAAGCTCTAGAAGATCCGGATTGGGTGAACGCTATGCATGAGGAGCGACATAATTTCAAGAGCAATCAAGTGTGGACATTGGTAGAGAATCCCGACGACAAACACAATGTCATTGGAACCAAATGGGTGTTTCGGAACAAGCAAAATGAGGATGAACAAGTTGTACGCAACAAGGTCCATCTCATCGCCCAAGTCTACACTCAAGTCAAAGGTATGGACTATGGTGAGACATATGCCCCCGTTGCTAGACTTGAGTCCATACGCATATTACTTGCTTATGCCAATCACCATGATATCACTTTATACCAAATGGACATTAAACATGCAATTCTAAATGGTGAAATTGATGAGGAAATCTATGTTAAACAACCTCCCAGCTTTGTTAATCCCAAGAAACGCGATCACGTTTACAAACTTCACAAAGTTCTTTATGGTCTTAAACAAGCTCCTAGAGCATGGTATAAATGCCTGACCAAGTTTCTTATTGAAAAAGGCTTTGAAATTGGGAAGATTGATTCTAGACATTTTACGAAAAGGGTTAATGGTGAACTATTTGTGTGCCAAATTTGTGTTGATGATATTTTATTTGGATCGACTAACCCCCATTTTAATGAAAAGTTTGGAAGGCTAATGTCAGAGATGAGATGTCTATGATGAGTGAACTCAAGTTTTTGCTTGGTTTGCAAATCAAGCAAACTAAGGAAGGTACCTTTGTTTCTCAAACAAAGTATACCAAAGATCTTTTCACGAAGTTCAACATGCAAGAAAGCAAAGGTATGAATGTTGGGGAACATAGCAGAAATTCAAAATTTTCTACGCGTCACCAAGATTAATCTATGGAGATTCTAGCAACAAGAGAGGGAGAGGATGAGCATTTTCATACCCTTGAAGATCGCGATGCGGAAGCGTTACAAGAACGCGGATGAGGGAGTCGTACTCGCGGCGATTCAAATCGCGGAATATCCGATCTAACACCGAACGGACGGCGCCTCTGCGTTCAACACACGTACAGCCCGGGGACGTCTCCTCCTTCTTGATCCAGCAAGGGGAGAGGAGAAGTTGAGGGAGAGCTCCGGCAGCACGACGGCGTGGTGGTGGAGCTTGCAGTTCTCCGGCAGGGCTTCGCCAAGCACTACCGAGGAGGAGGTGGAGTTAGAGAGGGGGAGGGCTGCGCCAGGGGCAAGGGTGAAGCTCCCATGCGCCTCCCACTACATATAGGGGTGGAGGGGGCTGGTTTCTTTCCCTCCAAGTCCATTGGGGCGTTGGCAAAGGTGGGAGGAAAGAAATCCCATCATTTCCTTCCCCACTGATTGTTATCCCCCCTTTTTAGGGATCTTGATCTTATCCCTTCAGGATATGATCTTATTCCTTCTAAGGGGGGATCTTGGTGCTCCTTGAACAGGGGTGTGGGACCTTTCCCCCACTACCCACGTTCATGTGGGTCCCCCCATGCAGGTGGGCCCCACTTCAGAACCTTCTAGAACCTTCCCGGTACAATACCGAAAAATCTCGAACATTTTCCGGTGGCCAAAATAGGACTTCCCATATATAAATCTTTACCTCCGGACCATTTCGGAACTCCTCATGACGTCCGGGATCTCATCCGGGACTCTGAACAACATTTGGTAACTGCACACTAATTCTCATAACAACTCTAGCATCACCGAGCCTTAAGTGTGTAGACCCTACGGGTTCGGGAATCATGCAGACATGACCGAGACAGCTCTCTGGCCAATAACCAACAGCGGGATCTGGATACCCATGTTGGCTCCCACATGTTCCACGATGATCTCATCGGATGAACCACGATGTCAAGGATTCAAGCAATCCCGTATACAATTCCCTTTGTCAATCGGTACGTTACTTGCCCGAGATTCGATCATCGGTATCCCAATACCTCGTTCAATCTCGTTACCGGCAAGTCACTTTACTCGTTCCGTAATGCATGATCCTGTGACTAACTACTTAGTCACATTGAGCTCATTATGATGATGCATTACCGAGTGGGCCCAGAGATACCTCTCCATCATACGGAGTGACAAATCCCAGTCTCGATTCGTGCCAACCCAACAGACACTTTCGGAGATACCTGTAGTGCACCTTTATAGCCACCCAGTTACGTTGTGACGTTTGGTACACCCAAAGCACTCCTACGGTATCCGAGAGTTACACAATCTCATGGTCTAAGGAAATGATACTTGACATTAGAAAAGCTTTAGAAAACGAACTACACGATCTTGTGCTATGCTTAGGATTGGGTCTTGTCCATCACATCATTCTCCTAATGATGTGATCCCGTTATCAATGACATCCAATGTCCATGGTCAGGAAACCATGACCATCTATTGATCAACGAGCTAGTCAACTAGAGGCTCACTAGGGACATGTTGTGGTCTATGTATTCACACATGTATTGCGGTTTCCGGTCAATACAATTATAGCATGAATAATAGACAATTATCATGAACAAGGAGATACAATAATAACCATTTTATTATTGCCTCTAGGGCATATTTCCAACAATGAAAACACCCATGCCTACTAGTGGACATCTTGACTTGACTAAGGATGGCAAATCAGTTGACCAAAAGGTTTACCGCTCTATGATTGGTTCATTGTTATATCTATGTGCCTCTCATCCCAATATTATGCTAAGTGTGTGCATGTGTGCACGATACCAAGCGGCCCCGAAAAAATGTCATCTTAAGGCTGTGAAAAGGATAGTGAGCTATTTAATTCATACACCAAACTTTGGCATTTGGTATCCTAAGAGGTCCTCCTTTGATCTTGTTGGTTACTCCAATTCGGACTATGCCAGTGAAAAGGTTGATAGCAAGTCCACTTCGGGTACTTGTCAATTTCTTGGTATATCCCTTGTGTCTTGGTCCTCCAAGAAACAAAACTCGGTATCCTTATCCACCGCCGAAGCGGAATACATTGTCGCCGGACCATGTTGTGCTCAGTTACTTTGGATGACCCAAACTCTTAAGGATTATGGGATACATGTGAAACATGTTCCATTGCTTTGGGATAATGAGAGTGCTATTAAAATTGCTCACAATCCCGTGCAACACTCTCGAACTAAGAATATTTAAGTTCGTCATCATTTCATTTGAGATCATGTTGCTAAAGGTGACATCAATCTTAAGCAAGTTCGTACCGATAAGCAATTGGCGGATATATTCACCAAACCGCTTGATGAGAAACTATTTTGCCGTTTGAGAGGTGAATTGAATATCATTGGTGCCTCAAACTTGGAGTAGAAACTTCATTTGGATACATGAAAGGCATGAGCCTTTTTATGACTAATCCTTGACATTTCTCTTATGATGATCATATGTCTTGTATCTATACTTGTACCCTTGCATGTTATCTAACCCTTGTAGGTACTTGGATGAACTCAAATCTTTGAGATTGCAAGTCACTCACATTTTGAGCAATATTTACATCACCAAGTCCCTACTATATGGATGTTGAAGACAAGGAAGCATGAACTCACTCAACATATCCTTTGACAATTTCTATATATCAAATTTCATTTGGTATCAAGTCTCATGATTGTCATTCGGGATACACAAGTGCTCTTCCTTGCAAGACTAACCCATGTAGGAAGATGAACTCAAACTACAAGTGGTGCTCCCAACTTTTGATGGACTACATCAACCTTGAGCTTCCAACACAAGTTCAACTACATGATCAAGATCAACATCACAACCCAAGGTATGTAATCCCACCTTAGAGAAGCTTTGGTCCAAGTCATGAGCTAAAGCAACTCAACAAGGTGTGAATACATCAAAATGCTTAAACAAAAAATGGTAACCCCATTTTGAGCTTAAATGATGAGTATGACCTATGATCAAGTGACCTCACTTGACTCCTAAGTCAATATACTCTAACATAGGTGACTTTGTCGCCGACCCCTTGTAGATGAAGTTCTCTAGTGTTTGTCCATTCACTTACTTTGTGTTCTCGCAAATATTTCTTTCTATCTTGTTCCCCTTATCAAAAAAACTTCATCTAGATCTCTTTTCTTTTGTCTGTTTTTCTCTGTAACTTTGGTGTCTAATTCATTGCTAATCTTTAAGTTAATTCCTTACAAATCTTTGTGAGATTTCATTTGCCAAGTGAGCTATGTTGACAAAACTTTTTCTCTGCATTGAACTCGGACTCACCGATCCAAGCCTATCGGCTAGACGGAACTACAACGATATCTTGTAGACACTTCATCGGTACACCTGACATGGACGAACCTGGTCTGAGCGATATGCATCATCCATGACACAACCAACTCGGTGTCACCAATGGAAACAGATCGGCATTACCGATTTCACTACTGAGAAAACTTTTTGACACTGCATTATACACATTTTCTCTAGCTCAACTCAATGATTCTTATCCTCTACCCGCATCTCAAGCTACATGCTGCTTTGTAGTGCCTGTCAAGGACCAAACCTACTTGACTCGAATTCCTCAAGAAACCGTTCTTGGAAATTGATGTCAAAGGGGGAGAGAGAGAACATCAAATCTTATCAGAGAGAGAGCATCAAAGACTCTTCTAAATAGATGCACATTAACAAGAGGAGAGAAGTCACATGTCTTTAAGAGGGGAAAGACATGATAGTATGATTAATTACCAGACTGATAATCTTAATCTTACTTTCCTTAATCTAAAGTCGGCAATGATTTTATCTCACCCTACCTTCTCCCATTATCCAATATCAGATTCAGGGGGAGAAAGTGTCTGTCCCATCGGGGAGAAAAATCTTTGTCATTCTTTGCATATCTTTAAATCTTTGGGGACATGTCAGTATCTAAATAGAGTGCCTAGTACTCACCTATTACATGTCATCCCAGTCCTGGTACTCTTGTTGTTTCCTAAAATTGATTTATCTAGAGTGTTCTTTTGTTATCTAACCCTGTTTTCTTGAGTCCACTCCTTCTAAAGCCATCCCAAGACCACAAGGTAAGTATATGCATCATAATCATGTGCATGATGATCTCTTGCTGACGTATATATTGTTTGCAAGAAGGATTCATGAACATGGAGGTACACTTCCTATTCACATCATTTGCTCTGATGCATATAGCCAAGATGCATGTAACTCATTACCTGCTCTGTCATGCTTATGCATTCACATGTTCTTATATTCTATCTTTACATGATTGCATACATGTAGGGGAGCCTATGCATGTTACATGTCTTTCCAAAGCTTTACTTGTTACTCTTCATATCTTTTATCTAAAGCTTTGATGTATATTGTCATCAATTACCAAAGAGGGGGAGACTGAAAGCAAAAGTGCTCCCTGGGTGATTTTCGTAATTAATATCAACATATCTCTTGTTGAACTAATACTTTTATCTAGTATATTTCAGATGAATTCAACAATGGCGTGGTAAGGACAAGAGGATGTGGAACCCCTTCAAAATGCTAAGGACAAAGATTGGCAAAAGCTCAAGACTCTTCATTTATATTTTAGTGATGCAAGGTCACATTGAGTCCATAGGAAAGCCACTACTATTAAAAGGGGATGAGGTGTTGCTTTATGGTCTACTTTCTCAAAGTGCTTAGTGATATTGCTCCAAAACCTTCAACCACTTTCCCACTCCAAATATGTCCAAAACTCAAAGTCAAACTCGACCCCGCCAATTTGATCTATCCGGTGCCACCGAGTTCAGTTGACACATAGCCACTGCCAAAAACACTAACAGTTCAGTCACACCGATACAGATCTCGGTCTCACTGAGATGGCCCTGCAATCTCTCTGTTTCCCTTCGTAACATTCTGGTCTCACCGAAATGAGTGATCAGTCCCACCGAGTTTGCTTGACCAACTCTCTGTTTGCTCTGTGCTAAAACCGGTCTCACCGAGTTCAAGCAATCATCTTCACTGAGATAAGGTTTTTTGCCCTAGCCCTAGTACATCGGTCTCACCGATTTGTTCCAGTCGGTCCCACCGAGATTCCTAACGTTCACATTTTGAACTGAATCGGGCTCACCGAGTTCTTCTATTCGGCCTGACCGAGTTGGTTCAAATGTGTGTAACGGTTGGATTTTGTGTGGAGGCTATATACACCCCTCCACCCCCATCTCTATTTGCGAGAGAGCCATCAAAACATGCCTACACTTCCACTACTCATTTTTTGAGAGAGAACCACCTACTCATGTGTTGAGACCAAGATATACCAATCCTACCACAAGAATCTTGATCTCTAGCCTTCCCCAAGTTTCTTTCCACTCAAATCATCTTTCCATCATATCCAAATTTGTGAGAGAGAGTTGATTGTTGGGGAGACTATAATTTGAAGCACAAGAGCAAGGAGTTCATCATCAAAACACCATCTATTACCTTTTGGAGAGTGGTGTCTCCTAGACTAGTTAGGTGTCGCTTAGGAGCCTCCGACAAGATTGTGGAGTTGAACGAGAAGTTTGTAAGGGCAAGGAGATCGCCTATTTCGCGAAGATCTACCCGAGTGAGGGAAGTCCTTCGTGGGCGATGACCATGGTGGTATAGACAAGGTTGCTTCTTTGTGGACCCTTCATGGGTGGAGCCCTCCTTGGACTCACGCAACCGTTACCTTTCGTGGGTTGAAGTCTCCATCAACGTGGACGTACGATAGGATCACCTATCAGAACCACGCCAAAAATCTCCGTGTCTTCAATTACGTTTGCACACTCCAATCCCATCCCTTACTTTCTTGCAACTTGCATGCTTTACTCTTTCTGCTGCTCATACTCATGCCATGCTTTCTTGAAATGTATTGTGAATGTTTAAACTTGTGTTAAAACTCTATCTCAACTTGAAGAAATCAAAACTGCCACTTTTACTTGTTGAAGGTCTAATCACCCCCCCTCTAGACCCCTTTTATCGATCCTCTCACTCCCGGATATGCCGAAGGAGACATCTAACAAGAAGTGATTGACGATTTCGATGTCCTTTAATTAGTACTTTGTGTAGGACAAAACTTTGAATTTCTGTACAACGGAACTTTGTGATGTAGACGGTCCTCCTGAACTTGTGTAGCGCTCTAGTTAGTTTGGGTACGATGAACTACATTAATTATGTTTACTATATGTTGCTTCTATTTTCTAACTCTTTGTATTGGTGTTGTTTAAGTATATTATGTTGCATATTAACGATGAATTCGTTTGATTATGATGCATCTGTGTTAGGATATAGGTCGATGATAAGGAAGTGGTATGTCGTGTACAGAGGGAGGTTTCGTGGAGTGTACGGTGAGTGGTCAGAGTGCCGGATCCAAGTCGACCATTTCCCATGTAGCAGCCACAAAGGATTTCAATGTAACAATGAAGCGGGAGCTAGTTACTTGAAGTTCATGCTAGCAGGAGATAGGAATCAAAACCGGCTCATTGGCTCAAGAACTACTTCATAATACTTTTCTTGCTCATCGTGATTGCTTCTCTCTTGTTTATGACCATAGTTTAGATCGATGATGAAACATGTTTATGTGACCATGTAGATATATTCGAGACATGTAATAACTTATATCACTATTCCAAGGAAGACAAGACTATGTTGTATCACTATAGGATGATGATGATGAGACTATGTTGTAGCACTATGATGATGATGACGAGACATTGTTGTCTCATATAATTTTAGTGTTGTATCTGTATGTTGGTATAGTATAAAAACCTGTATAAATACTATGTATATACGCAGAAGAAAAAATATATTGAAAAAGTAGTAGTGGTGTGAGGTAAGAGGCTAGCAGCAGCGAGGGGCCATCACTACTGCTACTTAGAGTTGTAGTAGCGCCGGGTCTAGATCCACGCTACAGCTAATTAGTAGTAGCGCGGGCGGGACCCGCCCTGCAACTAGGGTAGGTAGTAGCAGTGCAGGTTTGTACCCTGTGCTACTCCTAGAAACTTAGCTGCATCGTGCTAATAGTAGCGCGGCCGCCCGTGCTACTGCTAAGTTTTTACCCAGTGCCACTACTAAATTATTCCTAATAGTGTCATTTATCCTTTTTATCCAAAGTGGTGTCGGACCACAGAATTATTTACGCTTTTGTATTCAGTTGCATTGAGCTCATTAGGGAGGTAAGTTTTCTTATCGAGTTCTCATATAATCGTTCGGAATTGCATCAAGTTCGTATTTCCTCCGTAGAATAAAATACATTTTTTATTAAGAGGACACTCAGGTAACATCAAACAAGCATCCTGCTGGGACAGAAAAAGAGGCAGGTCCACTTCACTGTTGGTTCCTATTTTGCGCTTTAAACATCAGTTTTAGGTCATTTGACAAACTGGCGTACACCCCCACTTCGCTAGTTCCTATATGGCCAGCCCAAGTAGTATTATTTCACTGGTTAAGATTATGCAGGGTTTGTCTTAGCATTTTTTTTCTTTTTTTCCTTCTGATTTTCCAGCATGGGCTTTTACCGGTTTTCTTATTTTGTTTTTCACTATTCATTTTTTAGTTTTCAATTTAATCAAATTCACGAACTTTTTTCACAAATTCGTGTCCTTTTTTTAATTTGTTTCAATTTTCAAATTTTCGTGACTTGGATTTTCAAATCCATTATCTTTTGTCAATTTCTGAACTTTATCCAATTTCACCAACCTTTTCAAATTATGGACATTTTTTTCAAATCTACTTGTGTTTTAAATTCATGATTTTTTTTTCATTTTTGTCAACTTATTTTTTAAAATTACAAACTTTTCCAGGACGTATACTTTTTTTCAAATTCAGTATTTTGTTTCTCAAATTATAGAACCTTTTTTCCAATCTGTAAACTTTCCATGAATTCATGAACTTTTTAAGAAGTTCTGACTTTTTCAATTCTTTTGTGAACTTTCTTACTAATTCATGATTTTTTTAATTTTTGGGAACTTTTTTCAAATTATGAACTATTCTAAGGTGTGAACTTTTTCAAATTCTTGATTTTTTCAAATAGGTGTTTTTTTCCTGAAATTTGTCAACCTTCTTTTCAAACTCACGAACTTCTAATCATTGAACCTTTTTAAAACTTGCAAACATTTTTCCAAATTTGTGAACATTTAATTATTGAACTGTTCTCAAACTTTCAAACATTTTTTCAAATTTTCTAATTCATAAATGTTTTTTGATTTTTCATATTTTTAAGTACATAAGAGAACAGTGAGCCAAAAAATCAAATAGAAGAAAAAACTGGAGCGAACGACAAAACAAAGGCACAACTACTGCGGGTGAGGTCGCGTTCGATTGAGTGTAGGTTCGTTGGGCCTGCCCACTAGGCGTCTCCTTTAGGCACGAGTATCATAAACCGGCGCTGAGAGCGCCGTTTAGGAGGTTTCCTCTTCACTACCCTGAACTTGGCATGAAACGCACAACCACACTGTGGTAGTCCCCTGCAGGGTGCCCTTGGGCCACCTCCCTCATGGTTTCACATCAGCATCACGATGGCCAACTCATCCAGGCCGACAGAGCACGACACTTTCCGATGCCCTCCACTATATTGTCGCCACCACCACGGAAGTACCAGTCACTGCTATTTCTTGAGCTTGCGTTGGTTTTTCCTTTCAAGAGGAAATGGTGATGCAGCAAAGTAGAGATAAGTATTTCCCTCAGTTTGAGAACCAAGGTATCAATCCAGTAGGAGAAAATGCACAAATCACCAAATACCTACACAAACAATCAAACAACTTCCACCCAACACAATAAAGGGCTTATCAATCCCTTCACGGTTACTTTTGAAAGTGAGATCTGATAGAGATAGATAAACGATAAAGTAAATATTTTTGGTATTTTTTGTTTATAGATCAGAAAGTAAAAGATTGTAGAAATAGTAGATCGGAAACTTATATGATGGAAAATAGACCTGGGGGCCATAGGTTTCACTAGAGGCTTCTCTCAAGATAGCAAATAATACGGTGGGTGAACAAATTACTGTTGGGGAACGTTGCAGAAAATTAAAATTTTTCCTACGGTTTCACCAAGATCCATCTATGAGTTCATCTAAGCAACGAGTCGAGGGAGTGAGTTTGCATCTACATACCACTTGTAGATCGCGTGCGGAAGCTTGCAAGGTGATGATGGAGTCGTATTCGACGTGATTCGAATCACCGATGACCAAGTGCTGAACGGACAGCACCTCCGCGTTCAACACACGTACGGGATGGGAGACGTCTCCTCCTTCTTGATCCAGCAAGAGGGAAGGAGAGGTTGAGGAATACAGCTCCACCGGCAGCACGACGGCGTGGTGATGGTGGAGAAGCAGTACTCCGACAGGGCTTCGCCAAGCACACAACGGAGGAGGAGAGGTGTTGGGGAGGGGAGGGCTGCGCCTTGGAGGGTGGTCCGGCTGCCCTCCCCTCACCCCTCTATTTATAGGGAGAAGGGAGAAGGGGGCCGGCCCCTCTAGAACCCATCTAGAGGGGGGGCGGCGGCCAAGGGGAGAGGGGGAGAGGGTGGCTTGCCCCCCAAGCCAAGGGGGCGCCCCCTCTAGGGTCCCCCCCCTCAACCCTAGGCGCAAGGGCCCAAGGGAGGGGGTGCGCCCAGCCCACCAGGGGCTGGTTCCCTGCCCCACGCAGCCCATGTGGTCCCCCGGGAGGGGTGGCCCCTCCCGGTGGACCCCCGGAACCCTTCCGGTGGCCCCGGTACAATACCGGTATGACCCCGAAACTTCCCGGTGCCCGTTTGACAACTTCCCATATATAAATCTTTACCTCCGGACCCTTCCGAAGCTCCTCGTGACGTCCGGGATCCCATCCGGGACTCCGAACAACATTCGGTAGTCACATACTAGTCTTCCTAATAACCCTAGCGCCACCGAACCTTAAGTGTGTAGACCCTACGGGTTCGGGAGACATGTAGACATGACCGAGACGCTCTCAGGTCAATAACCAACAGCGGGATCTGTATACCCATGATGGCTCCCACATGCTCCTCGATGTTGTCATCGGATGAACCACGATGTCGAGGATTCGATCAAACCCTGTATATAATTCCCTTTGTCAATCGGTACATTACTTGCCCGAGACTCGATCGTCGGTATCCCAATACCTTGTTCAGTCTCGTTACCGGCAAGTCACTTTACTCGTACCGTAATGCATGATCCCGTGTCCAACACCTTGGTCACATTGAGCTCATTATGATGATGCATTACCGAGTGGGCCCAGAGATACCTCTCCGTCATACGGAGTGACAAATCCCAGTCTCGATCCGTGTCAACCCAACAGATACTTTCAGAGATACCTGTAATGCACCTTTATAGTCACCCAGTTACGTTGTGACGTTTGATACACCCAAGGCACTTCTACGGTATCCGGGAGTTACACGATCTCATGGTCTAAGGAAGAGATACTTGACATTGGCAAAGCTCTAGCAAACGAACTAAACGACCTTTGTGCTATGCTTAGGATTGGGTCTTGTCCATCACATCATTCTCCTAATGATGTGATCCCGTTATCAACGACATCCAATGTCCATAGTCAGGAAACCATGACTATCTGTTGATCACAACGAGCTAGTCAACTAGAGGCTCACCAGGGACATATTGTGGTCTAAGTATTCACACGTGCATTACGATTTCCGGATAATACAGTTATAGCATGAATAAAAGACATTTATCATGAACATTGAAATATAATAATACTTTTATTATTGCCTCTAGGGCATATTTCCAACTGTCTCCCACTTGCACTAGAGTCACCAATCTAGTTACATTGTGATGAATCGAACACCCATAGAGTTCTGGTGTTGATCATGTTTTGCACGCGAGAGAGGTTTAGTCAGCGGATCTGCGACATTCAGATCCGTGTGCACTTTGCAAATCTCTATGTCTCCATCTTGAACATTTTCACGGATGGAGTTGAAACGATGCTTGGTGTGCCTGGTCTTCTTGTGAAACCTGGGCTCCTTGGCGAGGGCAATAGCTCCAGTGTTGTCACAGAAGAGTTTGATCGGCCCCGACGCATTGGGTATGACTCCTAGGTCGGTGATGAACTCCTTCACCCAAATCGCTTCATGCGCCGCCTCCGAGGCTGCCATGTACTCCGCTTCACACGTAGATCCCGCCACGACGCTCTGCTTGCAGCTGCACCAGCTTACTGCTCCACCATTCAACATATACACGTATCCGGTTTGTGACTTAGAGTCATCCAGATCTGAGTCGAAGCTAGCATCGACGTAACCCTTTACGACGAGCTCTTCGTCTCCTCCATAAACGAGAAACATGTCCTTCGTCCTTTTCAGGTACTTCAGGATATTCTTGACCGCTGTCCAGTGTTCCTTGCCGGGATTACTTTGGTATCTTGCTACCAAACTTACGGCAAGGTTTACATCGGGTCTGGTACACAGCATGGCATACATAATAGATCCTATGGCTGAAGCATAGGGGATGACACTCATCTCTTCTTTATCTTTTGCCGTGGTCGGTGACTGAGCCGAGCTCAGTCTCACACCTTGTAACATAGGCAAGAACCCCTTCTTGGACTGATCCATTTTGAACTTCTTCAAAATCTTATCAAGGTATGTGCTTTGTGAAAGACCTATGAGGCGTCTCGATCTATCTCTATAGATCTTGATGCCTAATATATAAGCAGCTTCTCCAAGGTCCTTCATTGAAAAACATTTGTTCAAGTAGGCCTTAATGCTGTCCAGAAGTTCTATATTATTTCCCATCAGGAGTATGTCATCTACATATAATATGAGAAATGCTACAGAGCTCCCACTCACTTTCTTGTAAACGCAGGCTTCTCCATAAGTCTGCATAAACCCAAATGCTTTGATCATCTCATCAAAGCGAATGTTCCAACTCCGAGATGCTTGCACCAGTCCATAAATGGATCGCTGGAGCTTGCATACTTTGTAGCGTTCCGAGGATCGACAAAACCTTTCGGCTGCATCATATACAGCTCTTCCTTAAGATGTCCGTTAAGGAATGCCGTTTTGACGTCCATCTGTCATATCTCATAATCATAGTATGCGGCAATTGCTAACATGATTCGGATGGACTTCAGCTTCGCTACGGGAGAGAAAGTCTCGTCGTAGTCAATCCCTTGAACTTGTCGATAACCCTTAGCGACAAGTCGAGCCTTATAAATGGTAACATTACCATCCGCGTCCGTCTTCTTCTTAAAAATCCATTTGTTTTCTATCGCTCGCCGATCATCGGGCAAGTCTGTCAAAGTCCATACTTTGTTTTCATACATGGATTCTATCTCGGATTTCATGGCTTCAAGCCATTTGTTGGAATCCGGGCCCGCCATCGCTTCTTCATAGTTCGAAGGTTCATTGTTGTCTAACAACATGATTTCCAGGACAGGGTTGCCATACCACTCTGGTGCGGAACGTGTCCTTGTGGACCTACGAAGTTCAGTAGTAACTTGATCCGAAGTACCTTGATCATCATCATTGTTTTCCTCTTCAGTTGGTGTGGGCATCACAGGAACGGTTTCCTGCGCTGCGCCACTTTCCCGTTCAAGAGGTAGTACTTCATCGAGTTCTACTTTCCTCCCACTTACTTCTTTCGAGAGAAACTCTTTTTCCAGAAAGCATCCGTTCTTGGCAACAAAGATCTTGCCTTCGGATCTTAAGTAGAAGGTATACCCGACAGTTTCCTTAGGGTATCCTATGAATACGCATTTTTCCGACTTGGGTTCGAGCTTTTCAGGTTGAAGTTTCTTGACATAAGCATCGCATCCCCAAACTTTTAGAAACGACAGCTTAGGTTTCTTTCCAAACCATAATTCATACGGTGTCGTCTCAACGGATTTAGACGGTGCCCTATTTAAAGTGAATGTAGCTGTCTCTAGAGTGTATCCCCAAAATGATAGCGATAAATCGGTAAGAGACATCATAGACCGCACCATATCCAATAGAGTGCGATTACGCGTTCGGACACACCGTTTCGCTGAGGTGTTCCAGGCGGCGTGAGTTGTGAAACGATTCCACATTTCCTTAAGTGTGTACCAAATTCGTGACTTAAGTATTCTCCTCCACGATCTAATCGTAAGAATTTTATCTTTCGGTCACGTTGATTCTCTACCTCATTCTGAAATTCCTTGAACTTTTCAAAGGTCTCAGACTTGTGTTTCATTAAGTAGACATACCCATATCTACTCAAGTCATCAGTGAGAGTGAGAACATAACGATATCCTCCGCGAGCCTCAACGCTCATTGGACCGCACACATTGGTATGTATGATTTCCAACAAGTTGGTTGCTCGCTCCATTGTTCCGAAGAACGGAGTCTTGGTCATCTTGCCCATGAGGCATGGTTCGCACGTGTCAAACGATTCATAATCAAGAGACTCTAAAAGTCCATCGGCATGGAGCTTCTTCATGCGCTTGACACCAATGTGACCAAGGCGGCAGTGCCACAAGTATGTGGGACTATCGTTATCAACTTTACATCTTTTGGCATCTACACTATGAACATGTGTAATATTACGCTCGAGATTCATTAAGAATAAACCATTGACCATCGGAGCATGACCATAAAACATATCTCTCATATAAATCGAACAACCATTATTCTCAGACTTAAATGAGTAGCCATCTCGTATTAAACGAGATCCAGATACAATGTTCATGCTCAAACTTGGCACTAAATAACAATTATTAAGGTTCAAAACTAATCCCGTAGGTAAATGTAGAGGCAGCATGCCAACGGCGATCACATCGACTCTGGAACCATTCCCGACGCGCATCATCACCTCGTCCTTTGCCAGTCTCCGTTTATTCCGCAGCTCCTGCTGTGAGTTACAAATATGAGCAACGGCACCGGTATCAAATACCCAGGAGTTACTACGAGTACTGGTAAGGTACACATCAATTACATGTATATCGAATATACCTTTGGTTTTGCCGGCCTTCTTATCTGCTAAGTATTTGGGGCAGTTCCGCTTCCAGTGACCCTTCCCCTTGCAATAAAAGCACTCAGTCTCAGGCTTGGGTCCATTCTTTGACTTCTTCCCAGCAACAGGCTTACCGGGCGCGGCAACATCTTTGCCGTCCTTCTTGAAGTTCTTCTTACCCTTGCCCTTCTTGAACTTAGTGGTCTTATTGACCATCAACACTTGATGTTCTTTCTTGATTTTAGCCTCTGCTGACTTCAGCATCGAGAACACTTCAGGAATGGTCTTTTCCATCCCCTGCATGTTGTAGTTCATCACAAAGCTCTTGTAGCTTGGTGGGAGCGACTGGAGGATTCTGTCAATGACCGCCTAATCTGGGAGGTTAATGTTCAGCTGGGTCATACGGTTGTGCAACCCAGACATCTTCAGGATGTGCTCACTGACAGAACTGTTTTCCTCCATCTTACAACTGTAGAACTTCTCGGAGACATCATATCTCTCGACCCGGGCATGAGCTTGGAAAACTAGTTTCAGCTCTTCGAACATCTCATATGCTCCGTGATGCTCAAAATGCTTTTGGAGCCCCGGTTCTAAGTTGTAAAGCATGCCGCACTGAACGAGGGAGTAATCAGCAGCGCGAGTTTGCCAAGCATTCATAATTTCTTGGTTCTCTGGGACGGGAGCGTCACCTAGCGGTCCTTCTAGGACATATTGTTTCCTGGCAGCTATGAGGATGATCCTCAGGTTCCGGACCCAGTCCGTATAGTTGCTGCCATCATCTTTCTGCTTGGTTTTCTCTAGGAACGCGTTGAAGTTCATGTTGACATGAGCGTTGGCCATTGATCTACAAGACATATTTGCAAAGGTTTTAGACTAAGTTCATGATAATAAAGTTCTAATCAAATTATGAACTCCCACTTAGATTAGACATCCCTCTAGTCATCTAAGTGTTACACGATCCGAGTCGACTAGCCCGTGTCCGATCATCACGTGAGACGGACTAGTCATCGTCGGTGAACATCTTCATGTTGATCGTATCTTCCATACGACTCGTGTTCGACCTTTCGGTCTCCGTGTTCCGAGGCCATGTCTGCACATGCTAGGCTCGTCAAGTTAACCCTAAGTGTTTTCGCTGTGTAAAACTGTCTTACACCCGTTGTATGTGAACGTAAGAATCCATCACACCCGATCATCATGTGGTGCTTAGAAGCGACGAACTGTAGCAACGGTGCACAGTTAGGGGAGAACACTTCTTGAAATTTTTGTAAGGGATCATCTTATTTACTACCGTCGTCCTAAGTAAACAAGATGCATAAACATAATAAACATCACATGCAATTATATAGTTGTGACATGATATGGCCAATATCATATAGCTCCAGTGATCTTCATCTTCGGGGCTCCATGATCATCTTGTCACCGGCTTGACACCATGATCTCCATCATCATGATCTCCATCATCGTGTCTTCATGAAGTTGTCACGCCAACGACTACTTCTACTTCTATGGCTAACGCGTTTAGCAATAAAGTAAAGTGAGTTACATGGCGTTCTTCAATGACACGCAGGTCATACAAAAAATAAAGACAACTCCTATGGCTCCTGCCGGTTGTCATACTCATCGACATGCAAGTCGTGAATCCTATTACAAAGAACATGATCTCATACATCACAATTCATCATTCATCACAACTTCTGGCCATATCACATCACATGATCAATTGCTGCAAAAACAAGTTAGACGTCCTCTAATTGTTGTTGCATCTTTTACGTGGCTGCAATTGGGTTCTAGCAAGAACGTTTTCTTACCTACGAATAACCACAACGTGATTTTGTCAACTTCTATTTACCCTTCATAAGGGCCCTTTCCATCGAATCCGCTCCAACTAAAGTGGGAGAGACAGACACCCGCCAGCCACCTTATGCAACTAGTGCATGTCAGTCGGTGGAACTGGTCTCACGTAAGCGTACGTGTAAGGTTGGTCCGGGCCGCTTCATCCCACAATACCGCCGAAGCAAGAAAAGACTAGTAGAGGCAAGTAAGATGACAAAATCCACGCCCACAACAAAATTGTGTTCTACTCGTGCAAAGAGAACTACGCATAGACCTAGCTCTGATACCACTGTTGGGGAACGTTGCAGAAAATTAAAATTTTTCCTACGGTTTCACCAAGATCCATCTATGAGTTCATCTAACCAACGAGTCGAGGGAGTGAGTTTGCATCTACATACCACTTGTAGATCGCGTGCGGAAGCTTGCAAGGTGATGATGGAGTCGTACTCGACGTGATTCGAATCACCGATGACCAAGTGCTGAACGGACAACACCTCCGCGTTCAACACACGTACGGGATGGGAGACGTCTCCTCCTTCTTGATCCAGCAAGAGGGAAGGAGAGGTTGAGGAAGACAGCTCCACCAGCAGCACGACGGCGTGGTGATGGTGGAGAAGCAGTACTCCGACAGGGCTTCGCCAAGCACACAACGGAGGAGGAGAGGTGTTGGGGAGGGGAGGGCTGCGCCTTGGAGGGTGGTCCGGCTGCCCTCCCCTCACCCCTCTATTTATAGGGAGAAGGGAGAAGGGGGCCAGCCCCTCTAGAACCCATCTAGAGGGGGGGCGGCGGCCAAGGGGAGAGGGGGAGAGGGTGGCTTGCCCCCCAAGCCAAGGGGGCGCCCCCTCTAGGGTTCCCCCCCTCAACCCTAGGCGCAAGGGCCCAAGGGAGGGGGTGCGCCCAGCCCACCAGGGGCTGGTTCCCTGCCCCACGCAGCCCATGTGGTCCCCCGGGAGGGGTGGCCCCTCCCGGTGGACCCCCGGAACCCTTCCGGTGGCCCCAGTACAATACCGGTATGACCCCGAAACTTCCCGGTGCCCGTTTGACAACTTCCCATATATAAATCTTTACCTCCGGACCCTTCCGAAGCTCCTCGTGACGTCCGGGATCCCATCCGGGACTCCGAACAACATTCGGTAGTCACATACTAGTCTTCCTAATAACCCTAGCGCCACCGAACCTTAAGTGTGTAGACCCTACGGGTTCGGGAGACATGTAGACATGACCGAGACGCTCTCAGGTCAATAACCAACAGCGGGATCTGGATACCCATGATGGCTCCCACATGCTCCTCGATGTTGTCATCGGATGAACCACGATGTCGAGGATTCGATCAAACCCTGTATACAATTCCCTTTGTCAATCGGTACGTTACTTGCCCGAGACTCGATCGTCGGTATCCCAATACCATGTTCAGTATCGTTACCGGCAAGTCACTTTACTCGTACCGTAATGCATGATCCCGTGTCCAACACCTTGGTCACATTGAGCTCATTATGATGATGCATTACCGAGTGGGCCCAGAGATACCTCTCCGTCATACGGAGTGACAAATCCCAGTCTCGATCCGTGTCAACCCAACAGATACTTTCGGAGATACCTGCAATGCAGCTTTATAGTCACCCAGTTACGTTGTGACATTTGATACACCCAAGGCACTTCTACGGTATCCGGGAGTTACACGATCTCATGGTCTAAGGAAGAGATACTTGACATTGGCAAAGTTCTAGCAAACGAACTAAACGACCTTTGTGCTATGCTTAGGATTGGGTCTTGTCCATCACATCATTCTCCTAATGATGTGATCCCGTTATCAACGACATCCAATGTCCATAGTCAGGAAACCATGACTATCTGTTGATCACAACGAGCTAGTCAACTAGAGGCTCACCAGGGACATATTGTGGTCTAAGTATTCACACGTGTATTACGATTTCCGGATAATACAGTTATAGCATGAATAAAAGACATTTATCATAACATTGAAATATAATAATACTTTTATTATTGCCTCTAGGGCATATTTCCAACAATTACTGCCGAGCAATTGATAGAAAAACGCAAAGTTATGACGATATCTAAGGCAATGATCATGAATATAGGCATCACGTCCGTGTCAAGTAGACCGAAACGATTCTGCATCTACTACTATTACTCCACACATCGACTGACTCCTGCCTGCATCTAGAGTATTAAGTTCATGAAGAACAGAGTAACGCATTAAGTAAGATGACATGATGTAGAGGAATTAACTCAAGCAATATGATGAAAACCCCATCTTTTTATCCGCAATGGCAAGAATACAATATGTACCTTGCTGCCCCTACTGTCACTGGGAAAGGACACCGCAAGATTGAACCCAAAGCTAAGAACTTCTTCCGTTGCAAGACAAACCAATCTAGTTGGTCAAACCAAACCGATAGCCCGAACAGAATTACAAAGATATCAAATCATGCATAAAAGAATTCAGAGAAGATTCAAATAATATTCATAGATAAGCTGATCATAAATCAACAATTCATCGGATCTCAGCAAACACACCACAAAAAGTATTACATCGAATAGATCTCCAAGAACATCGAGGAGAACATGGTATTGAGAATCAAAGACGGAGAAGAAGCCAACAAGCTACTAGCTATGGACCGTAGGTTTGTGGTAAACTACTCACGCTTCATTAGAAGGGCAATAGAGTTGATGTAGAAGCCCTCCGTGATCGAATCCCACTCCGGCAGGGTGCCGGAAATGGTCCCTAGATGGGATCTCACGGGTATAGAAGGTTGTGGCAGTGGAAAAGTGTTTTCGTGGATGCCTCTGGTGGATTGGGGATATTTGGGAATATATAGGCGAAAGAATTAGGTCAGGAGGGTCACGGGGGGCCCACAAGGGTGGGGGCGCCCCCTCCGTCCTTGTGGCCGCCTTGTGGCTCCTCCGATTTCATATCCAAGTCACCTAGTTGTCTTCTAGTCCAAGAAATCATCGCGAAGGTTTCATTCTGTTTGGACTCCATTTGGTATTCCTTTTCTGCAAAACTCAAAAACAAGGAAAAAATAGGAACTGACACTGGGCTCTAGCTTAATAGGTTAGTCCTAAAAATAATATAAAATAACATATTAATGCATATAAAACATCCAAAATAGATTATATAATAGCATGGAACAATAAAATAATTTATAGATATGTTGGAGATGTATCAAGCATCCCCAAGCTTAATTCCTGCTCGTCCTCGAGTAGGTAAATGATAAAAACCGAATTTTTGATGTGGAATGTTGCCTAACATATTTATCCATGTAATTTTCTTTATTGTGGCATGAATTTCAGATCCATAAGATTCAAAAAAAAGTTTAATATTGACATAAAAACAATAATACTTGAAGCATACTAAGAAGGCAATTATGTCTTTCCAAAATTACATGGCCAAAGAAAGCTTATGCCTGCAAAATCATATAGTCTGGCTATGCTCCATCTTCATCGCACAAAACATTCAAATCACGCACAACCCCGATGACAGGCCAAGCAATTGTTCCATACTTTTGATGTTCTCAAACCTTTTCAACTTCCACGCAATACATGAGCATGAGCCATGGACATAGCACTATAGGTGGAATAGAATATAGTGGTTGTTGAGAAGACAAAAGGAAGAAGATAGTGTCACATCAACTAGGCATATCAACGGGCTATGGAGATGCCCATCAATAGATATCAATGTGAGTGAGTAGGGATTGCCATGCAACAGATGCACTAGAGCTATAAGTTTATGAAAGCTCAAAAAATAAAACTAAGGTGGTGTGGATCCAACTTGCTTGCTCATGAAGACCTAGGGAAATTTGAGGTAGCCCATCGTTGGAATATACAAGCCAAGTTCTATGATGAAAAATTCCCACTAGCATATGAAAGTGACAACATAGAAGACTCTCTATCATGAAGATCATGGTGCTACTTTGAAGCACAAGTGTGGAAAAAGGATAGTAACATTGCCCCTTCTCTCTTTTTCTCTCATTTTTTTGGGCCTTCTCTTTTTTTGGGCCTTTTTATTTATTTATTTCCTCACATGGGACAATGCTCTAATAATGAAGATCATCACACTTTTATTTACTTACAACTCAAAAATTACAACTCGATACTAGAACAAAATATGACTCTATATGAATGCCTCCGGCGATGTATCGGGATGTGCAATGAATCAAGAGTGACATGTATGAAAGAATTATGAATGGTGGCTTTGCCACAAATACGATGTCAACTACAAAATCATGCAAAGCAATATGAAAATGATGATGCTTGTCATAATAAACGGAATGGTGGAAAGTTGCATGGCAATATATCTCGGAATGGCTATGAAAATGCCATAATAGGTAGGTATAGTGGCTGTTTTGAGGAAGGCATATGGTGGGTGTATGGTACCGGTGAAAGTTGCGCGGTACTAGAGAAGCTAGCAATGGTGGAAGGGTGAGAGTGCGTATAATCCATGGACTCAACATTAGACATCAAGAACTCACATACTTGTTGCAAAAATCTATTAGTCATCAAAACAAATTACTACGCGCATGCCCCTAGGGGGGTAGATTGGTAGGAAAAGACCATCGCTCGTCCCCGACCGCCACTCATAAGGAATACAATCAAAAAATATCTCATGCTCCCACTTCGTTACATAACGGTTCACCATACGTGCATGCTAAGGGACTCACAAACCTTAACACAACTATTTCTCAAATTCACAATTACTCACTAGCATGACTCTAATATCACCATCTTTATATCTCAAAACAATCATAGGGAATCAAACTTCTCATAGTATTCAATGCACTTTATATGAAAGTTTTTATTATATCCCTCTTGGATGCATATCATATTAGGACTAAATTTGTAACCAAAGCAAATTGCCATGCTGTTTAAAGACTCTCAAAATAATATAAGTGAAGTATGAGAGTTCATCAATTTCTATAAAATAAAACCACCGCCGTGCTCTAAAAAGATATAAGTGAAGCACTAGAGCAAAATTTCCTAGCTCAAAAGATATAAGTGAAGCACAGAGAGTATTCTAATAAATCACGATTCATGCGTGTCCCTCTCAAAAGGTGTGTACAGCAAGGATGATTGGGGCAAACTAAAAATCAAAGACTCAAATCATACAAGGCGCTCCAAGCAAAACACATATCATGTGGTGAATAAAAATATAGCCTCAAGTAAAGTTACCGATAGACGAAGACGAAAGAGGGGATGCCCCTCTTAGCCTCTTGGTTGTCCTTGAATATTACCTTGGGCTCTTGCCACTCCTTATTCCATACTCCATCAAATTCTTATCCAAAACTTGAAATCTTCACAACACAAAACTCAACAGTAAATCTCATAAGCTCCATTTAGTATAAGAAAATAAATCACCAATTTTGGTACTGTTGTGAACTCATTCTTTATTTATATTGGTGTAATATCTACTATATTATTCCAAATTTTCCATGGTTCATGCCCCCCGATACTACCCATAGATTCATCAAAATAAGCAAACAACACATAGAAAACATAATCTATCAAAAGCAGAACAGTCCATAGTAATCTGTAACTTTCGTATACTTCTGGAACTCCGATAATTCTGAAACATTAGGACAACTTGGGAAAATTGTGTACCAATCCAGTGCAAAAAGAATCAGATCAAAAGCACACTTCTGTTAATTACGAAAATTATTTTCCTGGGCGCAAAAGTCTTTGTTTCTCAGCAAGATCAAAACAACTATCACCGTAAGCTATCCCAAAGGTCTTACTTGGCACAAACACTAACTAAAACACAAAAACACATCTAACCAGAGTCTAGATGAATTATTTATTAAAAAACAGCAAGGAAAAAATATTGGGTTGTCTCCCAACAAGCGCTTTTCTTTCAAGCCTTTTAACTAGGCATTGAGATTTCAATGATGCTCACATCAAAGACAAGAATTGAAGTACAAAGAGAGCATCATAAAACATGTTACAAACACACTTAAGTCTAACATACTTCCTATGCATAGGTACTTTATAAGCGAACAGATTATCAAGGCAAACAAAAACTAGTATATGCAAGGAAGAAGAAAGGGACGATAGCAGTCTCAACATGAAGAGAGGTAATTTAGTAACATGAAAGATTCTACAACCTTATTTTCCTCTCTCATAATAATTACATGTAGAATCATAAGAAAATTCAACAAAATAGCTATCACATAACATATTCTCAACACGATCCACATGCATGCAAAGTTGACACTCTTCCAAAATAGTGGGATTAACATTAACTAACGTCATGACCTCTCCAAACTCAGTTTTATCAAAAAGTTCATAAGATTGAACATTCTCCAAATATGTGGGATCTAAAGTTGACACTCCTCCAAACCCACTTTCAATATTATTGCAAACACTATTATCAATCTCATATTCATCATGGGGCTTAAATAAATTTTCAAGATCACAAGAAGAATCACCCCAATCATGATCATTGCAACAAGTAGTGGACATAGCAAAACTAGCATCCGCAAGCTTAGGGTTTTGCATATCATTAACATAATTGACATTAATAGATTTTATAATAACATCATTGCAATCATGTTTTTCATTCAATGATCTATCGTGAATCACTTCATAAAGCACTTCATCACAATTTTCAGATTCATGAATTTCAAGCAAAACATCGTAAAGATAATCTACTGCACCCAACTCACTAGAAATTGGTTCATCATAGTTGGATCTTTTAAAAAGATTAGCAAGTGGATGAGGATCCATAAAGTCTTTGCTTCTGAGTTTCAATAAACACACAATTATACCAAGCAAACAAGCAAATAAACCAAGTAAGACATAAGGGAAACGAAAAGAGGAACGGAAAGAAGGGCGAATAAAAAGGAAAATCTTTTTGAAAATCATTTTAGAAGTGGGGGAGAGGAAAATGAGAGGCGAATGACGAATAATGTAATGCAAGAGATGAGAGTTTATGATGGGTACTTGGCATGTCTTTACTTGGCGTAAATGTCCCCGACAACGACACCAGAAATTCTTCCTGCTACTTCTTGAGCTTGCATTAGTTTTTCCCTTGAAGAGGAAAGGGTGATGCAGCAAAGTAGAGATAAGTATTTCCCTCAATTTGAGAACCAAGGTATCAATCCGGTAGGAGACAACACACAAATCACCGAATACCTACACAAACAATCAAACAACTTGCACCCAACGTGATAAAGGGGTTGTCAATCCCTTTATGGTTACTTGCAAAACTGAGATCTGGTAGATATAGATAAACGATAAAGTAAATATTTTTTTGGTATTTTTGACCGGAAAGTAAAAGATTGCAGAAATGGTAGATCGGAATCTTATATGATGGAAAATAGACCCGGGAGCCATAGGTTTCACTAGAGGCTTCTTTTAAGATAGCAAATAATACGGTGGGTGAACAAATTACTGCCGAGCAATTGATAGAATATTGCAAAGTTATGACGATATCTAAGGCAATGATCATGAATATAGGCATCACCCCCAAGTCAAGTAGACCAAAACGATTCTGCATCTACTACTATTACTCCACACATCGACTGACTCCTGCTTGCATCTAGTGAAGGAAATATGCCCTAGAGGCAATAATAAAGTTATTATTTATTTCCTTATTTCATGATAAATGTTTATTATTCATGCTAGAATTGTATTAACCGGAAACATAATACATGTGTGAATACATAGACAAACATAGTGTCACTAGTATGCCTCTACTTGACTAGCTCGTTGATCAAAGATGGTTATAGTTTCCTAACCATAGACATGAGTTGTCATTTGATAAACGGGATCACATCATTGGGAGAATGATGTGATTGACTTGACCAATTCTGTTAGCTTAGCACTTGATCGTTTTAGTTTACTACTATTGCTTTCTTCATGACTTATACATGTTCCTATGACTATGAGATTATGCAACTCCCGATTACCGGAGGAACACTTTGTGTGCTACCAAATGTCACAACGTAACTGGGTGATTATAAAGGTTCTCTACATGTGTCTCCAATGGTACTTGTTGAGTTGGCATAGATCGAGATTAGGATTTGTCACTTAGATTATCGGAGAGGTATCTCTGGGCCCTCTCGGTAATGCACATCACTATAAGCCTTGCAAGCAATGTGACTAATGAGTTAGTTGCGGGATGATGCATGACAGAACGAGTAAAGAGACTTGCCGATAACGAGATTGAGCTAGGTATTGAGATACCGACGATCGAATCTCGGGCAAGTAACATACCGATGACAAAGGGAACAACGTATGTTGTTATGCGGTTTGACCGATAAAGATCTTCGTAGAATATGTAGGAGCCAATATGAGCATCCAGGTTCCGCTATTGGTTATTGACCGGAGACGTGTCTCGGTCATGTCTACATAGTTCTCCAACCCATAGGGTCCACACGCTTAACGTTCGGTGACGATCGGTATTATGAGTTTATGTGTTTTGATGTACTGAAGGTAGTTCGGAGTCCCGAATATAATCACGGACATGATGAGGAGTCTTTAAATGGCCAATACATAAAGATCGATATATTGGATGACTATATTCGGATACCGGATGAGTTCCGGGGGTCACCGGATATTTATCGGAGTACTAGGAGGTTATCGGAACCCCCAGGGGGATCTAATAGGCCAACACGGGCCTTGTGGGAGAGAGAGGAGAGGGCCTAGAGCTGGCCACGCCCCCCCCCTTGGGAGTCCGAATTGGACAAGGAGGGGGCGGCACCCCCTCTTTCCTCCCTCTCTCCCTCTCCTTCCTTCCTCATCTCCTACTCCTACTAGGAAAGGAGGAGTCCTACTCCCGGTGGGAGTAGGACTCCCCCCTTGGTGCGCCATCCTCCTTGGCCGACCGAGCTCCTTTATATAGGGCAGGGGGCACCCCAAGGCACACAAGTTGATCATTGATCTTTAGCCATGTGTCGTGCCCCCTCCATCATAATCCACCTCGGTCATATCGTAGCAGTGCTTAGGCGAAGCCCTGTGTCGGTAGCTTCATCAACACCGTCATCACACCGTCGTGCTGATGGAACTCTCCCTCGAAGCTCTACTGGATCGTGAGTTCGTAGGACGTCACCGAGCTGAACGTGTGCAGATCGCAGAGGTGTCGTACATTTGGTACTAGGATCGGTCGATCGTGAAGACATATGACTACATCAACCGCGTTGTCATAACGCTTCCACTTACGGTCTACAAGGGTACGTCGATGACACTCTCCCCTCTCGTTGATATGCATCACCATGATCTTGCGTGTGCGTAGGATTTTTTTTGAAATTACTATGTTCCCCAACATCTAGAGTATTAAGTTCATGAAGAACAGAGTAACACATTAAGTAAAATGACATGATGTAGATGAATTAACTCAAGCAATATGATGAAAACCCCATCTTTTTATCCTCGATGGCAACAATACAATACGTGCCTTGCTCCCCCTACTGCTACTAGGAAAGGACACCGCAAGATTGAACCCAAAGCTAAGCACTTCTCCCATTGCAAGAAAAACCAATCTAGTTGGCCAAACCAAACCGATAGTTCAAAGAGAATTACAAAGATATCAAATCATGCATAAAAGAATTCAGAGAAGATTCAAATAATATTCATAGATAAGTTGATCATAAATCCATAATTCATCGGATCTCGGCAAACACACTGCAAAAAGTATCACATCGAATAGATCTCCAAGGACATCGAGGAGAACATGATATCGAGAATCAAAGAGAGAGAAGCCATCTAGATACTAGCTATGGACCCATAGGTCTGTGGTAAACAACTCACGCTTCATCAAAAGGGAAATAGATTTGATGTAGAAGCCCTCCGTGATCAAATCCCCCTCCGACAGGGTGTCAGAAAAGGTCCTTAGATGGGATCTCATGGGTACAGAAGGTTGCGGCGGTGGAAACGTGTTTTCGTGGATGCCTTTGGTGGTTTGGGGATATTTGGGAATATATAGGTGAAAGAATTAGGTCAGGAGGGTCACGGGAGGCCCACAAGGGTGGGGGCGCGCCCTACCCCCCTGGGCGCGCCTTCCGTCCTTGTGACCGCCTCGTGGCTCCTGTGACTTCATCTCCAAGTCTCCCGGTTGTCTTCTTGTCCAAGAAAAATCATCGTGAAGGTTTCGTTCCATTTGGACTCCATTTGGTATTCCTTTTCTAGAAACACAAAAACAAGGGAAAAATAGGAACTGGCACTGGGCTCTAGGTTAATAGGTTAGTCCCAAAAATAATATAAAATAGCATATTAATGCATATAAAACATCCAAAGCAGATAATATAATAGCATGGAACAATCAAAAAATTATAGATACGTTGGAGACGTATCAGTCACTGATCAAAAAGTCTTAGCACATGACCATCATAGCGACGGTCCTCAGCATGCAGATCTGTGCTGTGTGTAACATGTCCTGCCACAGGAGCACTCACAACTTTATATCCCCTGGCTAATCTACACCATTGCAGCAATGGACATGAGATCCTAGACGTGTAGAATCCGCTCCACCACGCGAGCGTGCATGGCGTGCATCCCGTCGTATCCCATTTTCCGTGGGGCTCATCCTGCATCCTTCCTTCCTAACCTTTCGATGGTGTGCTGGCCGCAAGGTAGTTTACCCAGGCTCTGGCGGCAACATTTTCTCAAGATTAGGGTCCGTCGAAATGTCCACCCAATAAATTTTAAATTTGTTTTCTAAGAGGCCAAATGATTCCGTGTCGAACCTTGTCAGACTACATGTAAGAACATCTACAAACGAACCCCTCATATTGCTCTTATACTTTTGGATGGATGGCCCAATCAGTGGCTGGTCGCTTTTTTGTGACTCAAGAGGACTGCTCAAACTGGCCTTATATGTATAGCTTGACATGCACCTTTGATACCTAGCCCATATATGGGGCGGATATGGGACGCCTAGACACAGCCACCATGTCAGATTGATGGGTGAAACTCATGCAGAAACACATAGAAAGCCATCATTTCGATGAGAGCTCCACGGGTACACATTCGTGTCGCTGCTGTGGCGTGCCACTGAAGGGGTCAAACTTGGCTATTTAATCCGGACGGCGAGCCCCAACCCTAGCTGCCCCCATCTCCTCTCTCTCCCCCTCCAGTCCATGTTGCCATCATGACCCCGACCGCACATTCAACTTCGATCTTGCCGTCCGCCGGTAGCTTCCGTAAAAAAATTACATTGCAAGATGCTCACCCCGCAACCCTTCGCGGAGATCCTAGCGGAGATGGAGACAAAATGCACCGTTGCATTGCAGCTGACTTGCGTTCGGACTCTCCGAAGAAGGAGCAGGTGGTGGGACGCGGTGGTGGAGGAGGTGGAGCTGTGGGACGAAGAGGAGGAGCGGGCCATGGCAGATCCAACGCCGGAGCAGGCCGGATTTGGCATGGAGGACACTTTGGCGGAGTTTGAGGTCTTCCAAGCGCAGGAGGTGGCACGGAAACATGCCATCCTCAAGGCCATCCAGTATCCCAGTTCAAGGCAGAGATGAAGGCAAACCGCCACTTCCTCCATGACATGGAAATGGAGCGGTATCAGCTCTTTGGGGACGAGGAGGACACGCCGAAGTTTCGCCACACTGGCAATGACCACGAGGTCGGCGGCTCCGGCAAGGACGTCATCGACATATCCGATGACGAGTAGCTAGTTTCCTTGTTTTTAACTATGCACGTAGATGTATTTTACGTTGCATATACTAGCTATGGATATGAGGATCAAGGAATGAGGACTATGATTGCAATGTTCATGGATGAAGGGTTACCAATCATTGTCCGTGGAGGCATCCGCGGACATATAGAGGTTCAGATTTGTGATGTCTGGTTATAGTTGCTCTAAGAGTCCAGATTTTCTTTTACCCTTACAAGATTACAACTTCTGCCCTTTACGCGGAGGTAGCATATTTCAACTAAAAAAACTTCAAACCATATTCGGTGGAGTACCAAACAACAAACAACGTGAGCCATTAGGTCACCACAAATGGATGGTCTGTATTAAATAAGGAGTACCAAAAAAAGAACTCAAATAATTAGAATAGGAGTGAGTGGGCAATACTCTTTATATACCAATATTAGTTTCGCAAGGTTTCAGTTTGCTGGATATTTATAGGATGCCACATGGAGTGTGGGGAAAGCACAGCTCTTATTTCCTACACATGTTGTATAGCTCTCCTACATCCACATGAAAAAAATTAGATGGATCAATTCTTAGTGCTAGAAAGATGGCGTGGGAGTTTGCTTTTCTATTTTGTTGAAAAACATGGCGTAGGAGTTGGAGGTCCCAGGAAGTGTTTCCCTCCCAAAAACTGGAGGAATTGTAGGGCTAGGCGTAGGAGCACACCGAACGGTGGGATCAAGCGGTGACCATCCATCCATGGTGATGGCACAACTAACAGTGCCCTCCAACCCCGAGCGGGCGATGCCCCATAAGTTTGTACATAATAGGCTCATGCCCGGCCTAAAGAATGAGGCACTCAAATCCAACCAAGAAAGCGACTACATACACATGAAGGTACTGATACAGGGCGGCGAAGCACCAAAGTAGCTAGAAGAAGCAAGCTTGAGGCCGGTGATGAGACACTCAATGTGCTCCGCACCCTTGTGCTTACTCAACGGTTTCCACTTTCCACAGCTGCAAAAAGGATGTCATTTTATAAATGGTGTTAACTGGTTGTGAAATGAAAATTCTCTCAAACATAGCTTTGTTCCTAATGTTTCAGAGAGTCCAAGAAAGAGACGAGAAGTCCACCAACGCAAGCTTGCGATCATTCCCCCTCGTTCCTTGGATGAGATTGTGGAAGTACACAAAACCGGTAGAAACCACGAGCAACCTGCACTTCTCTAACCACACCCCACAATAATTGAGCTACGAGGCACCAAAAAATGATGTGACCACTTGAGTCTAGCTCCCCACAACACACGCATGACTCAGCATGGTTCCCTGAGTCATATGAACTGTTAGTTTGTCCAATCTCTTGTTATTGCATCATCAGCTAGGTAAAACAAAAACATTCTTTCTCAAGATCATGAGTCATGACTGTTCTTCAGATAAACCTCATGCAATGAGTCCTTGCCAACACGTTCATGTTCATCCATGCTACGTCTTAAGCTCGCGTTGGTTTTCCTTGAATAGGAAAGGGTGATGCAGCAATAATAGCGTAAGTATTTCCCTCAGTTTTTGAGAACCAAGGTATCAATCCAGTAGGAGGCTCCTCAAAAGTCCCACGCACCTACACAAACAAACAAAGAACTCGCAACCAACGCAATAAAGGGGTTGTCAATCCCTTCACGGCCACTTGCGAAAGTGAGATCTAATAAAGATAGTATGATAAGATAAATATGTTTTTGGTATTTTATAATATAGATGCAAAAAGTAAAGATGCAAATAAAAGTAGATTGGAAGCAAATATGATAAGAGATAGACCCAGGGGCCATAGGTTTCACTAGTGGCTTCTCTCAAGATAGCATAAGTATTACGGTGGGTGAACAAATTACTGTCGAGCAATTGATAGAAAAGCGACTAATTATGAGATTATCTAGGCATGATCATGTATATAGGCATCACGTCTGCAACAAGTAGACCGACTCCTGCCTGCATCTACTACTATTACTCCACACATCGACCGACTCCTGCCTGCATCTAGAGTATTAAGTTCATAAAGAGCAGAGTAATGCATTAAGCAAGATGACATGATGTAGAGGGATAAACTCAAGAAATATGATATAAACCCCATCATGTTTCAACTTCAACTCAAGCATTCTTTAAATTCATAGTCACCCAACTAGCATGACTTTAATATCACTACCTCCATATTTCAAAACAATTATCAAGTATCAAATTGGTCATAGCATCCAATTCACTTCCTATGATAGTTTTTATTATACCCAACTTGGATGCCTACCATTCTAGGACCAATTTTATAACCATAGCAAATACCATGATGTTCTAAAATACTCTCAAAATAATAGAAGTGAAGCATGAGAGACTAGCAATTTCTATAAAAATAAGTCACCACCGAGCTCTAAAAGATATAAGTGAAGCACTAAAGCAAAAACTATCAAGCTCAAAAGATATAAGTGAAGCACATAGAGTATTCTAGCAAATTCTAATCAAATAGGCCTCTCCCAAAAGGTGTGTACAGCAAGGATTATTGTGGTAAACTAAAAGGCAAATATTAAAAAAATACATGACGCTCCAAGAAAACACATATCATGTGGCGAATAAAAATATAGCTCCAAGTAAAGTTACCAATGAACGAAGACGAAAGACGGGATGCCTTCCCGGGGCATCCCCAAGCTTAGGCTTTTGGATATTCTTGAATATCTTGGGGTGCCTCGGGCATCCCAAGCTTAGGCTCTTGCCACTCCTTATTCCATAGTCAATAAAAGCTTTACCCAAAACTTGAAAACTTCACAACACAAAACTCAACAGGAAATCTAATAAGCTCCGTTAGTGAAAGAAAACAAAACCACCACATAAGGTACTGTAATGAACTCATTATTTATTTATTTTGGTGTTAAACCTACTGTAATCCAACTTCTCTATGGTTTATAAACTAATTTACTAGCCATATATGCATCGAAGTAAGCAAATGACACACGAAAAACAGAATCTGTCAAAAACAGAATAGTCTGTAGAAATCTATAACTAACGCAAACTTCTGGAACTCTAAAAATCTTACCAAAATAGGAAGTCCTGGAAAATCTGTTTGTTGCTCAGCAGCAAAAACAGTCAACGCAAAAGCACGTTTCTGTGATTTAAAAAAACTAAATTCGTGCGCGCAAAGTTTCTGTTTTTCAGCAGAATCAAATCAACTATCATCATAGGTTATCCTATAGGTTCTACTTGGCACAAACACTAATTAAAAGATAAAAACACATCTAAACAGAAGGTAGATGCAAAATTTATTACTAAACAGGAACAAAAAACAAAAAAACACAAAGAAAATTGGGTTGCCTCCCAACTAGCGCTATCGTTTAACGCCCCTAGCTAGGCATAAAAGCGAAGATAGATCTAATGAGTGCCATCTTTGGCACTAAATTCATAAGTAGCCCGCATGATAGATTCATAAGGTAATTTGAATTTATTTCTTGGAAAGTGCTCCATGCCTTTCTTTATCGGAAATTGGAATCTAATATTCCCTTCCTTCATATCAATAATCGCGCCAATCGTTCTAAGGAAAGGTCTACCAAGAATAATAGGGCAAGAAAGATTGCAATCTATATCAAGAACGATAAAATCTACGGGCACCAAATTTCTATTTGCAACAATGAGAACATCATTGATCCTTCCCATTGGCTTTTTAATGGTGGAATCTGCAAGGTCCAAATTTAAAGAGCAATCATCAAGATCATGGAAACCTAGAATATCACATAAAGTTTTCGAAATCATGGAAACACTAGCACCCAAATCACAAAAATCAAAACACTCATGATCTTTAATTCTAATCTTTAGTAGGTTCCCACTCATCATTAAGTTTTCTAGGTATAGAAACTTCCAAATTAAGTTTTTCATCATAAGATTGCATCAAGGCATCAACGATATGTTTGGTAAAAGCTTTATTTTGACTATAAGCATGAGGAGAATTAACAATGGATTGCAACAAGAAAATACAACCTTCTAAAGAACAATTATCATAATCAAATTCCTTGAAATCCGAGATAGTGGGTTCAATGCTATTTAAAGTTGTGACCTCTCCAATCGCACTTTTACCAAATTTAGCATCAAGATCTAAAAACTCCGAATTCTTGGGACGCCTTCTAGGTAAATTTGACTCATCATCAGTCCCATAATTATCAAGATTCATATTGCAAAACATAGATCTAATAGGAGACGCATCAATAACTTTAAGATCCTCATCATTATTTTCATGGAAACTAGAAGAACATGCTTTCATAAAGCTATCTTTTTTAGCACGCGATCTAGCGGTTCTTTCCTTGCACTCGTCAATGGAAATTCTCATTACTTTGAGAGACTCATTGATATCATGCTTAGGAGGAGAAGATCTAAGTTTAAGAGAATCAACATCAAGCGAAAGTCTATCAACATTCCTAGCCAAATCATCAACTTTGAGCAATTTTTCTTCAAGCAAAGCATTAAAATTCTTTTGAGAAATCATAAATTCTTTCACACTATTCTCAAAATCAGAGGGCATCTTATTAAAATTACCATAAGAATTATTGTAGGAATTTCCATAATTATTAGAGGAATTACTAGGGAAAGGTCTAGCATTAAAGTTTCCTCTATAAGCATTGTTTCCAAAACTATTCCTACCAACAAAATTCACATCCATAGATTCATTATTATTCTCAATCAAAGTAGACAAAGGCATATCATTGGGATCAAGAGAATTATTTTTAGTAGCAAATAATTTCATAAGTTCATCCATCTTTCCACTCAAAACATTGATTTCTTCTCTAGCATGCACTTTTTTACTAGAAGATCTTTTGGTGTGCCATTGAGAATAATTAGCCATAATATTATCAAGTAGTTTTGTAGCATCTCCTAATGTGATGTCCATAAACGTGCCTCCCGTGGCCGAATCTAAGAGATTTCTAGAAGCAAAGTTCAAACCGGCATAAAATATTTGTATGATCATCCATAAATTCAAACCATGAGTAGGGCAATTGTGAAACATCAATTTCATTCTTTCCCAAGATTGGGCAACATGCTCATGATCAAGTTGTTTAAAATTCATGATATCATTCCTAAGAGTAATAATCTTAGCGGGAGGAAAATACTTAGAGATAAAAGCATCTTTGCACTTGTTCCAAGAATCAATACTATTTTTAGGCAAAGATGAAAACCAAACTTTAGGACGATCTCTAAGTGAAAACGGAAATAACTTCAATTTGACAATATTGTTATCCGTCTCTTTCTTCTTTTGCATATCACACAAATCAACAAAGTTGTTTAGATGAGTAGCGGCATCTTCACTAGGAAGGTCGGCGAATTGATCTTTCATAACAAGATTCAGCAAAGCAATATTGATTTCACAAGACTCTACATCATTAAGAGGAGCAATCGGAGTACTAAGGAAATCATTATTATTGGTATTCGAGAAATCACACAATTTGGTATTATCTTGCACCATGGCAACAAGTAATCCAACACACAAGCAAGCAGAAAAAGGCAAGCGAAAAGAGAGAGAGAGAGAGAGAGAGAGAGAGAGAGAGAGAGAGAGAGATTGGGCAAGAGAAGGCGAATAAAACGGCAAGGGTGAAGTGGGGAGAGGAAAACGAGAGGCAAATGGCAAATAATGTAAATGCGATGGAGATGGGTTTGTGATGGCTACTTATTATGTCTTGACTTGAGCGAAGACCTCCCCGGCAACGGCGCCAGAAATCCTTCTTGCTACATCTTGAGCTTGCGTTGGTTTTCCTTGAAGAGGAAAGGGTGATGCAGCAATAGTAGCGTAAGTATTGCCCTCAGTTTTTGAGAACCAAGGTATCAATCCAGTAGGAGGCTCCTCAAAATTCCCATGCACCTACACAAACAAACAAAGAACTCGCAACCAACGCATTAAAGGGGTTGTCAATCCCTTCACGCCAGTTGTGAAAGTGAGATCTAATAAAGATAGTATGGTCAGATAAATATGTTTTTGGTATTTTATAATATAGATGCAAAAAGTAAAGATGCAAATAAAAGTAGATTGGAAGCAAATATGATAAGAGATATACTCTCAAGATAGCATAAGTATTACGGTGGGTGAACAAATTACTATCCAGCAATTGATAGAAAAGCGAATAATTATGAGATTATCTAGGCATGATCATGTATATAGGCATCACGTCCGTAATAAGTAGACCGACTCCTGCCTGCATCTACTACTATTACTCCACACATCGACCGACTCCTGCCTGCATCTAGAGTATTAAGTTCATAAAGAACAGAGTAACGCATTAAGCAAGATGACATGATGTAGAGGGATAAACTCAAGCAATATGATATAAACCCCATCTTGTTATCCTCGATGGCAACAATACAATACGTGCCTTGCAACCCTTTCTGTCACTGGGTAAGGACACCGCAAGATTGAACCAAAAGCTAAGCACTTCTCCCATGGCAAGAAAGATCAATCTAGTAGGCCAAACCAAACTGATAATTCGAAGAGACTTGCAAAGATAACTCAATCATACATAAAAGAATTCAGAGAAGATTCAAATATTATTCATAGATAAACTTGATCATAAACCCACAATTCATCGGATCTCGACAAACACACCGCAAAAAGAGTTTACATCGAATAGATCTCCACAAGAGAGGGGGAGAACATTGTATTGAGATCCAAAAAGAGAGAAGAAGCCATCTAGCTAATAACTATGGACTCGTAGGTCTGTGGTAAACTACTCACAACTCATCGGAGGGGCAAGGATGTTGATGTAGAATCCCTCCATGGTCGATTCCCCCTCCGACAGAGTGCCGGTGAAGGCTCCAAGATGAGATCTCACGGATACAGAAGGGTACGGTGGTGGAAATTGTGTTTCGTTGGCTCCCTGGATGTTTTCGGGGTACGTAGGCTTATATAGGAGGAAGAAGTACGTCGGTGGACGCCTGAGGGGCCCACGAGACAAGGAGGGCGCCCTCCTATCTCGTGGAGTCCTCGGCTGATTCTTGACTTGCACTCCAAGTCCTCTGGATCACGTTCGTTCCAACAATCACGCTCCCGAAGGTTTCATTCCGTTTGGACTCCGTTTGATATTCCTTTTCTTCGAAATACTGAAATAGGCAAAAAAAACAGCAATACGGGTTGGGCCTCCGGTTAGTAGGTTAGTCCCAAAAATGATATAAATGTGTAAAATAAAGCCCATAAACATCCAAAAGGGGTAATATAATAGCATGGAACAATCACAAATTATAGATATGTTGGAGACGTATCAATCCATCCATCTCAAAGTCCAAGAAGATACATTAGAAGCTCCAGCATCTAAGCATGCATATCTGCCACAACTAACATCGTTGGTCATTGTAATGGAAGTTTGTAGGGCGCGAACATGAACGAAACCTGCACGTGCGACATAGTACATGTGAACCTTCAAGATATGCATGCAAGACCTGTAGCTGTCAGATGCCGCCATGATGCAACTCTTGCATCGCAGGAAGCGGCAGGGTATCATCGAATTGATTTGAGCCAATAAGTTCGAAGCCCTTTTCCCCCAGAGGTGGCTTGAAATAATTGTACTCCCTCCCATTACTTGGCGTATAAAGAAGATACCATGGTGTAGTGCTTGTGCTACTGAGTTCAACATATCACCTCTCTTGCTCACCCACTCAAACTATAAGAGTATTGCAGTGGTAGTGGTCCGTGATGGTGTGCATGAGCTCGACATCCTTCATACAAACCAATAGACTTTTTCTTCAAGTAAAAAAAGATCCTTTTTTTGCTTTCGGTTGCAAGTTGCAACTCTTTGTTGGTACAAGCCTAGGAGTTGGAGGTACCTGAGAAATATGCTTCAGAGACATGTACCATGCATGGACTTGTTGCGCATCATCGTTTTGGCACCGCAAGATCGTTTAGCCCTGAATGTCTAGGTTTTGGTACATCATGCTTACTTGTGTCTTCTCGTTTAAGCATAACACAAAGAAATGAAGGTGTCATATTTAGTGCTCATAGTCATCGTGCAACTAAAACCTGGCAGTTCAATTTCAGTCCGGTCGACTCAATAGCTATGTCTAGTTAGTTGTATGTACCTCCATGTTAATTTTTTGATAATTCTATGCACTCTAGTTTGCTTGTCTCGATCAACAATGTCAACCTAATTTATGGTTAAAACAAAATAGAACTAGGGTTGATATACCTGAAATTATGAAGGGCCATATAAACCACACCAGCCGATGCAAGGTTGATCTAGGTTAATTGATCTCATTTTACTGTTTATAAGAGAATTCACTGTTCCGCAGCTAGAAGATCCCCTGTAACATAATCCCATAATTTTATTTTGCACATAATGACATGTGGGGTCTGCTACGTCTTGAGCTTGCGTTGGTTTTCCTTGAAGAGGAAAGGGTGATGCAGCAATAGTAGCGTAAGTATTTCCCTCAGTTTTTGAGAACCAAGGTATCAATCCAGTAGGAGGCTCCTCAAAAGTCACACGCACCTACACAAACAAACAAAGAACTCGCAACCAACACAATAAAGGGGTTGCCAATCCCTTCACGGCCACTTGCGAAAGTGAGATGTAATAGAGATAGTATGATAAGATAAATATATTTTTGGTATTTTATAATATAGATGCAAATAAAAGTAGATTGGAAGCAAATATGATAAGAGATAGACCCGGGGGCCATAGGTTTCACTAGAGGCTTCTCTCAAGATAGCATAAGTATTACGATGGGTGAACAAATTACTGTCGAGCAATTGATAGAAAAGCAAATAATGATGAGATTATCTAGGCATGATCATGTATATAGGCATCACGTCCGTAACAAGTAGACCGACTCCTGCCTCCATCTACTACTATTACTCCACACATCGACCGACTCCTGCCTGCATCTACAGTATTAAGTTCATAAGAACAGAGTAACGCCTTAAGCAAGATGACATGATGTAGAGGGATAAACTCATGCAATATCATATAAACCCCATCTTTTTATCCTCGATGGCAATAATACAATGTGTGCCTTGCAACCCCTGTTGTCACTGGGTAAGGACACTGCAAGATTGAACCCAAAGCGAAGCACTTCTCAGATGGCAAGAAAGATCAATCTAGTAGGCCAAACCAAACTGATAATTCGAAGAGACTTGCAAATATAACTCAATCATACATAAAAGAATTCAGAGGAGATTCAAATACTTCTCATAGATAAACTTGATCATAAACCCACAATTCATCAGATCTCAACAAACACACCGCAAAAAGAGTTTACATCGAATAGATCTCCACAAGAGAGGGGGAGAACATTGTATTGAGATCCAAAAAGAGAGAAGAAGCCATCTAGCTAATAACTACGGACCCGAAGGTCTGTGGTAAACTACTCACAACTCATTGAAGGGCAAGGATGTTGATGTAGAAGCCCTCCGTGGTTGATTCCCCCTCCGGCGGAGCACCGACGAAGGCTCCAAGATGGGATCTCGCAGATACAGAAGGTTACGGCGGTGGAAATTGTGTTTCGGTGGCTCCCTGGATGTTTTCAGGGTATGTAGGCTTATATAGGAGGAAGAAGTATGTCGGTGGCCGCCCGAGGGGCCCACGAGACAGGGGGCCTGCCCTATAGGGGGGGCTCCTATCTCGTGGCTGCATCGGCTGCTTCTTGACTTGCACTCCAAGTCCTCTGGATCACGTTCATTCCAAAAATCATGCTCCCGAAGGTTTCATTCCATTTGGACTCCGTTTGATATTCCTTTTCTTCGAAATACTGAAATAGGCAAAAAACAGCAATACGGGTTGGGCCTCCGGTTAGTAGGTTAGTCCCAAAAATGATATAAATGTGTAAAATAAAGCCCATAAACATCCAAAAGGGGTAATATAATAGCATGGAACAATAAAAAATTATAGATACATTGGAGACGTATCAAGCATCCCCAAGCTTAATTCCTGCTCGTCCTCGAGTAGGTAAATGATAAAAAAGAAATTTTTGATGTGGAATGCTACCTAGCATAATTCTCAATGTAATTTTCTTTATTGTGGCATGAATGTTCAGATCCAAATGATACAAAATAAAAGTTCATATTAACATGAAAATGGTGATACTTCAAGCATACTAATCAAAGTAATCATGTCTTCTCAAAATAACATGGCCAAAGAAAGTTATCCCTACAAAATCACATAGTCTGGCTGTTACTCTATCTTCATCACACAAAGTATTTAATCATGCACAACCCCGATGACAAGCCAAGCAATTGTTTCATACTTCAATAATCTCAAACTCTTTCAACTTTCACGCAATACATGAGCGTGAGCAATGGACATAGCACTATATGTGGAATAGAATGGTGGTTGTGGAGAAGACAAAAAAGGAGAAGATAGTCTCACATCAACTAGGCATATCAACGGGCTATGGAGATGCCCATTAATAAATATCAATGTGAGTGAGTAGGGATTGCCATGCAACGGATGCACTAGAGCTATAAATATATGAAAGCTCAACAAAAGAAACTAAGTGGGTGTGCATCCAACTCACTTGCTCACGAAGACCTAGGGCATTTTGAGGAAGCCCATCACTGGAATATACAAGCCAAGTTCTATAATGAAAAATTCCCACTAGTATATGAAAGTGACAACATATGAGACTCTCTATCATGAAGTTCATGGTGCTACTTTGAAACACAAGTGTGGAAAAAGAGATAGTAGTATTGTCCCTTCTCTCTTTTTCTCTCATTTATTTTTTCTTTGGCATTTTTTTTGCCTTTCTCTTTTTTTTTCTCCTTTTTTTCATTTTCTTTTCTTTTCTTTTTGTAAAGTCCGAAGTCTCATCCCGACTTGTGGGGGAATCATAGTCTTCATCATCCTTTCCTCACTAGGACAATGCTCTAATAATGAAGATCATCACACTTTTATGGATTTACAACTCAAGAATTACAACTCAAAGCTAGAACAAGATATGACTCTATATGAATGCTTCCGGCGGTGTACCGGGATATGCAATGAATCAAGAGCGACATGTATGAAAATTATGAAGGTGGCCTTGCCACAAATACAATGTCAACTACATGATCATGCAAAAGGCAATATGACAAAAATAATGCGTGTCATATGAACGGAACGGTGGAAAGTTGCATGGCAATATATCTCGGAATGGCTATGGAAATGCCATAATAGGTAGGTATGGTGGCTGTTTTGAGGAAGGTATATGGTGGGTGTATGGTACCGGCGAAAGTTGCGTGGTACAAGAGAGGCTAGCAATGGTGGAAGGGTGAGGTGCGTATGATCCATGGACTCAACATTAGTCAAAAGAACTCATATACTTGTTGCAAAAATCTAGAAGTCATCAAAAATCAAAGCACTATGCGCAAGCTCCTAGGGGGATAGATTGGTAGGAAAAGACCATCGCTCGTCCCGGCCACCACTCATAAGGAAGAAAATCAATAAATAAAATTGTGCTCCAACTTCATCACAAAGTGGTTCACCATACGTCCATGCTACGGGAATCACAACCCTCAACACAAGTATTTTTCATAATCACCTCAACTAGCATGACTCTAATATCACTACCTCCATATCTCAAAACAATTATCAAGCATCATATTGATCATAGCATCCAATTCTTTTTCTATGATAGTTTTTATTATACCCAACTTGGATGCTCATCATTCTAGGAACAACTTTGTAACCATAGAAAATACCATGCTGTTCTAAAAGACTCTCAAAAAGATATAAGTGAAGCATGAGATACTAGCAATTTCTTCAAAATTAAGACACCACCGTGCTCTAAAAAATATAAGTGAAGCACTAGAGCAAAAACTATCAAGCTCAAAAGATATAAGTGAAGCACATAGAGTATTCTAGCAAATCGTAATCAAATAGGCTACAGCAAGGATGATTTTGGTAAACAAAAAAGCAAAGACTAATATAATACACGATGCTCCAAGCAAAACACATATCATGTGGTGAATAAAAATATAGCTCAAAGTAAAGTTACCAATGAACGAAGACGAAAGAGGGGATGCCTTCCCGGGGCATCCCCAAGCTTAGGCTTTTGGCTATCCTTGAATATCTTGGGGTTCCATGGGCATCCCCAAGCTTAGGCTCTTGCCACTCCTTATTCCATAGTCCATAAAAACTTTACCCAAAACTTGAAAACTTCACAACACAAAACTCAATAGGAAATCTTATAAGCTCTGTTAGTGAAAGAAAACAAAACCACCACATAAGGTACTGTAATGAACCCATTCTTTATTTATTTTGGTGTTAAACCTAATGTATTCCAACTTCTCTATGGTTTATAAACTATTTTACTAGCCATAGATGCATCAAAATAAGCAAACAACACACGAAAAACAGAATCTGTCAAAAACAGAACAGTCTGTAGAAATCTGTAACTAACGCAAACTTCTGGAACTCTAAAAATCCTACCAAAATAGAAAGTCCTGGAAAATTTGTCTATTGATCAGCAGAAAAAAGAATCAACGCAAAAAAATTTTATGTGATTTAACAAAACTAAATTCGTGCGTGCAAAGTTTCTGTTTTTCAGAAGAATCAAATCAACTATCGTCATAGGTTATCCTATAGGTTCTACCTGGCACAAACACTAATTAAAAGATAAAAACACATCTAAACAGGAGGCAGATGCAAGATTTATTACTAAAAAGGAACAAAAACAAAAAACACATAGAAAAATGGGTTGCCTCCCAACTAGCGCTATCGTTTAACGCCCCTAGCTAGGCATAAAAGCGAAGATAGATCCAAGTAGTGCCATCTTTGGCACTAAATTCATAAGTAACTCGCATGATAGATTCATAAGGTAATTTGACTTTCTTTCTTGGAAAGTGCTCCATGCCTTTCTTTAATGGAAATTGAAATATAATATTCCCTTCCTTCATATCAATAATCGTACCAATCGTTCTAAGGAAAGGTCTACCAAGAATAATAGGGCAAGAAAGATTGCAATCTTTATCAAGAACGATAAAATCTACGGGCACCAAATTTCTATTTGCAACAATGAGAACATCATTGATCCTTCCCATTGGCTTTTTAATGGTGGAATCCGCAAGGTGCAAATTTAAAGAGCAATCATCAAGATCATGGAAACCTAGAATATCACATAAAGTTTTCGGAATTGTGGAAACACTAGCACCCAAATCACACAAAGCAAAACACTCATGATCTTTAATTCTAATCTTTATAGTAGGTTCCCACTCATCATTAAGTTTTCTAGGTATAGAAACTTCCAAATTAAGTTTTTCATCATAAGATTGCATCAAGGCATCAACGATATGTTTGGTAAAAACTTTATTTTGACTATAAGCGTGAGGAGAATTGACAACGGATTGCAACAAGGAAATACAACCTTCTAAAGAACAATGATCATAATCAAATTCCTTGAAATCTGAGATGGTGGGTTCAATGCTATTTAAAGTTATGACCTCTCCAATCCCACTTTTACCAAATTTAGCATCAAGATCTAAAAACTCCGAATTTTTGGGACGCCTTCTAGGTCAAGTTGACTCATCTCCAGTCCCATAATTATCAAGATTCATATTTAAAAACAAAGATCTAATAGGAGACGCATCAATAACTTTAAGATCCTCATCATTATTTTCATGGAAACTAGAAGAACACACCTTTATAAAGTTATCTTTCTTAGCACGCAATCTAGCGGTTCTTTCTTTGCACTCATCAATGGAAATTCTCATTGCTTTGAGAGACTCATTGATATCATGCTTACGAGAAGAAGATCTAAGTTTAAGAGAATCAACATCAAGCGAAAGTCTATCAACGTTCCTAGCCAAATAATCAACTTTGAGCAATTTTTCTTCAAGCAAGGCATTAAAATTCTTTTGAGATATCATAAATTATTTCACACTATTCTCAAAATCAGAGGGGATCTTATTAAAATTACCATAAGAATTATTGTAGGAATTTCCATAATTATTAGAGGAATTACTAGGGAACGGTCTAGCATTAAAGTTTCCTCTATAAGCATTGTTTCCAAAACTATTCCTACCAACAAAATTCACATCCATAGATTCATTATTATTCTCAATCAAAGTAGACAAAGGAAGATCATTGGGATCAAGAGGGATATTTTTAGTAGCAAACAATTTCATAAGTTCATCCATCTTTCCACTCAAAACATTGATTTTCACACAATTTCATAAGTACATTATCATTGGTATTCGAGAAATCACACAATTTGGTATTATCTTGCGCCATAACAACAAGTAATCCAACACACAAGCAAACAGAAAAAGGCAAGCGAAAGTGAGAGGAGGAGGTTGGGAAAGAGAGGGCAAATAAAACGGCAAGGGTGAAGTGGGGGAGAGGAAAACGAGAGGCAAATGGCAAATAATATAAATGCGAGGGACATGAGTTTGTGATGGGTACTTGGTATGTCTTGACTTGAGAGAAGACCTCCCCGGCAATGGCGCCAGAAATCCTTCTTGTTACGTGTTGAGCTTGCATTGGTTTTCGTTCAAGAGGAAAGGGTGATGCAGCAATAGTAGCGTAAGTATTGCCCTCAGTTTTTGAGAACCAAGGTATCAATCCAGTAGGAGGCTCCTCAAAAGTCCCACACACCTACACAAACAAACAAAGAACTCGCCACCAACGCAATAAAGGGGTTGTCAATCCCTTCACGGCCACTTGCGAAAGTGAGATCTAATAGAGATAGTATGATAAGATAAATATATTTTTGGTATTTTATAATATAGATGCAAAAAGTAAGGATGCAAATAAAATTAGATTGGAAGCAAATATGATAAGAGATAGACCCGGGGGCCATAGGTTTCACTAGAGGCTTCTCTCAAGATAGCATAAGTATTATGGTGGGTGAAAAAATTACTGTCGAGCAATTGATAGAAAAGCGAATAATTATGAGATTATCTAGGCATGATCATGCATATAGGCATCATGTCCGTAACAAGTAGACGACTCCTTCCTGCATCTACTACTATTACTCCACACATCGACCGACTCCTGCCTGCATCTAAATTATTCAGTTCATAAGAACAGAGTAACGCCTTAAGCAAGATGACATGATGTAGAGAGATAAACTCATGTAATATGATATAAACCCCATGTTTTTATCCTCGATGGCAACAATACAATACGTGCCTTGCAACCCCTGCTGTCACTGGGTAAGGACACCGCAAGATTGAACCCAAAGCTAAGCACTTCTCCCATGGCAAGAAAGATCAATCTAGTAGGCCAAACCAAACTGATAATTCGAAGAGACTTGCAAAGATAACTCAATCATACATAAAAGAATTCAGAGGAGATTCAAATACTTCTCATAGATAAACTTGATCATAAACCCACAATTCATCAGATCTCGACAAACACACCGCAAAAAGAATTTACATCGAATAGATTTCCACAAGAGAGTGGAAGAACATTGTATTGAGATGCAAAAAGAGAGAATAAGCCATCTAGCTAATAACTATGGACCCGAAGGTCTGTGGTAAACTACTCACAACTCATCGGAGGGGCAAGGATGTTGATTTAGAAGCCCTCCATGGTTGATTCCCCCTCCGGTGGAGCGCCAGTGAAGGCTCCAAGATGGGATCTCGCGGATACAAAAGGTTACGGCTGTGGAAATTGTGTTTTGGTGGCTCCCTGGATGTTTTCGGGGTACGTAGGCTTATATAGGAGGAAGAAATACGTCGGTGGCCGCCCGAGGGGCCCATGAGACAGGGGGCGCGCCCTATAGGGGGGCGCGCCCTCCTATCTCGTGGCTGCCTCGGCTGCTTCTTGACTTGCATTCCAAGTCCTCTGGATCACGTTCGTTCCAAAAATCACGCTCCCGAAGGTTTCATTCCGTTTGGACTCCGTTTGATATTCCTTTTCTTCGAAATACTGAAATAGGCAAAAAAAACAGCAATACGGGCTGGGCCTCTGGCTAGTAGGTTAGTCCCAAAAATGATATAAATGTGTAAAATAAAGCCCATAAACATCCAAAAGGGGTAATATAATAGCATGGAACAATCAAAAATTATAGATACGTTGGAGACGTATCAGGGTCCCAACTATTGCTTTTAAATTTCTACATTGTTCATCGTGGCACATGTCCGCCGGCTGCTGGACATCTTGTCGGCTCAAAAAATGCATTGCATATATACAAATTTGTGTGACGAAAACTTGCGATGACCGCACGCTGCTTGTGATTTATTTATACATGTCGATAATCAATCCATTGTAATTAGAGGAAGTTTGGCAAGTCTTGCCCCTCTCCTTTCTTCCCTAATCGTGTGCGAGTGATGCAACAACTGCCATCTCTGCATGCGTTGCCCATGTATATGCACCAGAAACATAACAACACGATGAAGGCACAGACCCCTTCTAGTCTACATGATATGCCACACTCAATTTCAGATTCATTCAGTCATTAACCATGCATGAGCAAAGAAACTTAATCCCCTCTGGCATTGTAAAAGGCTAGCTAAACTATACCTAAAATCTTTTGGATAATACATGAAATTACAAGTGCATTGCCATATTTTTCCATCATCTTGAGCTTTTCGTTCGATAAATGAAGTTCCCGTTGACTCATAAATTCATATGAAGGTGAGACAATCGCAAAGAGTTCACACTGCTATGTGCATAACATGATGCACACAATCTTTACCAAAAAATAAATTAATCTTAAAAAATTAATAAAAAAGATAGTATATGGTGATTAATGGCTGATCGAAAGAACTAACCGGCATTCAAGTTGGGTAAAAAGAGTCCCTTGCCAACATGCTTCACTTGGATCCAATTTGCTATAAATAACTCCATGTGCTCCGACCACTAAATTTAGGTCCAAGTAGTGCTGAAGTAAGGACCATGTACAGATCCAATGCATACATGAGTGATAACATGTTGCTGGTGACTAAGAATACCTAGTAGAAGGAGGGTACCTTGTGGGCATACCCAGACCAAGTCCCCAAAAGAATGCCTAGGGTCTCTTGAATCCTACGCCCTGTTGCACCCAACTAGGCACTCAGAGGGATAAGGACGAGCTAATTAGGGATTCAGTTGTTATCAGAGATATGTTCTTGATAATGGTGAGATTCCCGATTGCATCGTATCCCCTAAATATAGGTACCTAATCATTGGTACACGTCAGCCTATAGAACAGAAAGGGCAGGTGATCATTCGTCAAAGGAACAACTAACATGGGATGCAAGAAGACCATAGCTAGCTCTCTAAATCATATCTAGCCCGTTGTAATACTATCATTGATGAATAAAGCTCAATAGACATGACATAGGGCTTTTACGCATCCGACGGTTGAACCTGGGTAAAACCTCTATGTCATCTACGTCGGTGTTTGAGAATCCTTTGGGCATCACCCTTCCCTCTACTGTCTCCATGACCTCCCTAGATTGTAAGGTCATTGGTGCATTCATCGTCTACATTTGGCGCAGACTATGGGGGGTAAACCAATTCCGTGTGCAACTCAGGATATGCTCCTAATTGCATTCTTGGACTTGGACTATAATTATTGTTGAGTAGACACGACGACTCAATCTTAAACGATCATGAACCCAACAAGTCTGAGGAGGACCATGTGGGCAGGGCTGGTAGTTCCACATCGCCTGGACCTCTCACTCCCCACCAGCTAGGATGGTGGCTAGTACGAAGAAATGGATGACCGCACACATAAGGATTCTGTATCACCATATTGAGTGGAAATCTTTTTCTTCCAGGCTTCAATAGTCAACAAATTCAAAAACAAAAACCCTCCTTTAAATTTGAGAAAATTTTCATGTTTTTCTTACATGCAAATGTCAATACTAAAATTTGACCATGAAATATTTTTATTTCCATGTTACACAAAAAAGGCTTATGCGTGGATCCAAAATAGCAAATAGTAGTAGATAAGAAATGATGCACTCATTTATGTTTCTACTAACATGCAGATAAAAAGATTTCACAATAAATTCAATGTTACAAAGTACACATCTACATGTGCAACGTGTTTTCCAAGACTTTAGATTGTGCTTTCAAAAAATGAGCTTAGAGAAGGCATTTGGGGTTTCCAAACAATATCACAATATATTAGCGTCACTGGGTTTTAGGGTGGATTTGGGAGACACATAAGATTTTGAGCCACACTATTATAAAAGAATGAATAATGATTTTCTATGATAGAAATGTATTTATCCTTTTCAGAGTAGGGTATGTTGCCTAATTGTTTTCTCAGTGAATAAGTTTTTTGACCGTACATTGTACGACAACAACCTCCCAGCCTATCATATTATTGCCCAAAATGCACACGAAGCGTAAATACAAGTACATGTGTCAAGAATATATACAAAGGATAAAAGTAAAAACCTAGGGTGGCAAGTAAATAGCCCATCTAAGAAGTTTATCCTGATTCTTGGAATTAATTCTCTGAACCAAAAGGGTTACATCATGCACATAGCTAGTCATCCACTTAGGAAAAGATGGCAACTCTCTCCTGAAAATCTTTGTATTTCTGACGACCCATATATTCCACAAAGCCAAGAACACCACCTCGGAGAAGAGGTTAACCGAAATATTTCATGCCCCCCTTGCAATCTCATTCATGTCATTCCCATGTGGCCACTGAATCTACAAATAGTTCTAAAAGCTAGCACTGAAATTACAAGTGAAAACAGGTAAAGATGAATAAGTTATGCCTCCCGGAGTTTCAGTTGCTAAATATAAAAAGATGAATATTTTTTACTTTGTCGTGTACTATGTTTTCCAAGCCTGAATTACTATCAAAGGAAGATGAATATATCATGTTGGTGTGTATTATGTTTTCATTTAATTTAGTGTTAGTACAGATCTACCAACCACTTCGAAAAATATAACAAGATAATTCAATAGTGTAACATAACTGGTAAACCCACATATATTTTTCTGGTCAGGACTTTATCGAAATATATCCTTTCTATCACATGGTAACCAATATGCATCATTGGATGTTATTTTTGGCAAACATTTGAAATTACATTCTAATTATTTCTCTAGTTTAATTTCTAAAAAATAGCGTATGCAACAAATGTTAATAATAGTTCAACTTATACACATCTATCTAAAAGGTCAACCCATGTGTCGACACAGATTAGCGTATTTTTAGATAACCGTACATAAGTTATATTTATGTGAACATTTGTTGCATGCCATATTTTTACAAATGGACACTAGAATAATAGTACAATATAATTTTAAACCTTGTAAATAATATCATGCAAGAATGAACTGGCAAAAAGAATTTACCTTTCCTGATAGTATATTTACCAATATGTATTGTTTACCAATTATGTTACACTAATATTTGTATTGTCTTGTTATATTTTTTGGTGACCAGTCAGTATGTCTGTACTCACACTATATATTAATGAAAGGAGAATATCTTCATTTCTATATTTAGTAATTAAGTCTCCTCATGCCCTAAATTATCTGGCAACATACCAATCAATGAAGGATAATATATTTTCCCATCACAATAAGTACTATATGTTTTTTTCATTTCATTAGTAGTGTGGGTTAAAATCTTGTGTGCTTCTCAAATCCACTATCTAAAACAGTGACACTGATATATCATGATACTTTGTAGAAACCTTGATTGGATCCTTTGAGTTTGATCAAAAAAGAAAGAAAGGAAGTGTATTTTAAAGGTTCCAGAAAATGTACATGTATATGTGTACTCCCTAACTTAAATTTATTAGAATATTCCCCACAAAACCAAAAAAAACTTATTAGAATATATTTTATTGGTACATTATACCGGAAGACAGAATGTGTGCATTTCTATTATCTACTTTTTGCTATTTTAGATCCATGTTATTTTTTTATGTAATCCACAAATAAAATTAGTTTTTAGTCAAATGTACATATATGTAGCACCATTGTGAAAGGTATATGTGCACCATGCATGGTCTTCGGTTCTTATACGATCCTGCCAACATGTAACAATTTGGAATATCCCTTAAAAAACATTTTGGAATATTAAATAGTACAAATAGGATATCTTCAAAATGGTTGGAGTATATGCCAGCAAATGGAAGGGTGTGCAATTATTACCAGCTACTTTGTGAGGGTCACGAGGCTCCAATTTACCATACCCGCAAAAAGACTAAAAATAAAGGGGATACTATTTTATTTTTTGCGATGAATAAAGGGGATACTATGGTAAGTGCTATTGAGTTAAAACAAATTCTACAATGTGTTGAAGAAGATATCGTCCTTGCCCACTCATAAGGATAAATAGTGTTGCAACGCAGAGGTTGCTGGGTCTTGTGTGTGTGCGATGCCTGAGCTATAATAGCTTCATGAACATTACAAGAATATAGGAGTTGGAGGCACCGGGAAATATACTAATCCTTGGACGGGGATGTGCAGTACGACATTATAGGCTTCACTAGAGAGGTTACAAAGGATGGCGTCTTGGCTCCCGGATGGACAGTACCTCAAAAATAGTGGTCAAATGTTTTCAAAAAATTCTTTTTTTGTGTGGATGTTCGTGTTACTGTCGCTAGCATGCTTGGCAAATTTCATGCGAAACGGAGTAGTAGTCTTTCGTGGGTGAAAAAAACAATTTTGAATGACATTTTTGGGTAACATTTGTTGTCCAATTTGTTTTTTTACACAGGCCAAAATATTTAACCTTTTGCCTAAAACTTTGCAGGTAGCATTTGGATGTGACTATGAATGTATAAAAAGTTTGTTGGGATTTTTTGACATACCAAAAATCATTTTTCACGCGCAGGTGCACATGCTCCCAGGAGCCAAATTGAATTTCTGCTAGTGAGACATCATGCTATTAATTTACAACAAGTTCAGTAAAGCTAGAACTAACTCATGACTGTTTGTAAAGACGAAGGCCCCTGCAAAAACATGTTAATGCTTCTTTGGTTAAATTGGTTTGTAGTGATATCAACAAGCACAACGACATGCATAACGCTACCCGCATTTCATTTCTGAAGGAAACTTGACCTGCGCTATACATTGAGACACAATGATTCCCACCTCTTAAAATGCGAGTCGCTAATTAGGCATAAAAATAAGACCACATTAACACATGCTTTATCACACTTAAGTATCACAAGTTTATGGCTCGAGCATATCACAATACTGAAAAAGGCTTTCGCCTCGTTTTATATATAAAACATCAAACCACAAGCATCCAGTACAACCACACACCACGTCACCGCAACACACGCACACACCCAAGACAGGATACATAGGCGCTGAGCGCAGCAACACCACTCCTAGCACTACCGTCCCGAAGAAATGAAGCTACATATGACGAACCATGCACTCCAAGGCGGCGTCTTCAGGAAGGATACGAAGCCGGAGCGCCGCCACCGCCCGATCCAAGGATCAGAGTTTTCCCAGAGCCGCATGACGGGCAATGAGAGCCTCGACAACGCCTTCAAGATGGGAACGATCTTCGCCGCCGCCGGTCCGTCCGAAGATAGAGCAGGTTTTCACCTCGGCCCACAATCACCGCCACCGAACGCCACACCTCGGCAACCACGCCGCCCACACGACCATGATGACCGGGCAGCACCAAGGCACGGGCTTTGTCCAAGAGCACCGCGCAACCACCACCACCAGGGCCGCCGCCCCAGCATCCAAGACCTCGACACCACCTCACCCGTGACCCGCCGCTACCCCAACCGAAGAGACGAGTGGAAAGGTCCCGCCTTTCGCACCCCTGGACGACCCCCAGCGCCGAGACCCGAGAGGCCGGCCAAAGCTGGCATCCATCGCCCGTCCTGCATCCCCGAGCGCGAGACGAGCTCATGCCTGATGCCGGGCGCGAGACGAGCTCCGTCCAGCTGCCAGGCACGAGACGAGCTCCGTCCAGCTGCCAGGCACGAGACGAGCTCTGTCCTGCTGCCGGACGCGAGACGAGCTCCGTCCTGCTGTCGGGCGCGAGACGAGCTCCGTCCTACAGCTTCGGGCGCGAGACGAGCGAAGGACCGCAGCTGGGAGAGGGCCAGCCCCAGGACCGAAGCAACGCCCGGGCGACGAGAAGATGGAGCTACGGTCGAAGCGGACCGACCGCAAACGAGCCGACGCCGGAGATAGCCGGCCATCGCTGCGGGCAGATCCGCCAAACCACCGTGTAACCGCCGCGCCCTCGGGAGACCATCACCATGGGTCGGACCTCCACGCGCCGCCGCCCACGGCCGGAGCCACGGCTACACCAGGCCGCAGCCCCGCCCGCACCGTCCACCCAGATCCCACCGCCAGATCTGAGTCGGACGCGCCGCCACCTGCCCTGCGGCCACACAGCAGCCACCCTAGCCACCCATGGAGGCAAGAGGGAGACCTCCAGGGGCGGGAGGAGAAGCCACCGACGGCCACCGAGCCATCCGTCGCCACCGCCGCCCGAATCGGGCCCGGAACGAACCAGATCGGGCCGCCACGGCCGCGACGAGCACCGCCACCACGCAGCCCATCGTGCCGGGCCACACGTCCGCGCCGCCGCCGCCAGCCGCCCGCCACCGCGCTGACACGCCCCGCGCCCGCCGTCTCCGAAGGGGGGTGAGAAACCCCGCCGCCGCCGACGCCGACCGGGCTTTGCCCGGCGGCGGCGAAGGGAAGGACATGGGAGGGAGGACGCCCCGGCGGCGGTGCTAGAAAGGTCCCCCGGCCGCTCGCGGGAGCGACGCGGGAGGGGGAGCTGGCCCACATCCAAAACCGTATCTCAGCTTGAGCCAGCATATCACAATGACTAGATGACCAGAACACATAACACGTACGCGCGGGGTAAAGCGGGCGCGCATAAGGGCACCTAGAGGCATCTATTGAGCGCTTGGCATACATTCTACCGGTGGTACTACATGAATATAATACCAACTGGTTCATGGATTCAGACGCCCCACTGTACCAAGCGAGATTTGTGAGATGTATAAGCTAGCGCAACAGTAAAATCAATGCTTGGCGTAGCTACTGAGAAAAAATATTAGCTTAAAAGCCACTCAGAGGTACTACCACCTCCCTTCTGTTTTCAGACCGTTCTGATACTGTCACTCGACTTCGTTTTCGTTTTCTCCTTCTAGTTTTGATTTTCTATATATCCATATGTATAGGAGGGAGCACAGTTGGATGTAAAAAGAATAACTTATCTTAAAATGATGCCCTACAACTTATTTCATCTCTTGTTTACTCTGTAAACTTCAGTTTGCATTCTGTCAGTTGTGCCGTCTTATGTTGTTAGGCATGAGGAGCTGCTCAAGTCAGTCGGGTTAATGCATGGAACATGAAAGCTTTTCCTCGGTTGTTGGAAGAACGAACTATTCTTATATATGCCGAATCTGGCCGAGCTCTTTTTTTTAAAAAAAAGGAGGTGTACCCCGGCATCTGCATCTGGACAATGCATACAGCCATATTATTAATTATTAACATAAGACTTTACAAAATCGTACAACAGTAAACCAAACCCACCGTCTAATCAACATCTGTCGCTACTCCTATCCAGTTGATGAAGGGGCGCTGATAATCTGGGCCTAATACCAAACAGACCTCGCAGCCAAACCTAACATCTAAGACCCGAGGTCCCAACCAGGACGCCTGCTGGGTATGAGGCCGCCGCAGCCACCTGCCACCAATCCATCTTCAGAGTTGTACTGCTGCATCAACCTTGCCCAGTCTAGCTGCCGCCGACGCCACCACGCCACCAGACAATGTCGACCTCCTGCGCGTGTCCATCACCACACATCTGACGCCAAACCTCCGCTGCTCCATGCCGCCAAGAGCCGCCACCATGAATATGTAGAAAAAAACACCGCTCCACCGAAGAAGACATCCGCTGGTCCTTCGAGCCCGAGTGCATCTCCAAGAATGATGCCCCCAAGGGGGTAACGACACATGGATGCCGCCGTCATCCGATCAACTGATCTAGGGTTTTCCCGGAGGTATTGGGTGGGTTTGGGATTTGTACCTCGATGATGCCTTAATGAAGGAAACGATGATAAAGGCATCGTCATCACCGGCTCCGGCCAACGACCGAAGACCAAGTTTTCACTCGGATCCGTCCCAAGACATCCACCCGACAAGTTGTGCACTGTCTTGACCACCTTCAAAGCCCCAGATCTAGTCGTCTAGATCCGGCGACCAACCGCAACAGCAGTGCCACCGTAGGAGCCCTGGCACACCGGCCACTGCCTGAATCCGCCACCACTGGAGCCTGGGAGGACACCTCGCCAAACCGCGAGAGCCGTCGAGATCGATCCCGCGTGCTCATCACCGTCTTTGATCTGAACCAATCCACGGCAAAACCATGAGATCGGCGATGTAGATCCGCCTTGGATAGGGACAGCACCACGCCATGCCGTCGCGGGAAGCCCGAGCTTCACCCGCCGCCACCTTGCAGGGCCGCCGTCCCGGGATCCAGCCGCCGCCGACAGGCAGAGCCGCCGGCCATCGCGACCAAGGCCGCCATGCCCGCGAGCCCATCGAACGGCTGGCGCCACCAGATCTTCCTTGGAACCGCAGCTCTGCCTCCCCCGCCCAGCACCACGTCGCCGCCTTGCGCCGTCGCCTAACGCGCCGCCGTGCCGCCGCGACACAAATCGGGGGAGAGCGTCGCGGCGCCATGGATGACCCGCCTCACTTGATCTGGTGCGGGAGGGAAGAGAGCCTCCGCCGCCGCCATCAGCCGCCTGGGGCTTTGCCCAGCGACCTCCTCTAACGGTGGCGGAGGGAAGGGGGAGGATGGACGTGCCCGGCGACGGCAGCTGGGGTTTTTACCCGAGCCGCCCTAGCGAGAGGGCGACGCGGGGTGAGTCTGTTCGCGAGTCTCAATTCCCACCAACTGGAACTGTCATCTCGCCGAGCTAAATCATTATTAAGATGACGGGTTGTATCTGCACTTGTGGATTAATATTCTGCTCAGTCTAAGTTCTTCCAAGTCGGCAGTGTGTTAAGGTCAAGTTGGGCAGCTGAACAACGTGTCCTTTGTCAGGTTAACATAACAAGGGTATAAAAGAACATGCAGCAGTTGCCATTGCTGCTACAAATATACAAAATACATGTATGCCTTCTCAACCTGTTGTTACATCAGCTGGGTAAAACAAAAACGTTCCTTGTCAATAAGTGACCGGGTTGACCGTTCTTCAGATAAACCTCATGCTAACACGTTTGGATTCATCCCCCTTCGTCTCCAAGTGGACGAGAAGTAGCCACGAGGTTGCGTTGCTACATGAAGAGATAGTAGGTATGTAGGGTCGGTGCAGGGAGGAGCTTCAAGGAGAGTCGCTGGCCAGGCTTGCAGACGTTGGCACTGGCGGCTGCTGTCGAGGACAATTAGAAGGACATAGGCGACGGGGAGCTCGCCGCGGCACTTTTGAGCGAGATCTGCTGTGCTGTGTTGTGCTGTGCGAGACCAGATGCACATGCTCAGGTTTCCGTTATATAAGGCGCGAACTTGAGCGAGACCTGCTGTGCTGCAGCGTATAGTAGATGGTCTCACATACCCTTTAATATTACTCCTCCAAATTCTGTCACGTTATTTGGGACGTAGCTTAACAGGATAGATTTCGAAACAGGCAGGCACATTCGCGTAGGAGTATGTGCTTTATTGTGGGCAGTCTGAAACTGCAGAAATGATTTGGTTTTTAACAAAACAACAAATATTCAATTTTTGCAGATTATCTTCCGAGCTACTGCGTTGATCCGTATGTGGTCGCTACTCACTCCGACGGAGGCCAGGGAGCGTTTGGTTACTGGATCTATCCGGTGGGAGATGGTAGCACGGGCTATTTTCAACCAGTTTGGATGTCGGTCATGTAATAGGATAGACAATTAGTTTTCCTATCTTTCTTATGTCAGCCGATTGTGGCTTTATGTACTTATTTTTTATGCTCTCAGTGAGCTTTTTTTCCTTTTCGTTGAGACTTTAAGACCTTTGTTGAACCTATTTGCTTATTAATTAATTTGGTCCTATACATCATTCTGATGCAGAGACCGGGGAGATCCCTTTTCGAAAAGAAAAAAAGACGTTCACCTTCATGATATGCAGGCGAGGCCTAAAGCTGTCAGATGTTGTCATGATGCAGCTCGATCTTGCATTGTAGGAAGAAGCAGGATATCATCAAATGGATTTGAGCCCATAAATTGGAAGCCCTTTGGTACCCGAGGCTACCCGAGATAACTGTCCCTCCCTTGTATAAAGAAGGTACCATGGGCTAGGCTCGTGCAAGATAAATACTCCCTCCATTTCATAATATAAGAGCAGTTTTTATACTAGTGTACTATAAAAAATATTTTTATATTATCGGATGGAGGAAGTAAATTCTAAAATGTGTTGAAGCACCTCTCTCCAGCTTACCCGCTCAAAAGATGGTTCGGATTGGTAGTGGTCCATGGTGGTGGTGTGTGAGCTCGAGATCCTTCATACATTTCTTCATAGAGCCTTTCTTTTCTTTTGGGTGTCAAACCGCAAATCTTTGTTGGTGCAAGCTTAGGATAGGAGTTGGAGGTACCAGAAAAATATGTTACAGAGACGAGAGATTTTACAGTACCCTGTACTCCATATATAGGAGATGGAGTACCAATCAAATTCTAGGCAACGTAGTTACGTGCGTTTTAGTTGTCAGATTATCCCGGGATCTGCTTTGTAAAAAAGCCTTTCCATACTACGTTGTATTGTTCGGCTGTGCATTTTGTTTTGTACTTTATTTATACAGTTTCGCTTAAGCACATCTAGATATGCCCTTAGTATTGTACATCTAAGTTCTATATCATTGATATTACATGGAGATTTGTGCGGATATTTTTTTTTTCTTTTTCTAATTATATTTGATTGAGCCACTTAGATGTGCAATAAAAGAGCTCTTTTACAGTACCCCTAAGTGAATGTAGACCCTCCATTTGTTGTGATCCAACGGATTAGGTCAGTTGGTACTCCAATCTAATTAATATGGAGTACTGTTACAAAATTTTAGGGAGTACCTAGTTCATAGGGGTAAATTCATACTTTTAGAGGATAGTTAATTAACTTATCAAGTCATGGTGTTGATAGTCTATTTCTTGGTGGCGATCACCGTATGCCAGGCATCGTATCTGTGGCGGAAGTGGAGAGACCACACGAAACATGCTAGACCGCTGGATCTTGTGTTCCATGGCCGATTACCTTCCTTTTTTTCGAACCATTGACCATAGAACAATTGTTCTAGGGTATATTTCCAATTAATATGGGATATTTACAGGAAGGAAACCAAAAAGAGAAAGAAAATAAGATACAAGTAAATTATCCTACTCCTGTTCTAGGGATCACTAAATCAGAGGAAAGAGTACTCAAGATTAATCATCACAGATGTGAATCAATCCAACTTTTGAAAGCCTGGACATTCTTAGACTTGATACGGTGTTGTAAGAGGCTTAAATCTTGCTTGAACAGTGTTTGCCAGGAGCTCAAGCTAGGAGTTACTCCCCTGGACATCTTTCCATTTTTTTGCATCCATATGTTCCAGCTCCACAAGATTACAATGTCTAGTGCTATGTTTTGGGCGATTTCTTGACAGCTGAGCATGATCTCATCAAACGATGAAACTCCTCTTCTCGTTTGTGGAATGATGATGTTCTAGTAATCCTGAGCAAATGTGCAGTTCCAGAGTAAATGCATTGTCATTTCCTCAGTATGCTCCTGACACATCACACAATCGTATGACTGTAAATACATTGTTCTCCTCTTAAGCATATTTATAGTGTTTAATCTGTCATGCAGGATCAACCAGAAGAAGATTTTGTGTCTGCCTCTATTTGCACTTTTCCAAAGTTTTTTGAAGATGTTGTGGGCCTCAGTATCTGTTTTGAGAGCCTTGTAAACTTGAATTGATGAGAATTTCTTGGGCCTAGAAACACAAGTCCAAATGCCAGGCGATTGAGCCCCTGAAAATTGTTGTAGAGCTACTGTAATTTCATTAAATTGATCAAAAGTTTGCTCCGAAAGAGGAATGTGAAACGGATTCGGCAATTATTTTGTCTGGATCATTTCCGATAGACTCACTGATTCCTTTCTAGCATAGGAGAATAGTTGTGGGTAGCGTTGAAAGAGAGGTGTATCTATCCATTTATCTTTCCAGAAATCAAAAGTAGTTCGATTGCCAGGTTTACACAATGCCAAGGATTTAAACTCAGGCAGGAGCCTGAGATGAGTTTTCCACCAACTAGAGACCATCATTTTCTCTCCTGGTAGTTCTGTGGTATAGTATTGGTCCCAGATTAGTTTAACCCAGGGTAAATCTTTCCTTGTTAAAGAATTTATAGAGGTTCTTTAGCAAAACCGTTTAAATGATTGAACATGACACAAGACATTTGATATGATTGAGCATGACACAAAATTGAAGATCCTTGAAGCAAGGGGTTTTAGCAGCAAATGGATCAACTAGATCAAGATGATCTTTCAGCAGGATTCTCTTCTCGTGCTACTAAATGGAGTTCCAGGGAAACAAAAGGGGATAAGACAAGGAGATCCCCTCTCTCCTCCGCTTTTTGTCTTGGCTGTAGATTTTCCCCAAACCATTCTAAACACAACAATGCGGGAAGAAATCATATCAAAACCCATTGATCCCCCACCAAACCCTGATTTTCTAGTCATTCAATTTGCTGATGACACCATTCTAGTGCTACCTACTGAGGAAAGACAAATAATCCAAGTAAACAATCTCTTGGCACATTTTGCCGCCCAAACTGGTCTTCAGATCAACTACAGTAAATTTGTTTTAGTACCACTCAATGTTAAATAGGAAAATCTTAACAGTCTTGTCGGCCTCCTAGGATGTAAGCTTGGCAAATTCCCATTTACCTATCTGGGGCTGCCACTTAGTGATCACAGACTAAAAAAATGCAGATTTTACTCCTATATGCAAAACAATTGAGAGAAGGCTAGCAGGGGTCTCTACTATGTTGGGGCATGATGGCAGATTACAGCTCATCAAATTTGTTCTTTCAGCACTACCAATATTTTTCGTGTGCACTCTTGCACTACCAGCTGGTATAATTGAGCAGATCAACAAATATCTAAGGCACTTCTTCTGGAGAAAGTTTGGACAAGAAAACCAAGGTCCTACCCTCATTGCCTGGGCTAAAGTATGCAAACCTCAAGAATAAGGAGGTCTAGGTATCCTAGACATTGCTGTCCGATTACCTTCCTCCCCTCTGATTACCTTCCTTCACATCCATGCACGGCCGATTACCTTCCTTCCCTTCGTTCCACCGCTTCACGAACAAGAACAGGCATGTGAGTCAGTTTGTTGGCTGGATCGAAACTTCTTCTAGCTTTACGTGGGGACTGGGAAGCAAACTGAGAGCTAATGAGAGAAATAAAAATTGTATTGACAATCTAACTGGAACGGTTTACAAGTCCCTCTTTCCTGAAACCCAACACAAAATTTTCCTTTGGGAAGTAGATTTGCGCCGACGAGACTAGCATCACCAGAGATGTGGATACCGGAAGGGCAGCTGGAGATGCGGACATGGGGCTGGGCCACCGGATTTACAAACATAGGACGGCGTGGGGTGGCTAAAGACATGTGGTAACATCAGCAGCGGAGAGCGTCCCGCGATCAAGAATGACCTGAAGGTTATCAATCATGGACGAATCGGGATGAACATTTCTTTTTAGAAAAGGAGGATGACCCCCGGCCTCTGCATCTGGGCGATGCATGCGGCCACTTTATTAATTATTCTCACAAGACCTTACAAAGTCATACAACAGTAAGACTGAAGCCACCGTCTAAGCAACAATTGTCGCTACATCTATCCAATTGATGAAGGGGCGCTGATAGTCTGGGCCTAATACCAAACAGACATCGCAGCTAAACCTAAACATCTAAGACCTGAGGTCCCAACCAGGATGCCTGCCTGGTATGGGGCACCTACTAGTCTGGCGCACTCCTCAACCAGGATGCCTGCCGGGTATGGGGCCGCCGCAGCCACCTGCCACGAGTCCATCTTCAGAGTTGTACTGTTGCATCTATCGTGCCAGATCTATCTGCCATCGACGCCACCACGACGCCAGACAGCGTCGTCCTCCTACGCGAGTCCATCCTCCCACATCGAACTCCGAATCTGCATTGCGCCACGCCGTTCAGATCTGTCGCCATCAATGTATGGATGAAGCACCGCTCCACCAAAGAAGTCGTCCGCTGGTCCCACGAAGCCGAGTGCACCTCCAATAATGTCGCCCTCAAGGCGGTTACGACACATGATTGCCGCCAACATCCGATCAGCTGATCTAGGGTTTCCACCAGAGGTACTGAGTGGAGTTGGGAGCTTCACCTCGATGATGCCTTCATGAAGGAAACGATGATAAGGGCATCGTTATCACCGGCTCCGGCCATCAACCGAAGATCAGGTTTTCACCCGGATCCGTCCCAAGAAATCCACCCAACAACCTGTGCACCGTCTCGACCGCCTTCAAAGCCCCAGATCCAGCCACCTAGATTCGGCGACCAACCGCAGCAACAGTGCCACCGTGGGATCCCTGGCGCACCAGCCACTGCCTGAGTGTGGCACCACTAGAGCCTAGGAGGAAGCCTCCCACCCCGCCTAGCCAAGCCGCGAGAGCCGCTGAGAAGGATCCCGTGCACTCGTCACCGTCTCTGATCCAAACCAATCCATAGCAGATCGCCGTCACAGATCCGCCTTGGACAAGGACTGCACCACGCCATGCCGCCGCGGGAAGCCCGAGCCTCACCGGCCGCCACTCTCCAAGGCCGCCGCCCCGGGATCCAGACGGAACTTTGCCGCGGCCACCGGCCAAGTTCCGCCGCTGCCGACCGGCCAAGCCGCCGGTCACTGCATGACCATGCGAGCACACCCAGCCGGCCGACCAACTCCGACGAAGAAGAAGGCCACCACCACCAAGCCTAGGGCCGGTGCCCCAGACATCCTCGTGTTGCAGATCAAGTCCAGGAGCAGTGCCCCGCCGACGGCGATTGAGATTGGTAGCACAACGAATTAGCCCGACATGAGTCAAGGCCAGATCCGCCGTTGCTGGTGCCGTCCTCCCCCGCCGCCGCCGCACCACTTCCATGTCGCCGCTTATCTGCGCCACCGCCGCCGATCTGGCTGGAGAGGAGCGCCGCCTCCCAACCAGATCGAGATCCGAGGAGAAACCGCCGCTGCCGCCACGTCACAAGGGCTTTGCCCTGTGACGCCCCGGGCGACGGCGGCGGAGGGGAGCGGAGGAGGGGCGAGGCTGTAGGAGGAGGGCGGGGGCTCCCTGGTGCGGAGTGGCGCCGCCGCATGGGGAGGGACGGGAGGGATGAACATGCGGGGGTATATGTAAAGAAATCAATATTACCCTTTTGTTAGCTAGAGTATGGAGTACAAGGATATTGTAAAATATCTTGTCTCTGTACCATATTTTTCCGGTAACTCCAACTCCTAATTCTAGACCCTACGCTTGTACCAACAAAGATTTGCATCTTGACACCCAAATTAAGGAAAAGAAAGGCTCTTTGAATAAATGTACCAAGGATCTTGAGCTCACACACTGCCGCGGACCACTACCAATCTAAACCATCTTTTGAGTGGTTATAAGCAGGAGAGGTGAGCTTCAACACATTTTAGAATGTATTTACGTTGCACAAACCTAGCCCATGGTGTCTTTTTTATGCTTATACACCAAGTGACGGAAGAGAGTACAATTATTTCCAGCTGCCTCTGGGGGATAAAGGGCTTGCAATTTGAGAGTACAAACAAATGAAACATGATTGCGTGATTCAGTCGGGTTAATGCATGGAACATGAGTTGTGCGAGTCGTCAGATCAGTCAGGTTAAAGCATGGAATATGAATGCTTCTGTTTCCAACTATTGCAAGAAGAGTGATCCTTATGGATGTCGAACCTGGCCGTGCTTTTACCATGTCATGTCATTAAGATGATTTGCGGGGAAATCGTGCAAGCTAATCTGCACGGGAGTTTGCAGCTTCATTGGATCCGCAAAGCTTTGCTTTCGATTCTTTGCTTCTGTCTACCTGTAGACAGACGGTTAGTTGTTATTGCTTTCGATTACTTTGCTTGTCGCGCACTCAACGCCAAAGCATGGTAGCCTAAAAGCCCTTGACTTTTTTTATAATAACTCGCATCAGCTTTGTCCTATCAATCTCTTGTTATTGCATCATCGGCTGGGTAAAACAAGAACATTCTTTCTCAGGATCATGAGTCATGACCGTTCTTGAATAAACCTCATGCAATGAGTCCAACACGTTCATGTTCTTCACCTAATCCATCTCAAAGTCCAAGAGGATGTATTGCTGCACGAAGAAGAGGTAGAAAAACGTGGGCGGCCGTCGACGCCGGCAGTTAGATAAACGTAGGCGACCAAGTGCTTGCTCCAGCGCTAGTCATGCTCTGGCATCTAACCATGTGTATCTACTCCCTCCGTTCTCAAATATTTGTTTTTCTAGAGATTTCAACAAGTGACTACATACGAAGCAAAATGAGTGAATCTACACTGTAAAATAAGTCTACATACATTCGTATGTTGTGTCCATTTAAAATGCCTAGAAAGACAAATATTTAGAAACGGAGGGACTAGTATCTTCCACACCTTCCAGTACTGTTGGTCGTAGTAATGGATGTCAACAGGGCGCGTACGTGAACGAGACCTGTAGGTAGTTGGCTAATGCAGCGCTTGGACCACATGACGCGACGGGATATCACCACTACGATTTGAGCCAATAAATGCGAAGTCCTTTTGCTCCCAAAGGCAGCTGGAAATAATTGTATTCCCTTCCATCACTCGGCCAACAGCGTATAAGAAGATACAGGGACTGTGTTTTGTGCTACGGAGTTCAACATAAATTCTAAAATGTACCGAAGCATGTCTCGAGCGTTTTGTGTGTATGTGAGGCAATAAACACCGCTCCCACTTAGTCACTCAAAAGATAGAGTGTTGGCGAGGAAACGGTCAGTGGTGGTGTCTTTGGTGTATCAGCTTCAGCTCGACATCCATCATGCAGCCCGAGAAAGAAGCAAATACGATGTTTCTTTTTTGTTTCTTTGCGTGTCAAGTTGCAAATATTTGTTGCTACACGCGTAGGAGTTGGAGGCACGGGAAAATATGCTAGACACATGTACCGCAGAAGTCTTGCTGACAACTCGTTTGCGACTACGCTTTGGGATGTTAGGTCTTAGACCTTGAATCTAAAGGTTTGGATATGTATCACGATTGGTTGTGTATGCTCGATTGAGTGTAGTGCAGAGGAAGGGTGTTGTCGTGTTTAGTTGGCTCATCACCATCATTTTGGTTGGATGAGACTTCTGCACTATCTTACCGTTACAGATGTGTCGTCGACCGACACAAAACTGATAAGTTCACATTCAGGTCGGCCCACACACTAGTCATATCTAATTAGTTAGCGCTATGTACTCTGATATTAATTTTTCAATACTTTTCTGCACTCTAGTCCGCATGTCATGTCATTCTTTTCTAACAAATAAACCGAACAAGAGTGATTGTAGTTTTTTTCGTAAGAAACTTTCGATCTATTCATCTTCAATCATGACAAAACAAAGAACACCAAAGGTAATAAAAATTACAACTAGGTCCATGGACCACCTAGTGATGATTACAAGCACTTGAGCGAGCCGAAGGCACTCGCCGTCGTCGTCGCCCCTCCCTCGCTGGAGCCGGCCAAACCTTGTTGTAATAGATAGTCGAGAAATCGTCGTGCTAAGCCCCCATAGGACTAGCGCACCGGAGCAGCAACCATCACCGATGAAGAAACTCAAAGATCGAAAGGACCAAACCTGTAAACACCATAAAGACGAACGAAGACCGGATCCAAAATAGATCCACCGAAGACCAACACCAACCAAATCCCGGGAGATCCGACAGAGACACACCTCCACACGCCCTGTGATACGTCTTCATCGTATCTACTTTTCCAAACTCTTTTGCCCTTGTTTTGGACTCTAATTTGCATGATTTGAATAGAACTAATCCAGACTAACGCTGTTTTTAGCAGAACTGCCATGGTGTTGTTTTTGTGCAGAAATCAAAGTTCTCAGATGGACCAGAAAATTTACGGAGAATTTTTGTGGAATATATAAAAAATACTGGCGAAAAAATATACCAGAGGGGGGCCACCCAGGAGCCAC